>NW_026927602.1:0-320000 GCF_032062105.1 Saccostrea cuccullata | reverse complement strand
GCAACATCAAACTTTTTCTCAAGATTTTGTAACATTATCCAGGACTTAAAAACATCTATCCAAAATTTATTTTTTAATGTTTTTAAAAAAGTTGCAGTATATTCAATTCCACAACTTATAAATTTGTTCAAATTAAATTTAGGAATGAGGTCTTCCAACCCTATTTTTGTAAAGATTAGATGTCTTATCCAGAATAATTTCATGGAGGCTATGAAAGATGTCAGATTTAACATTTTCAAACCCCCCTCGTCATATTTTTTCACAATTACTGCTTGAGAAAATTGAGACAGATAAGCTGATGGGCTTAATCTGTTCAAATTTTCTCAAGCAGAGAGCAACCCTTCTGCAGCTAACAAAACACTAAACACTAGTAACCCCCCTTTTTTTTCGTTCAAAAGCAAAATGTAATTGAAACTCCAATTCAGGAGCAATCAGAGCTTAATGTAATAATATTTAATTAATTTATCTATTTATTTTCGTTTTGATTTTGCAGGCTATAATTACTTTTTGCATATTTCTACATGAATGTAACATACGTTAGAATGGAAGCAAATAGGAAACTGCAAACAATACAAGTAATTTAAAAATAACTCTCAAAATAAAAATCATTTTTACTTCATTTTAAAAGGAGCATTTAGAGAAACATGTAGAGAAATGTGTATCAGAAAAAACAGCACATCTACAACCATGGCCTCTATGAACATGTATATTGTCAGAGTATTGTAAAAGTGATCAAGTATAGTTAGAAAAAAAAATACATAAAGACAATATAAAAGCTAAAATCTTCGTAAAGCTTTTTAACATGCTAGCAATCTGTTCAACAGAATTTTTGTACATTTACTTCTTATCAAATAAAATATTTAACCGAATGAAGTACAATATTCCAAATAAAATACATGTGTATTTCACCGGATGAAGAACAATATTCCAATAAAGGGTAAAATGATCATCTATACAGCCATGTATTTAGATTTTTAAAAGGAAACAAAAGAGTAGATGAAATTTTGATTAGGTTAATAGTCTATATATAGCAAACAATTAAATTCTCAATTGAGTCAATAGTTTTCTATAGAAAGTTACAGAGAAAAAATCTCATATATCTAAGTCGTATAATCATGACAACCCTAAATTTTAACATACACATCTTCACTCTACATATTAATTACATGTACTTTTACGACTCTCTCAAAAATTAAAAAAAATATATTATGCCTAAAAAAGTAAAATGTAAAAAAAGAAACATAACCACATTAAAAATATGTTGCAGTAACAGAAAACTAAAAAAAAAAAAATAATGGATATGACATAAAACAAATTCATGTATGAATACAAAATAATAGAATATATAAATATATAAACTGTACACAAGTGACGAGGACACATATTATACACATGTAAAAGGATATATCTACTAATAATTAGTCAACTGAAATCAATTAGATATAATTCCTGACACCAGTAGAGTCTTCCAAGTAGTTTTTAATATCAATCCAATGACTTTTCCACTGTTAGAAATTCCTACAAAATAATAATAAAATAACTGCAACATAGTCAAAGTTCTGAGAATTTTACGTTTTCTCAAGTAATAATAATCATTTTGATTGTTATGGTGTCATTTCAGCATTCAGAGGGGTAACAGTGTTTTTTTAAACAAAATATTTCTGATGTTAAACAACATATTAAGCATACTGTGATAGATACACATTGCTCAAACAGAGATGTTTAATAGAAAACTTTTACAAATGAAAAGATACTACAGTCAAACTTTAGTATCTCAGATACTGATCACTCAAATACCACGGATATGTCAAAGTGATTTGCAAGTCCTAACCATATTTTCTTTAAGTTGATTGATTGTATACTGTTTAACGTCCCTCTCCAGAATATTTCACTGATTTGGAGACGTCACCATTGCCGGTGAAGGGCTGCAAATTTGGGCCTATGCTCGGCACTTACGGCCTTTGAGCAGGGAGGGATCTTTATCGTGCCACACCTGCTGTGACACGGGGCCTCGGTTTATACGGTCTCATCCGAAGGACCACCCCATTTAGTCGCCTTTTACGACAAGCAAGGAATTTTGCCTTCTATTATCAGTTTGATATAACAAGGTTAGACTGTAGATACACTGTACATACTTTGATCCCTGTTTGACACCACATACAGCAGCAGCGAGAGGTTCTATCCTTGAGCACATATCCATGTCTCTCATAAAGGTGCTTAGCCCGATTGTCACAGGCTACCTTAAGGTAAATTGACTGCAATAAAGAACAAGGTGCAATTATTATAAAAACTGACTTGGATGAGGAAATAACTTTATTTATTTAATCATGTTTGCAAATATATTTCAACATTAGGAAAAATATGGAAAATTCTCATGTAAATTGCATATGTAACCACCATCTGTTTGTAATTTTTCTTAATTTAATTTTGTTTTATTGAAACATACTTAAGATACTTATAGAAATGCATGTTTTGATTAAATTTCAGAAAGTGTCAAAAATTAAGAAAAATTTAAAAATTTATACAGCATTACTTCCTGTAGAACAAACAAATTTGAATGTTAAATCTTTTGCCTGTAAAAAAAATCAAACAAATTTACCATACCTTGCATCCTCTTCTCCTTGCATCGGCATCAGCTGCGTCTAGCATAACTTTTCCTATACCCTTTCCTCGAAATTTGGCATCTACACCAATGGCATCTAAATAGCACTTTCCTGGTGGGGCCTTCTCACCCCCTAAAGCACAATCCATACACACAAGCCTACAATGATATTCTGACCGTTTGATTTAAATGCAAACAATATTATTGGTTATTAAAGTGTAATGAATGTAAAATAAGAAGAAAAGTGAAGAGGAGGGGGGTAATGAAATTTAAAAAAAATGTCCTCACCCACAAATATCTGTACATCCAAGTGGGGGCATGTCCTCCTCTCTCTCCCTGTTTAAAAACAAACAAACCTTTAGTATCTTTATACTATATTATATCTTTTTTCTCCTCTTAATTAATTCTGTATTTGAAATCATCTTATACTTTCCTTCTTATTTATGATTTTTATTTTATGACTAGACTGGTGTCTTGTTAAACTGAATGAAATTTGTTTAAATAGTAAATATTACGGGAAGATTTCACTATCTCCATTGTAAACCAGGACACAGGCACAGGCCCTTTCCCCTTCATACTCCCCCACCAGATTTCTCTCGTAATACTCCGGGGGTCGATTTCTCACTCTGTTCATCAAGAATTGTTCCATGTCGGGAAGGCTGTGTAAAATATAATAGAAAGATTAATTAAAAAAAACAAATTACTAATCTTAATTTTCTAAAATTAAGTTAATTTTTCAATGAACAGAAATCACACATACAAGAAATGTAGAAATAGGTATTTAATAAACAAAGGGTATTTTCAAAAAATAGGCCCATGTACTGAGGAGTTCTAATGTAAAGTTTTAAAACAAAATCAAAGTAGTAAAAAAATTTTCCCAGGTAACAATAGTGAATTACCATTTTACAGGTAAATAGAGAATTTATACATACCTGCCTTTACTTGTAGCATAGACAAATTTTCCTTCAAAGGCTTCGACTAACACTCTTGCAAAGAATTTGAAGTCCTCCTCTGAGTTCCTTAAACGTCTTATAGTAACAGGGCCACTCTTAAGCAGCACAGAATCAGGGCCACTCAGGTCTGAGGCCTGTGGTTGTTGAGTTGTCACTGCTGCCATTATTAATTAACGATTTCTTTAATTAATGATTCGTAATCACTGTTTCAATTTTTTTTATCTACCTCCTCTTAAGGAACACTGAAAAAAAAATGAAAATGAAAATTTTATTTTGTTTAGGTGCATGGGAAAAAATGGCTGACATAACATGTCTAATTAGAGGGAAAATATGATCCCTGAGAATAATTTATAACTGTTTTACATGACTTAAGTGTGAATATTCTGCAGAAAATAGTAATCCAATGCTATCGTCTGCGCAATATCATTGATTACATTTTGCTAGAGCTGTTTCCAAAGCAAAAATAAGAAAATAACAATTTCCTGTCAGGCTAGCAAAGAAAAAAACAACAAATTAATTTCAAATGCTGGGACAGTAACATCATGCAATTTTTTCTTACCTTAATTTACCTGCATTCTCTTTAGGTCTCTCCTTCGCTTTAGGTATTACAAATATGTACTATAGGTTGTCTGCAATTATTGAAACAAAAAAGATAGGTTTCTTTTTTCATTAACAGTACATTTTGTAAAAGGTCTGAAGAATGTCTACAGTCTGTAGATCAGTCAATGTCTCCTAAACACTTAAACAGTAAAAATCCTGGGTTTTTTTTCCACAGAAATCAATAAATAATGCATCTTAAATCCATTTTTCACTGTTTCAGTTCTAATTTTGTTTTTTATAAGACTGCATGCAGGTACTAGATTAATGTCTCCGAAATACTAAAGGAGATTTAACCATACATCATTCTATATATAGTCCTTTATTCAGGTGTAAAATTCTAGTACAGTTCTAGCAATATTGTTATCATTCATGAATTCACATGACATTTCATTGATCTAGTACACAAGGGGATTTAAACTAGGATGTTCATTTTCTAATGTTTCAAGTACTTTTACATATCTAACTTCTTGTATTTAAATACTTGTTTCAAATTTATTGCATCTATAAATTTTTCAACACGTTAAGTTTGCGGAAACTTTTCTTTGTCATGTTGAATATTACAATGTACTCAATAAGTCCCATGATACATGTACTAGGGTTGGTCTAGAAGATATGGGATGCAAGTCAAAAACCAGAATTGTACAGGAAGAATACAGATCATACAAATTAGGACAATTCCCACGTAAGCTTGGACTTTCCGTAAGGCGTGTCATTCTCGATGTTACATTAAATTAACATCTAAAAGAGCCATAGCGCATTTGATAGTCACTTTCGCCTACTCTATTAGTGATTTTTTAAATACATTCTTTAACCAAAATTTTGTCATACAATGTTAGTTAATATATGCCTTAAAGCAAATCACACAAAAATAATATTTAAATATTAATAGTTCCGTCATATGACAGATATAAAAATCATTTAGTTTATATAGAGAATATAGTAAATACTGAGGTACCCCCCTGAACAATGACAAACTGTAGCTAAAGACCACCCTTAACTAGAAAAACAACTTCTGAATAATTTTATTTGGATATGACTGCAGTTCAATTTTGGTTAAAGGTGGTCTTCATATTGAAAATGTTGAAAATACGGTATAATTTTTCTTCTCAAAATTATTTTAAGATTCAACAATCTGTCTTAGATTTGTCTGTCGAATGACAATGACTTCGTGGCGTAGTGGTATAATTGCTGGATTGAAGACATAATGATCGTGAGTTCGAGTCTCTCAGTTTTTTTATCTATGCAATTTTTTTCTCTCTATGCATTTTTCCTAAGTTTTCTTTTTTTATTTTATTTTATAATACGTGTATAAATAATGTAAAAGATACATTAAACAACATTTCACCTTGAAAGCATCTCGGGAAAAGCAGTCTTAAACTATTTTAATGACCCTAAGTCGTAGCTGCTATTTTGATTTATTTTTAAGATTTTCTAAAAGTCTTGTTTAGAATAAGAGTGTTGAACTATTAAAATGATTGTCATGTAGTAAACTTGCAAATATGAAAATATAACACTGGGCCATAAATGATAACAAACATGTAGTTTGATCTTGATTCATGTATCTATAAATAGAAACAGGTGATTTCCTTTTAAATACTTGTGTAGGCCGAGACGTCGGTAAGGCAGCTATGGCTCTTTACACAGTTTTCATTCACTGTTGAAATATACAGGGGATAAAAATTCAGGCAAATGTCAACTAGTGTATCGAAAAAGCAATAAAATTGTCTCTTCCAGCAAAGAAGTGGAGCTTAATTTAGTTGTCTCATCGTTGTCAACAACTTAAAATTCCTGATGTTATTAATTTCTTAACCAATGAGAATCTAAGTTTTTAAGGTATTCTATATTTCTAATTAATAGCAGCAGATTCGCTTTTCCCCATAGATTTCAATACAATCCTTGTTAATTAACTACTGCTTAGTTCATTAAATTTTTGAAACTTTCCTATAACTAGAGGTAATGCGATGAGCTCACTAAATGATACCCCCCGCCTCCATATAGTTATAATGGCATAGTCCATGTTTTGCTGTGGCCGGGAAACCAAAAATATGTGTCGAATCAAAAAGTAAAATAGGAGGTACACAATGGCAATTACAATATGTAATAAAGATTCTGTGAAAGTTTCATCAAATTTCATTCATTGGTATGAGAGGAGTTGCGGATAAGAGATGGCTACCCAAAAGCGTAACAGACGGACGGAGGGACGGACGGACAGAATTAACGATTACTATATACCCTCCCGCCTTTCAAGCGGGGGGTATAATAAACGTGATAAAATTCTTTAATGTGATATTAGAGCATTATGTACTTGATGGGCATTTAAGGGGAGAGAATTTGATCCTATTAAGGATGGAAATCCTTAAAAGTGTTGTTGAACATACTACGCATGTTACAAAATCATGAAAAGTTTTGATCTTATACACCGTGTATATCCCAACATGCGGGGTGTATACTATATATGTTGTTCGCGGGGTGTATGCTTCCGAAGCGAGAGAAAGGGGGTCGAGGTACGTTCTTTGTCCGTTTTCTCAACCTACGGATATTTTTCGCCAGAAAGCATGTGCCTACGGAAGAAAGCATTATCTAAGGAGTATATGGATACCTATGAATCCACTGGACACCTTCTAGTTTCATCAAACACCTCAACACTATTCCGAGGATCGGAGCATGATAGACGCTACACTGTGTTTATGATCAAAGAACAGAACAAAGCTTTGCATTATCATCAATTTTATACTGTCGTTTAATACATGTCTACAATATAAACGTTTGAACAAATTGTCTATAAATAAAACAGTTCGTACAAAAGATATTGACGAAAAATCAATGTTGTGTCCGGGGTGTATGCAACATGGTGTACGCGGGGTGTATACCCCTTTCTTTTTACTCTATAGTATCATTGTCTGAAATATCATTAAAACTTTTACTTAACAATTGACTTTTATGAAAGTTCTATTAATTTTTTAAAATTATTCACCAGAAGAGCACAACTTCAGGTTCATGAATTCGATTTACTGGAAATAATTGATACACGCGTACGTTCATCGCACTTTTGGCTTTGCATGCATATGGAAGTATATGTACAGGATACTTTGTTTAATTGTTTGATGTGATGACCAATAATCCATCCCTTCTTTCGATCTAAAGGCGCCTTATTCAGATATTTACTTAATAAATACTTCACATATGCATCATTTTGAACGTTAACATTTTCTCATAATTTCTGTTTAACTTTTTAAAATATTTTTAAATGACATTGAAAAAATGGGGCTTTTTGTAATGTCATAAACACAGAAATAAATGTTCTCCATCAGGTAGTATCTATATGCTGTGTACTTTGCCCTTAGGCACCCACATTTGGCAGTAAAAATATTTTTTATACTGAGGTATTGTATTGAATTGAGTACATATTTTCTAGGTATGGGCCCGGGGAGGGTGTGTTTGTGTCTTAGGTCATTTTGGGGGGTAACTTTATTACGTGTATGTACTATGCGATAATAAATTAGAGGAGGGGTGAACATTTATTGATATTAATAAAGGTCAAAGTTATATTTGTAATTGTACCCAAAACATTTTTTATATTCAAATTGTGCATGTCCTCAGAAATTGTCGTCCCTTATTACAACTGTGCTTTTTTTAAAGCCGGCTTTACATGTTCATATTGTGATTTGTAAAATATGAAATCTTTTCAGAAAAAAAAGTTTGCCCCTTTTTGTTGCAGCATATAGTCAAATAATGGTTATGTAGTATGTTTAAGTAAGAAAAAAAGAGAATCGGTACTGAAAAAAGATGGGACCTTCAATACCATCTGAAATAGGAGTTTTGAGTTTCGATAAGTCTCCCCCTTTTTTATAGCTAGTCAACTTATGTCCAGTTTTTTTTTCAGGTAACCCCCCCCCCTTTTCAAAAAAAAAAAATTCTACGTCACTGTCATAAATGCTTAAGAATACATGTATTAATAACATAAATGTTGCAGAAACAAAAATATTTATTCATAATACACCATTCATGTAGTGTTTCTATTATTTTTAACAGGCGAAATGTTTAGATTGCATTTGTGTCAAACGAGCTGAAGGGCATAGTGTCCTAAATGCAGGGTTGGGGGAAGGCAAAAATTTTTATGATTTACGTAGATTTAGACCATTGCGCCATCCTACAATGTAGATTAATTCAGATAACAATCGCTCCTTGCACACCTAGCGCTTATTATCATACACCCTGCTTGAAAAGTGGGAGGTAATATAGTAATCGGTATTTCCGTCCGCCCGTCCGTCTAGCTGTACGTCCGTCTGTTACGCTTTGGGGTACCCATCTCTTATCCGCAACTCCTCTCATACCACTGAAGGAAATTTTATGAAACTTTCAGAGAATCTTTATTACATATTGCCATTGTGCACTTCCTATTTTGCTTTTCGATCAGACATATATTTTGGATTTTCTAGCACAAAACATGGACACTGCCATTTTATTCATATGAGAGGCGGGGGTATCATTTATTAGTGAGCTCATTGCTCACAGTACCTCTAGTTTTTAAATATGATCGTTTCTTTTTATTTTTTTTTTAATTCTTTTGATTTTTTTTTAAATTTAGTTTGTTTTATACTTCAGTAAGTATATGGAAATAACTTTTTGGTTCAGCATTAGTATTAAGGTCTTTTATCATCACTATCTGTCGCTTATAAGCCTGTATTTGAATGATTAATGTAAATCAAACAGAACCAAAATAAATGAGAGCAAAGGGATTTGACAAGGTTCAGCATTATTATTAAGGTCTTTTATCATCACTATCTGTCGCTTATAAACCTGTGTGAATAATATTTCCATTGATACTTCGCATTAACAATCCTTAGAAAAATATGGGGTATACACCCCGCTTACACCTTGTTGCATACACCCCGGACACAACATTGAATTTTCGTCAATATCTTTATATAAGAACGGTTTTATTTACAGACAATTTGTTCAAACGTTTATATTGTAGACATGTATACTGAAAGGAAAAAGAAACGCATAATAAACTTTTGAATAAAATTAAAACTTTTATTTCCAATATGTTTTCCAGGATTGTTATCAAACATTTTGATTCAACTTTAAACAACAAGTAACCGAAATCTTGTGTGACTTTGATTGATAATTCCTGAGTTATTGAAATTGATATGTCGATACCCCCCAAAATTAAAAATAAAAATTCTCATAATCTCCCTTGCGCATCAGTAACAGCCTTGATTTTCTTGAGCATTGAGTTTACCAGAGCATTTATCTTTCTCAAGGATTATCATAAAATCCTTCTGACGGTAGTCTTAACGGCTGAGATTAGCTGTATTATTCCAAAGCTAACAAATCGCCCCGCCCAATCGAATACGAATTTTCGATTAAGGATAGAATTTACAGAATCTAGCTGGTTTGGTAAACATGGATGTTTGTAAAAAAGTCTCGACAAACACTGGTTACATTTTCTTAGCGTGAACATGCTAAAAACAATACGCATACAGCGCGTACGTGCGCGTGTGAGGGTAAAATCGACGTCAAGTTGCCAAGCCTGCGTATCAAATTAGAGCAGAGAGTTTCTGTCAGTATTAGGGTGAAAAGATGAGTAGGATTGCATGCCGTTAAAATATCGGTTTCAGTGACAATGACTTGAAGATAACCGGGGTAGCATGATGAAAAGCCCTATCTTGATGTGACGTTGTTACACGGCAACGTCACCCTCATGGTTGGTTGGAAACCTTTTAAGTTACTTTCTGACAACCGAAAAAACTTTTTTGGTTGAAAAATTAAAAACAAACTGCACAGCAACATGTTGTTGCCATTTTATTCACTTAGGCAACTCAATTATTAGACCCAATGTAACTTCCGTCAGCCATACTATGATTGCAAGAAATTTATACTGGCTGCAAATATCGGAAAACGATGTCTATAACTCTAATGCATCTCTTGGCACTACAAAATGTGATCACACAATTGTCATCATCAACATGCACGTGTATTTGGCTTTTTATCACTTCCCCTACGTGACACCATACATTTCATGGTTGAGCGATTTTGACCAGCGATTTCAGTGCACAGTAGCCAAAATACACATCTGACCACTTTTCATAATTTTCGGCCACATATTCAATATTTTTCGCTTTTATGCTATTATGCGTTTCTTTTTCCTTTCAGTATATTAAACGGCAGTATAAAATTGATGATAAAGCAAAGCTTTGTTCTGTTATTTGATCATAAACACTGTGTAGCGTCTATCATACTCCGATCCTCGGATTTGTGTTGAGGTGTTTGATTAAACTAGAAGGTGTCCAGTGGATTCATAGGTATCCATATACTCCTTAGATAATGCTTTCTTCCGTACGCAAATGCCTTCTGGCGAAAGATATCCGTAAGTTGAGAAAACAGACAAAGAACGCACCTCGACCCCCTTTCTCTCGTTCCGGAAGCATGCACACTGTGTACAACATAGTATACACCCCATATGTTGGGATATACACGGTGTTATAGTATAGATATTTTAACTGCATAGTTTAGTTTTTTTTTTAATCTTTTTGAAATAGACAAGTGAAAAAAAATTAACGAAACTCCAACATTTTTGTTATATACGAGTATTATGTAAATTTTGACTTGTTGGAGGACGATCCTGTACCAACAGGCTGGAGAAGGCTATTGTGTTGTGGCAAACCACAGAAAATAACAGATAAACCGTCCTCTTAATTCCTATCATTTTTTTCCAGTTTAATGTTCTGGAGTCCTCGCTCACATACAACTGTGTAATATAATGTTTATGACACATGATTACTGCAACTATACGCTTGAAAATAGCATTTATATTATATTCTTTTTTACCTGCAGGCAAAGGAGAAGAAAAAGTTGGGGTTGCTGAGTAGATTAAGCCGATTTTTTGCCCGTCAATGAATTGTATGAAAGTTGGACCTAGTGGATTCCTATTTTATTGTTTAAGATATTTGAAGAGAACATTAAATTGATTCAAAGAATATAATGATTTGAACAATCCACTTTGCTGTCACCATCACTTTAGGAAGTAAAATTTAAAAAAAATATTTATATTCTTGTGTATTTGCTTGTTTTTTTGTTTTTTTATGCCCCTGTAAACAAAGTTTCGGGGGTATATAGTTTTTGTCGAGTCCGTCCGTCTGTCTGTCTAGCTGTCTGTCTCTCTCTCTCTCTCTCCTTCTGTCTAGCTGTCTGTTTGTCTGCAAAAAATTTAACCTTGCCCATAAATTTTGATTTAGTGGAGTTATTACTTTCATATTTCACATGTGTACATGTCTTCCATGTGACAAGACCTTTCTTTTGGTACCACCAAATTTGACCTTTCGACCTTGGAGTTTGACCCACTTTAAAAAAAAAATTCCAAACTTTTTCTTTGCCATATTTTTTTAACAGTAAATACCAGGACATTTATACTTCATATATATATATATATATATATATATATATATATATATATATATATATATATATATATATATATATATATATATATATATATATATTGTAGACAGACCTTTCATTGGATACCAACGACTTTGACCTTGGAAATTTTTGTTCTTGTGAAAAAACTTTTTCCTTGGTCATATCTTTTGAACGGTAAGGGATAGGACTTTCATACCTCACATATGTAATCCTTGTGAGAAGAACCTTCATTGGATACCAAGAACTTTGACCCCTTGACCTTGGAGTTTGACCTACTTTTAAAAAGCAAACCTTGACCATATCTTTAAAAGGGTTTAGGCTAGCGCATTCATACTTTACATATTTCATCCTTGTGACAAGACCGTTCTTTGGGCACCACCAAATCTAACCCTTTGACCTTTACCTTGGAGTTTGACCTGCTTTTCAAAATTGGTAACATTGACCATAACTTTTGAAGAGTTAGGGCTAGGGCGTCCATACTTCATATATGTTTTTTTTATGGCAAGATCTTTCATAAGATACCAATGACCTTGACCTTTTGACGTTTGATATTTCCGTACTTATGAAACAAACTTTAACCTTGGCCATACTTTTTGAACGCTTAGTGCTAGTGATATTATATTTCACATATGTAATCCTTGTGACAAAGCCTTTCATTTGATATAAAGAATTATGCCCTTGTTCCTTGTCCTTAGAATTAGACGTACTTTTTAAAATTGGTAACCTTGGCCATAACTTTTGAAGGTTTAATGCTTGGGCTTCCATACTTCACATAATTGTATTCTTTGTGGCAAAACCTTGGAGATTTTCGTACTTCTGAAAAAAATTTAACCTTGGCCTACTTTCATATCTTTCACAGTTGTATTTTTTTGAACAGTAAATACCCAGACATTTATCCAGTGAGAATACCCTACTTTGGATACCAGTATATTAAACTTGCATATAAGAAAAGTTTAACCTTCTCTATGTTGCCATACGGGGGTATCAGTGTTTCACAAACACATCTTGTAATTTTTTTTTTTTTTAATTTTGGTTCTTAAAGAAGTTGTACAAGTTTTTTTTTGTCTTTTCAATTTTTTACGTTAGTTTTTGTGTCCCCGTAATCGAAGATTCGGGGGTACATGTATATATTTTGTCCTCAGGCTGTCCGTCTGTTTGTACGCAAAAACTTTAACCTTGCCCATAACTTTAGGTAGGATTGGGCTGTGGCTTTAATATTTCACAGATGTATTCCTTGTGACAAGACTTAATTTTGGGTACCACGCTATTTTACCACTTGAGTTTGGAAAAAAAAAACACACACACACACACTTTAACCTTGATCATAACTATTGAACAGTAAGGCTTTTATACTTCACATGTAACCATTGTGACAAGACCTTTCAAATCTGAAGTTTTTGCTTAAGATTTTAACATACGAATCTCTTACGACAAATCTTACATGTACGTGCTTTTCACGAAGGCATTCGTAGCAGATTGAACTGAAGATTTACTTACGATAGACTATGTCCTTATCAACATTCTCAATATGCATTATAATCCTTAAATTAGTAAATGATAGTAAAAAAATAGCTCAGTTTTCATCATTTATCAGCAAAAAACAAACGTTATTGACAACAAATAACAAGTTTCAGCAAGAAGTTGGAAGTGTGACATCACAATCACAAGTCTGACGTAGAGTAGGTCGTACGAAAATCTTACATGAAACTTAAATCGTAAATATTTTGAAGTGTATTTTATGTCATTTTTCCAAAATTAGCGTAAGAAAAAATACAAAATATTATTGGAAGTTACTTTAACAAGTTCTATTTAATGTGTTTTTTGAATTTTAACATTAAAATCGGTTTGAAAATACTTAAGAGAGGTTTTGAGCTCTCGTAAAGTCACGATAGATATTGCACTTGGGACTTTCTTAAGAATTTTTGTGAGAACGACTTTTATCGTCAAGTTTTCACTTCAGATAAAGATATGTCGTAAGATTTTTTGTGAAAAGGGCTACAGTAATGTTTTTATTCAGTAACAGATTGGCCAGTGGGGTTAATGAAAGGTCAAAGTTAAAATTGAATTAAAAACAAGAGGCCCATGGGCCACATCGCTCACCTGAGCACTAAGGGTAGGAAAAAGTAGAAAATAGCTTTTTATTGTAAAGTTTAAATCCAAAAGTAGTCCCATGACCAATCATGGATTTGCTATTTCTTAGAAAATGATTTTTAAGGAATTTTCCTATATATACATGTATCTTTAAAAACTTTGGTCGGCCATTTTGGCCCCGCCCTACCCCTGGGGGTCATGATTTGACCAAATTTGAATCTACACTACTTGAGCATACTTCCATATAAATATGATGAATTATGGCTTTTTCATTCTTGAGAAGAAGATTTTTAAAGAATTTTCCTATATATTTCTATGTAAAAGTTTGGTTGGCCATTTTGGCCCCGCCCTACCCCCGGGGGGTCATGATTTGAACAAACTTGAATCTACAATACCTGAACATGCTTCCATATAAATATGATGAATTATGGCTTTTTCATTCTTGAGAAGAAGATTTTTAAAGAATTTTCCTATATTTCTATGTAAAAGTTTGGTCGGCCATTTTGGCCCGGCCTACCCCCGGGGTCATGATTTGAACAAACTTGAATCTACAATACCTGAGCATGCTTCCATATAAATGTTACGAATTATGGCCTTGTCATTATTGGGAAGAAGATTTTTTAAGAATGTTCCTATATATTTCTATGTAAAACTTTGGTCGGCCATTTTGGCCCCGCCCTACCCCCGGGGGGTCATGATTTGAACAAACTGGAATCTACACTACCTGAGCATGCTCCCATATAAATATGATGAATTATGGCTTTGTCATTGTTGAGAAGAAGATTTTTAAAGAATTTTCCTATATATCTCTATGTAAAAGTTTGGTCGGCCATTTTGGTCATGATTTGAACAAACTTGAATCTACAATACCTGAGCATGCTTCCATATAAATGTTACGAATTATGGTCTTGTCATTATTGGGAAGAAGATTTTTTAAGAATGTTCCTATATATTTCTATATAAAACTTTGGTCGGCCATTTTGGCCCCGCCCTACCCCCGGGGAGTCATGATTTGAACAAACTGGAATCTACACTACCTGAGCATGCTCCCATATAAATATGATGAATTATGGCTTTGTCATTCTTGAGAAGAAGATTTTTAAAGAATTTTCCTATCTATCTCTATGTAAAAGTTTGGTCGGCCATTTTGGACCCGCCCTATCCCCGGGGATCATGATTTGAACAAACTTGAATCTACAATACCCGAGCATGCTTTCATATAAATATGATGAATTATGGTCTTGTCATTCTTGAGAAGAAGATTTTTAAAGAATTTTCCTATATATCTCTATGTAAAAGTTTGGTCGGCCATTTTGGCCCCGCCCTACCCCCGGGGGTCATGATTTGAACAAACTTGAATCTACAATACCTGAGCATGCTTCCATAAAAATATGATGAATTATGGCCTTGTCATTCTTGGGAAGAAGATTTTTAAAGATATTTCCTATATATTTCTATGTAAAACTTTGGTCGGCCATTTTGGCCCCGCCCTACCCCCGGGGGTCATGATTTGAACAAACTTGAATCTACACTACCTGAGGATGTTTCCCCATAAGTTTCATCTTTCCTGGCACAGTGGTTCTTGAGAAGAAGATTTTTAAAATATGCCACTAAATTTTCATTAATTCCCAATTATCTCCCCTTGAATAAGGGCGTGGCCCTTCATTTGAACAAACTTGAATCCCCTTCACCCAAGGATACTTTGTGGCAAGTTTGGTTGAAATTGGCCCAGTGGTTCTTGAGAAGAAGTCGAAAATGTGAAAAGTTTACAGACAGACAGACGGACAGCTAGACAGACGGACAGACGGACAGACGGACGGACAGACGGACGCCGGACAAAATGTGATCAGAAAAGCTCACTTGAGCCTTCGGCTCAGGTGAGCTTAAAATTAAGGTCATCATTTTAAATATAGTGCATTTGGAAAGGTTTTGTCAAAGGCAAAACACTAGCTTTAGGACCATGGCTCTCTGCTTGAGAAAATTGAGACGGATAAGCTGATGGGCTTTATCTATCCGTATTTTTTCTCAAGCAGAGAGCAACCCTTCTGCAGCTAACAAAACACTAAACACTAGTAACCCCCCCCCCCTTTTTTCGTTCAAAAGCAAATTTAATTGAAACTCCAATTCAGAAGCTATCAGAACTTAATGTAATAAATTAATAATCATTAATTAATTTATTTATTAATTAATTTATTTTCATTTTGATTTTGCAGGATATAATTACTTTTTGCAAATTTCTACATGAATGTAACATACGTTAGAATGGAAACAAATAGGAAACTGAAAAACAATACAAGTGATTTAAAAATAAAATGTAAAATCATATTTACTTCATTTTAAGAGGAGCATTTAGAGACACAGCACATCTACAACCATGGCCTCTATAAACATGTATATTGTCAGAGTATTATAAAAGTGATCACGTATAGTTAGAAAAAATATATAAAGACAATATAAAAGATAAAATCTCTGTAAAACTTTTTAACATGCTAGCATTCTGTTCAACAGAATTTTTGTACATTTACTTCTTATCAAATAAAATATTTCACCGGATGAAGTACAAATATTCTGAGTAAAGGGTAAAATGATCATCTATACAGCCATATATTTTAATTTTTAAAAGGAAACAAAAGAGTAGATGAAATTTTGATTAGGTAAATAGTCTACACTGTATATATAACAAACAATTAAATTCTAAATTGAGTTAATAGTTTTCTATAGAATGTTACAGAGAAAAATTCTCATATATCTAAGTCATATAATTATGACAAACCCTAAATTTAAACAAACACTAACACATCTTCACTGTAAATATTAATTACATGTACTTTTATGACTCTCTCAAAAATAAAAAAAAAATTATTATGCCTGAAAAAGTAAAATGTTTTAAAAATATAATTTCATTTAAAATATGCTGCAGTACATGTAACAGAAAACTAAAAAGAAATAATGTATGAATACATAAATATACAATATATAAATACATGTATATAAACTGTACACAAGTGAGAAGGACACATACATGTATTATACATATGTAAAAGGATATATCTACTAATAATTAGTCAAATGAAATCAATTAGATATAATTCCTGACACCAGTAGAGTCTTCTTAGTAGTTTTTAATATCACTCCAATGACTTTTCCACTGTTAGAAATTCCTACAAAATAAAAATGAAATAACTGCTACATAGTCAAAGTTTTGAGAATTTTACATTTTCTCAAGTAATGATAATCATGTTGATTCTTATGGTGTAATTTCAGCATTCAGAGGGGTAACAGTGTTTTTTTTAAATAAAATATTTCTGATGAAAAACAATATAAGCATACTGTGATAGATACACATTGCTCAAACAGAGTTATTTAACTCTTTTCAACTTATTGAATTGTTTAGCAACAAACACCGAATCCTCGCGTCATAGATATATTACGTTACCATTTCCCCGCAAGCACTTTACAGCGGGGTACAAGTTTCTCTAAAGTTTAGCGTAAATAATGTTATGACGTAATACTTTAATTAGAAAATAACTTTTCTTATTTTATGAGATTTAAGCAAGTATAAAATAGTTGGAATTTGGCAATAAATTGAAGATTAAATGAACTTTTTATAGTGCGTGAAAATGCGTGATTGCGGGGAAAAGGTAAATGCGTGATTTTGCGTTAGAAATAGGAAACGGTATATGCGTTAAAATGCGTAACTGCGGGGAAGGGGGTTAATGGAAAACTCTTACAAATGAAAATATACTACAGTCAAACTTTAGAATCTCAAACACAGATCACTCAAATACCAGAGATATGTCAAAGTGATTTCCAAGTCCTAACCACATTTCCTTTAAGAATTTTACCTTCTATTATCTATATAATAAAATTCTCAATTTTTTATATGGCACTATTGAGTTTGATATAACAATTCTCGAGAGGGACGTTAAACAATATACAATCAATCAATCAATAGATACAGTGTACATACTTTGATCCCTGTCTGACACCACATACAGCAGCAGCGAGAGGTTCTATCCTTGAGTACATATCCATGTCTCTCATAAAGGTGCTTAGCACGATTGTCAGAGGCTACCTTAAGGTAAATTGACTGCAAAAAAGAACAAGGTGCAATAATCATAAAATTTTGACTTGGATGTGAAAGCAAATAACGTCATAAATGTTTGCTTAAATAAATTCAAACATTGAGAATTTTTTTAATTTATTATATTTTCAATGGAAAATTGCTTTAGAAACTTATGAAAATTTATTCTTTTATTAAAACTCTAAAAGTCAAAAAATTAAATACTAGTAAATTTATGAATTATATACAGCAGTACTTCCTGTATTTCAAATTCATAATCTGAATACCGTATTAGTGGAAATTTTAAAGAGACACAAATTTAGCAATTTATCCTTAAAAATTGGTATTGTATTTTTAGTGATGTCATTTTAGCGATTTTAAAAAGTTCACTAAAGAATCTTTTACAAAGAAAGCGAAATTAATTTTTAGCGATATTCAATTTTAGCAATCTCATCACTCTTGCTAATAATGCCAAAATTAAATCCTCGCTAAAAATTCTGCTTATAAGGAATTAAACCTTTTGTCTATGAAAATCCAAACAAAAATCATCAAACCTTGCATCCTCTTCTCTTGGCATCAGCATCAGCTGCATCTAACATAACTTTTCCTATACCCTTTCCCCGAAATTTGGCATCTACACCAATGGTATCTAAATAGCATTTTCCTGGTGGGACCTTCTCACCCCCTAAAGCACATTCCATACACAGAAGCCTAAAATGATATTCTGACTGTTAAATTCTAAATGCAAAAATATTGTTGGACACCTAAAATGTAATGAATGTGAAATATGAGGGGAAAAGGGGGAGGGGGTCCTGAAATTACAAAAAAAAAAATGTCCTCACCCGCAAATATCTGTACATCCAAGTGGGGGCATGTCCTCTTCTCTCTCCCTGTTTAAAAACAAAGTTTTACCTTCTTTACATCATATTATAAATTTTTTCCCCTCTTCATTAACTCTTTATTTAATTCATTTTATATTTGCTTTGTTAATAATTCATATTAAATAATAATAATATAATCTATTTAATAATGAATAGACTGATGTCTTGTAAAACTGAATGAAATTTGAATAAATAAAAATATTACGGGAAGAGTTCACTATCTCCATTGTAAACCAGGACACAAGCACATGCCCTTTCCCCTTCATACTCCCCCACCAGATTTCTCTCGTAATACTGCGGGGGTCGCCCTCTCAGTCTGTTAACCATGTATTGTTCCATGTCGGGAAGGCTGTGTAAAATATAATAGAAAGATCAACTTTTAAAATCAAATTATTGACCTTAAGGGTCATTGATACTCTGATAAGAGAGATAACTCTTTATGACATAATATTTAATGTCTATTATTCCTTTATAGATTTGCCAAGTTGAAGTGTCTTTTTTGTCCAATTTTGCCCCGCAAGATATGCTATACTTGTCAGTATTATACGTATAAAATACATTTCTTTTGGAAAATCATTAAGGTTCAAGCAACATTTTATATGAGCGAGCAGCGGGTTTTTGAACCTTAATTTTCTTTATTTATTTAAATTAAAGTGAAACTTTGATATCCAGGTCACTGGTATCTTGAAATTTCATGGATTTGTTCAAGATGTTTCAAGATGTGACATCCATTTTTCCTTGATGTTTTTAAAGCCTCAATATTTCTATCCCTCAGATATCCCAAAAATTCAAAAGTTTATATCGCCTTGTTTGAGTGTAATTTTTCAATGAACAGAAATCACACATACATGAAATTGTATAAATATGTATTTAATAATAAAAGATATTATGAAAAAAAAATAGGGCTGTTGGACAGTACTCTCTACTAAAGTACTATAATGGTTCTAAATGTACCAAAGAGTTCTAAAGTAAACTTTTAAAACAAATCAAAGTATTAAAAAATTTCCCCAGTTAAGAATATATAGTGAATTACCATTGTGCAGGTAAATAGTTAGAGAATTTATACATACCTGCCTTTACTTGTAGCATAAACAAATTTTCCTTCGAAGGCTTCGACTAACACTCTTGCAAAGAATTTGAAGTCCTCCTCTGAGTTCCTTAAATGTCTAATGGTAATAGAGCCACTCTTAAGCAGCACAGAATCAGGGCCACTCTGGTCCGAGGCCTGAGGTTGTTGAGTTGTCACTGCTGCCATTGCTAATTAGTAACGATTTCTAATTACTGTTTGAATTTTTTATCTACCTCCTCTTAAGGAACGCTGAAAAAAAAATGAAAATTCAAATGTTATTTTGTTTATGTGCATGGGAAAAAAAAATGGCTGACGTAACATGTCTAATTAGAGGGAAAATATGATCCCTGAGAATAATTTATAACTGTTTTACATGACTTGAGTGTGAATATTCAGCAGAAAATAGTAATCCAATGCTATTGTCTGTGCAATATCATTGATTACATTTTGCTAGAGCTGTTACCAAAGTAAAAATAAGAAAATAATTTCCTGTCAAGATAGCAAAGAAAAAACAACTTGAAATTAATTTCAAATGCTGTAACATCATGCAATGTTTTCTTACCTTAATTAACCTGCATTTTCTTTCCTTTGTTTATAGTTTTACAAATATGTACTATAGGTAGTCTACAGTTCATAAAAAGAAAATAAAATCATAAACAGGTTTCTCACTTCATATATATAAACAGGACATTTTGTAAAAGATTCTGTAGAATGCCTAGATCAGTCAATGTCTAATAATCACGTTAACAGTAAAAATCCTGTTTTTTTCCACAGAAATCAATTAAATAATAATGCATCTCAGATTCATTTTTCACTGTTTCAGTTTTTTTTTATATGTCTCTGTGCAGGTACCAGGCAAATGTCTCTGAAATACAACAGGAGATTTAACCATACATCATTCTACATATACAGGTAGTCAGGTGTAAAATTCTAGTACAGTTCTAGTAGCAGTATATTTACATACATGAATTCACTCTAGTACACATGGGTATTTAAACTAGGATGTTCATTTTCTAATGTTTCGAGTACTTTAATACATGTATATCTATAACTTCTTGTGTTTAAATACTTGGTTCAAATTTATTGCATCTATAAATTTTTCCACATGTCAAATTTGCGGAATTTAACTTTTCTTTGTCATGTTGTATATTACAATGTACTCAATAAGTCGCATGATACTAGGGTTAATTGGTCTGGAAGGTATGGGAAGCAGGTAAAAAACCAGAATTGTGGAAGAAGAATACATCTTACAAATTTAAATTAAAAGGAGGAATACCACACAAAAATTGTATTTCAAAGATCTTTAAGACATCCCTAAACCAGTAGTTTCAGCATTGAAAGGCCGAAAATTAGCTTTTAGTTATTTTTAAATGATTTTTTTGTATTATTTCAAAGAAATGGAAAAAAAATGATAAATTTCTATATAAGATGCTTTTTGGTTAAAAATTTGCCATAAATTAGTTCATCATATGAATATGGCACAGCGCCAAATGTAATGGGATAGGAAATTTAAGTACAGCGGACCAGACTGAAATTTGAACCTGGGCCCCCTGAATCTAGGTGCTCTACCGACTAGTCTAACAATAAAACCAGGCTGACCACCACACAAACTTACCAACACATTAGATTAAACAATAATTGATTTTTATATACAATTTTTTAATCTCTGTTGAGATTCTGCTGGGCTAGATATTTGGACTGACGCCCACATAATCTCTGGACAGCCATTAATATTTCATGTCTGGAAATCAAGTCCCATTGACTTTGGCCGAGTATTATACATAAAAATACTCACTGAAATTTCAGTTTTAAATATGGCTCCTGTAACGAAATTGTCTACCTCCTCAAATAAAAGAGTTCTTATATAGTCTGTTTTTACCCTATTAATTGATGTTCAATAGCCACAGAAGACATTGGTTCAGATTCACCAAGGGTAAAAACAGACTATACGAACTCTTTTGTTTGAGGAGGTAAACAATTTCGTTACAGGAGCCATATTTAAAACTGAAATTTCAGTGAGTATTTTTATGTTGGGATTTACATGCCTAAAAGGTAAGCAATGTCGAAATAAAAGTGATAGAGAGTCAAATAAACAACCAAATGACTTAACTGAAGCGAGCAGCTGTGTGGCTTAGGTGAATTATTCTTGCTATAGTTGGCCGAAGTTGGGACTTGATTTCCAGACATGAAATATTAATAGCTGTCCAGAGATAATGCGGGTGTCAGTCCAAATATCTAGCCCAGCAGAATCTCAACAGAGATTAACATTTTTTTATGACCAAACTTGCAACTGACTACCTGGTAAATATGACGTCACAATACAGAGGCGCAAATATTCAAGAGTACGACATTTTTTGTGATCAAACAGCCACAGATAGGAGAGAGCTAGATGCGGACTCCGGACATGGCTTGAGACGGTGATTTGATATGGGAACTCCCCTATTATTCTTTATATACTCGATTTTGCTAAGATTGCCTCAAGTCCCTGTGCATCTCCCTGTCTTTCCCATTCACAACTTCGGTACACTAATTTGTTAAGTCATTGGAAATAAAAAAATAAATGTAATATCAACAAAGGTCATTGAACTCTGACCAATGATTGCACGACGTGACAACCAATGCTGTCTACCTAAACAATTAAAACGACTGAACATACACATTGTTCGATGTGTATCAAAGACAAATGTATGATTTCAAGTGGTTATTCCGCAATTCTGTCTGAATTATTCGGTTTAAATCAAATTTGCATTTTAGCATGCTTAGAGACGAATAATTTGTTTACTTACAGTACAAGATTTTACGTCTGCACTCAAACCTCAAAGCATTGTTTATTGTATCAAAGGGGGTTGCGAA
This sequence comes from Saccostrea cuccullata, assembly GCF_032062105.1. Taxonomy (NCBI): domain Eukaryota; kingdom Metazoa; phylum Mollusca; class Bivalvia; order Ostreida; family Ostreidae; genus Saccostrea; species Saccostrea cuccullata. Next base: position 297,463 of record NW_026927602.1, on the reverse strand, counting down.
ATACAGGATATTCCGATCGCCACGAAGTGTAAAAACCGAAACACGGTAAAATTCACTTTCCCGAGTTTCATGTTAGGTAAAGGGGGTGGGTGGGGGTGGTCACATATGTACTTTATGGTCTATCTGAGCATTCACTGATTGAAAAAAAAAAAACAACAAAAGAAAATGTGTCTTTTTCTATTATTTGAATCATGAGATGAATGCTAGACTATATATAGAGTCTGCTCGTTACGAAGCAACGGATAGGAGCTGCGAACAGGAAGAAAAGACCTTGGGCATGTTGAGTCAAGGTCAAACCGAGGTAATAAGCAATCTTGTACGGTGGTATAACTTACAATGTTTCTCCAGTAAAAAGACATTAAGGAATGTGATCCTGAACGTGTCCAAATAATTACCGTGACCTTGCATTAACCCATGACACACTCTGGTTATGAGCATACTGTATGGATTTCAACTGACTTAACAAATTCACACCTGTTCTCTCTGACCATACATCCAGTCAAAACAACTTATCCGTAGCAATTTTGAACTTGAGACAAGGGCATAACACAGGCTCTGATTCACAATAGTATACAGTGTAGAAAGACAGTAAGAAATTAATATACAGTTTTTTGTCCAGTGACCTCGAACTTGTTTCTGACTTGATAACCTCAAACATGTTCTTTCAAATCATACATCAAGTCAAAACATCAAATCCTCTGTTGTCATAATTTATTTTTTTTTCAACTCAATGATTTGAAGATTCATTGTGAATGTTTTAATATTGAACAAAATGTGTTTGTTAAACATTGACACACCTGTAAGGCAGCTTTACAAAGGTTAAAGTTTCTCAAATGCAAAGCAACTCCAAGGTGAAAGACAAAAGATAAAAAAGGATGTTACCTGACGATCTTGTGTCAGCAGGCACGTAGCAACAGGGGGGCCAGGCCTCCTCACTTTTTTCCCCAACATTACCTTTACTAAAGAAAATGTCCACCGAAAAGGTGGTTGCCCCCCCCCCCCCCCACTGTTCACCATTGTATATTCATAGGAAGGAAATATAGGAAAAAATTGGAAGTTAAAGGAAGTTGGCCCTGAAAAAAAGTTGGCCTTTAAACCCCCCCCCCCCCCCCCGCACGAAATAGGATTTTCGAGTTTGGGCAATTTCCTTTTTCTTTTTCTTTTTTTTTTTTGCTTTTCAACTTTTTTTAGGTAAGTAAAAAAAAAAATTCTCACTTTCAAAAACGATGCTAAATTTTCTCACTTTCAAAAACGATGCTACGTGCCTGCTCAAGGAATATAAATGTGAAATAACAAACTTAAATTAACCCTAGCACTAACTGTTGGAAAGTTACGGCATCGATTATAAGTTTTTTGAAACATGTCAAACCCTGAGGTCAGGGACAAATGGTGAGAATTAATGGAGCCCAAGGGAAGGTATTGTCACACGAAATAGACATTGAAATAATATGAAAGGCCTAGCACCAATTATTAGTAATCAGATTTATGGAATACTAAATATGGCACGCCAAATTCACAAAAATGAGCTAATCATAGTTTCACAATTAATAAACTATGTTTATTGGTTGTGAACTATAGTTTACGGGCTGTAAACTATAGTTAACAACGTTAATCTATATTTTACATCTATAAACCTTAGTTAACGCGATAATCTATGTTTCACAACCGTAAAGTATACTTAACACTGAAAACGATCATTTGCGATTGCAAAGCATAGATTATCTGATAAATACAGTTTCACGATTTGTAAACTATAGTTACAACTCTTAACTATAGATAACTGTTAACTGATAAATATAGTTTCGATTTGTGAAACTATGATTAACAACTCTTAACTATAGTTAACTGTTAACTGATAAATATGGTTTCATGATTTGTGAAACTATGATTAACAACTCTTAACTATAGTTAACTGTTAACTGATAAATATAGTTTCGATTTGTGAAACTATGATTAACAAATCTTAACTATAGTTTACGGTTGTAAATTATAGTTTACATTTATCAACAAAATCTAATGTTAACACTTTATTAAAGACAGATAAACTTAAATTAGCATTCGTAAACTATAGTTAACAACCGTTAAATATAGTTTTACAGATGAAAACTATAGTTAACGAATTGTTAACTATAGTTTACGGTTTGTAAACTATAGTTTACAGTCGATAAACCTTGTTTATCAACTGTGAAACTATGTTTAGCTCATTTTATATCTTTATTAAAAGTGAGTAAAATTCCAAAGTCAAGGTCATAGGGTTAAAAATATTTATTCTCAAAGAAAGGTCTTTTCAGTAAGAATTTCAGATGCAACGTGTAATCCTTAGCACCAACTATTCAAAATGTATGGCCAAGGTTAAAGTTGGTTAAAAATTTTGCTAAGTATTTTGCTAACGCAATTATGAAATTTCATATGAAAGTCATCATTCCAAACAATCAAAAGTAATGGGTAAAGTTTAGGTTTTGTGGACAAACTTAAACTAAGTCAGACAAATGGAGGGATCGACCGGGCAAAAACTACATGCCACGTAAAAAATAATTCATTGTAATTTCCAATAAAAAATTTAGAAAAGCAGTCATGACTATGAGAGCTTTTTTCCACATCAGACCAAAAAAAAATGTATCCTGATTGCCTAGTCTTTCCGAAAACGGTAATTTGTATGATCATGGCCTCTTCTTTAAAATAACGTTAAATTTAACATAGGTATCGGGAATACTTTTCATGCAAATTGAATTCCACGAAAATACTTTATTTTCTACATAATTCTATTAGAGCAGTCAGTTACGGGAAAAATAAAGCTGAAAGTAATGGCGTCATGATAGATTTTAGTTTAACAAGTTGAATATATTATCAAATACATGTACGTATACATGATGATTTTAACAACGTTCAGCTACTATATTAACAGTGATGTGTCCTGAGTATTTTAAATAAGTTGAATAATATGTACAATGCACATTCACAATTATAAACATTCAGTAACACATGTACCATATCATGAATTTATAGACCCTTTTCCTATAACATGTTTTGCCTAAGAGGTTGAATAATGAAGAGACTTACAATATCGTGGTCATGGGGAATAACTCTTGCTTAAATCACCTCAACGGAAAACACTATCAATATTTTCATAATCCATTGTAACGGGAGAGGAGAAAATGCATGCAGCGGACCAGACCGGGATTCGAACCCGGGCCCCCTGAAACTCCGGTCAGGTGCTCTACCAACTGAGCTATCTGGCCACCAGCGATCGAACCCGGCTGACCGCCACATTCCTCCCTCCTTACAGGTCTTTGGTCCTCCAAAGACCCAAACCCAGGCTCATCCCTGGCAGGTCTTTCACCTGACAATTCCAGGGCACAGCACGACACCAAATGTAACGGGAGAGGAGAAAATGCAGCGGACCAGACCGGGATTTGAACCCAGACCCCCTGAAACTCTGGTCAGGTACTCTACCAACTGAGCTATCTGGCCACTGGCCATCGAACCGGCTGACCACCACACCATATTTATTATTCACACCGATTTCGTTGAAAATCTGAAGGAAACAAGATGTGTTTGTGAAACACTACTAGTATACCCCCAGCGGCAACAAAGTTCAAATAATCCACTCTTAGCATATAGGTCAAGGTCAAACATCAATGACCTTGATTTCATTTGAAAGGGCTTAATTAGTGGAGTATGAAGTCTCTCTCATGGTTCAAAAAAGTTATGGCAAAAGTTCGAAAAAACTATTTTTAGCATATAGGTCACAATGAAGGTCATTGACCTTGATGTCATTTAAAAAAGCTTATTTAGATAAGTAAGCATACCAAATATGAAGTCTCTATCTCTCATGGTACAAAAGTTATGGCCATGGTTAAAGTTGACAACAAACAGCTGAACAGACAGGACAAAAACAATATACAGTGTACACCTCAATATACGCCAAGGATAAATCAATGCGGGTGCATAAAATCTTGATGTTCTTATTTGTTAACTTTTTGACTAGTAGTGATACAAGAATCAAGATTCAGGGGCCACAACAAGAAATCCAAGTTTAACATTGTAATATACAGATATATAGGCAAAATATTTAAAAATCTTCCTCTCAAGAACCACAGGGCCAGAAAAGTTGAAACTTACATTGAAGCATCCAGGTGTAATGTAGAATCTAAATTGTTCAAAAATTAACCATCGGGGGAAGACCGGTGCCATTGCAAGGGAGGATACCTGGTGAAGAACAGCATGGCCAAAGTTACTCAGGTGAGCATTGTAGCCTTGGACCTCTTGTTATATTTTGCATTGTATTACAAGTACAATAATCTAAGATGCAAAGTGCTTTCCACTTTTTAATATGCTTTCAAAAACCAACAAAAATCAAAGAATTTCGACACTAAACATTTTATTAACAAAAGTATATATATTAATATTACATATGTAAAATGACAACTAGATGAATTGCGTTGAAGTTTTCTGAATGTTCCTCTTACAGTCTCTATGATCTGAAAGATAAAAGCATCATATACAATAGTAAACACATATATACTTACATGAATTAACATATAATTATATGTATATATATATATAATTTATACTTAAAATCATGTAGTTCATGAAAAATATTTATTAGCAGCTACTCTAATCAGACAAAAAAAAATCTTGTGGTCTTGTCACTTGGGTTCAAAATACTTGAAATTCCAAAAAAATCTCTCTTTTTTTAACGTACCGGTATATTTTTTCCATATTTTTTTCTTCAAACAAGGTATTCTAAATACATTGTTCATATTTAAATTAAATTTGATCTTTATCAAACATGTGAACCTTAAATCATAAATGAGTTTCATTCTTGTTAATACACACCTTCTTTTAAAGAAATTGGAGAAAATGTTGATAAACCATGATGTGTACTTAATATATACAATGTACATATACAACATAAAAATTGTGAAATGTTTCTTCATACCTTCTTCGCTAAACATAAATGCCAACCCACAATAATAAGAACACGACTCCGAATCCCATGAACACAGATGCTACCAGGGATACCAGTAATTCTTTGTAAAGGTCACGGGTGAATTTGTTTGAGGTTACCTCGTATCTGATCCAGCTGTTAAGGTAAACTGTATGTAAGTTGAAGGGCATATTTGGCATGCGATCTGCAAGAGAAATGCATACGAAACTTTTCTAGTATGTCTACGATTTTGTTGGGTGACCACACCTGAACTTTTACTTTATAAAGTTTTTTTTCTTCATGTGACAGATTAATGAAATTTTCACTTTTCATGAATGCCTTTCAAAAGTGCCTAATTCTTTGGTCTTTTTGAAGTTTTATAAAACTGGAGTTTCATTTAGTAATTCTGTGGGATATCTCCATATTTGATGCAAATACTCTCTGACTATGGGGATTGGACAAAGACTAATAGATTAACAGTTTTCATAAAAAACAATATACACTGTATATATAGAATTGCAGTTTAAAAGGATACACAAAGAACCAGGCCATGAAGAAGATGCCTATTCCTAGAAGTACAACTGTCAAGTGTGGAAAAACAGCAGGGTTAATGGGACTGACGTAACGATTCATCATCTCCACTGTCATTTCCGCCTGCAAAAAAATGGAATATTATGGGTTATGAACAACATGAAAAAATTTAAACTTTTTGTGTTCTATTACAATAAATCTGATCAAGAAGTAAGACATCAAAGTGGTATTTTGACCATGATGATCTTAACTATGGTCTGGTACGTGTCTCTATGAATCTCATAATAGTGAGCACAGTGAGCAGTCATACAGGGATAGAAACTCCCTAAAATTACTACTAGCAAATAATTGCAAGTTCCAAAAAAATGAACTCGCAATTTCAAAAGACAACTCGAAATTTTGAAATGAAAGCTTTCTAAAAATAAATCTCTATCTATTTATCAATTTTCAAAGAGAAAAAAAAAAATTCAAAATTTTCTACATGAGGTTAAAAGAAAACATGTTAAACATTGTTTCATTGTTTCTTGGAATGTAACCTTCCCAAAAAATCATTGTTCGGTAGGTCAGGTTTTTTTTAATGATTTTATGATTAAGAGAGTCAAACATTCCCGAACTGAATAAACCAGGTATTATATTTACAGTGGACACCTAACATGGCACCCAACATGCTGCCTAGTGGCAGTGAATGAAATTCAAAAAGTTGTGGGGGGAAATTGTTGTTACAATAATGATTACTCTTAATATTTAAGGTAAATGTTAACTAGGTTGACACATTTTATGTCTCAAGTTAAGCTACAATTAATTTTATTTGAATAAATGTAATCAGCTGTTTGATCAAACTACACAGATTTTGGAAAAACCTGGAGGTAATTTGAATGGATCTTTTTTATTAAAGGCCTGATCGTCGGACATGGGTTTAAAAATGGGGGATGTCAGATAGATTTTTTCCCAGGTGAAATTAACAATGAAAAAAAATCAACTCACAAAAATTTGTGAGCTACAAAGTTTTTAACTCGCTATTTGGATAATCTAACTGGCATTTTGTGAGTTATATATAAGTGAATTTCAAATCCTGGCAGTGCAAAGCGCCACTCGCAATGCGAGCTCTAACAATAGGTGAAGAGAAAATTTCAACTAACACATTGATCTATACATTTTTTTTTCCGCAGCACATTTGGACCCACAATACATAGCTTCTTTATATGGAAGGGAATTACCGCCAAAAGTCTATGTATCTTGCTTTTATTCTTATTCTGCCTACTTCTTTATGCTTTGTTATTATTCTAATTATATGTCACTTTATTGTTTTCGTATTCGTCTTTATTACATTACACTTGAGCTTTTATCGTTCTTTATTTTGTCCTTACTTCTATGTTGCTTTATTCTTGTGAATACATCCTACTTTCTTTTAATTTTATACTGTTTCTGAAATAAACTATCTTGATTATCTCGATTACGAACGTAAATTCAATCATGTAAACAATGCCACCTAGCGTTATAATGCGGCACTAAATTCAATGAAGACGAATGCAAGTTGTCCGAATTTAGTGCCGCATTATAACGCTAGGTGGCAGGGTGTTCGCTATACGAGTGTTGGTAAAAATAGGTAAGCAAACCCGGGCCGGGGTTATTAAAGATTTTTTCAATTTTCTGCCTTAATACTTTATCAATCGAACTTAAATTTTCAAATGATGTTTGTTATAAATTCAGGTATGTACCCGATAATGCCATTTCCTCGGAAGATGGTAAGATTTTCCCTGGAAGACTGACTACATGTATAGTGATGCTTCCTTCGGAAGACTATACAGTGAGACTCCCCCCCGGGGAAGTTTCAATATATAGCTAGTCTTCCGTGGGAAATCTAGCTGTATATAGTAATTTGTCCCCCTTCATAGCAACCCCTCCCCCGAATATTTTTTTTAATCGTAAAACAATGTTTATATGCTAACGTTTTCAGTTTTTGAAGAAAAGTTATCCGTCCTATATGAATAAATGTTTAAATGAAACCATTTTAATAGTGATTAATAATTAAATAATTTTAACCATTTAGTTTGACATAGATAATCTTCACGAGTACAAATGGGTCATGAATCCCCCCCCCCCGATCCCGTGGATGCCCCTCCTCCCGGGTGCAATCGCCCGCGTGGCACTGTGGTTACGGCGTCTGCCCCCCGGTTCCGACGCCTATGCAATGTAGTCAATTAATATATTAATAGTCATGTATTTAGTGGCATATGTAAATATGAGTAATATTTGGTACTGAAAACAAGTTGACGACCCCCCCCCCCCCCCCCTCACCATCACCAAATACAGAATTTTCAAGTTTTAAGATTTTTTTAACTCTACTGGCTGATGTAAAAACGTTGCGTTCTAAAGATATTTTTTCTTTATTAAAAAGTGCTATTTCAATGTAAAATATTAATGCATAAAAAAGACTGGGGAGTTTCTAGTATGCCTAAGGTGTTCCCTGGTTCCGACTTTGCCTACCCATAACACTCCTCACTCCTTTGCAAAGCCCCGTCCCTAGAATCACACGCATGAGCAATTACTATCTGTCGTGAAATAAAGTTCAGTTCAGTGGAACCAGTGACGGATTTAAGGAGGGGGCGCACCCGGCGCCCCCCCCCCCCCCCCTAAAATTGTCAAAGTAAACATAAATCACAGTCTCGTCTAGAAAATGTAAATATGCCTACTTGGTAGACCTCATTTTTACTCTACAAAATCTCTAGAACCCAGGAGCTTCCGGGGGCTTCGCCTCCTGAGCCCCCACCAGGGCTTTGCCCTTGACCCACTGGGGGCCTCAAGGCGGCCCCCAGACCCCTTGCCTACTTTTGGCGTCCCGTCTAACTTCATTTCCTAGATCCACGCCTGGGAACGTCCTGAAAAATAACTCAATTTATAAATTTATAAAGGGGTATCTAGTATCAAAATATTTAACATTTTTATGTCAATTAAACTGTTATACTGGAATTCAATTATCCAACAAATAACTTTAGTAGAGTGATATTTTTCAGGCGAGAGAACAGTGACGTAGCATCGATTTTGAAAATTCAAGCTATCCGCTGAAAACAACTTGACAAGCAAAAAAAAAAAAAGAAAAAAAAAGAAAAAACAAGGAAATTTCCAAACTTGAAAATACATAGGCGTCGATCGGAACCGGGGAGATGGCTTTGCCCCCACATTTTCGCAAAGTTAAACTTAGTATAGACATTGAACATTACTGCGTAGGTTTAGCCCCCCCCCCTACTTTCCATGGACACGATGCAGTATAGGTTTAAAATGTGGATAGTGGTGGTGTTTTGAAGGTCTAAAAAATATTTCTTACGCTTAGCCCCCCCCCCCCCGGCCCCAACTTTCACTTTGCTTCCGACGCCAATGAAATCATATCAAGGGGGCGGGGTGGGTTTTGGGTTAGATTCAAATTCATCTATAGTATCAAATTTAAATGTACTATACTACATTAACCTTATTTGACCCTTACCCTTACAAAAAGTGGGTCGGACTTTTAATGAACATATTCAGTAAAGTACCGGTATGTAAAGTTATGTCTGAAAAAAAAGAGGCCTCTATTCCTGTGTGCCCATAGAAAATAAATATTATATGGAGTTTCCATCATTGTATCGGGTGATCGGATTCGGCCTTCAGATATTCGATTGATAAAGTATTGAGGCAGAAAATTGAAAAATCTTAAATAACCCCGGCCCGGGTTTGCTGACCTAGTTTTACCAACACTCGTAGCGAACACCCCTGCCACCTAGCGTTTTAATGCGGCACTAAATTTTGACAACTTGTATTCGTCTTCATTGAATATGCTTCATTCTTTGTGTGATTGAATTCACGTTTGTAATTGAGATAATCATTTAAGAAACTGTATCAATTTAAAAGGAAGTAAAATGAATTAAAAAGAATAAAGCAACATAAAAGTAAGGGCAAAATGAAGAAGGATAAAAGTCAAAGTGAAATGTAATAAAGACGAATACGAAAACAATAAAGTGACATATAATTACAATAATAACAAAGCATAAAGAAGTAGGCAGAATAAGAATAAAAGCAAGATACATAGACTTTTGGCGGTAATTCCCTTCCATATCTTTAAGCTATGTTCTCGTAAGAATAACAACAAAATATAATCTCCATGTGATTTTATGGATATATTGCAGATAAATAGTAATCAAAACTTTTTTCATTTCAAGTCAGAACTTATTGTCAGAAACCACGGCCAAATTGTACGATCCTCTCATTTTTGGTTGAATGAGAACAGAATATTTCGTAGCTCATTAAAACATTGACCTATGCGAGTATAACATAGTAAGATAATAAACCTGATGCGAGCTTTCGATACCCAATCAAAGTTTAGGAAATACTGCTGATGTAAATTGTGGATTTCAGTTGCGATGGAAACATCAAAGTACTCAGAAGTACAGAGAGCCGGGCTCATTTACAGAGTAGAGTGGATTTCTTACATGAATCACAATTATATTCTGATTAAAAAATTTTAAAACTATCAATATAAATGATAAGACACTGACAGTGAGTTTTTCAATCCTAATACCACGGTCCGATTTTGTCAGAATCAGAATTTATCTGGTACCGCAGCTGAATGTAAACAAACAGGCCAGTCTGGTTCCCTCTCCTGCTTTACCTCGTATGTGTAGAGAACTACGGTAACACTGATTATCAAAAATCCTTACGCTAATGAACTATGTTCTTTTGACTTATGAAGTTTTCAAAGTCATTACTACTAATGTTTATTTATATAGATAAAACTTCATTTAATTTTTGTTGCTTTATTTAGCGTTTGTATTATCTCAAAAGCGGTTGAGAGTGAGAACTATATTTTTGCACGTAACTTTAAAATGGCGACTATGGGGTCAACATCCTGCCTTGAACAGGATCACATAAGCCGGCAATTGCTCTTTGAGCAATAAGCCCGGCTAAAAATCTGTTATTCATATTGACTGTATATGAAGTCACAATAATGAGGTGTAAAAATATTTATGATTATGACACTTTTTGTGATCAAGCAGCCATGGGTAGGAGAGAGTAATATGCAGACTTCGGACTGAGGCTTAAGACGATGGTCAGCACTGTTCAGGATTTGGTTTGCGAATGTAATTAAAAAACCAACGTCACAGGGTGTCTTCTACGTGCCAAATGTCGTGTGGTTTGATGCAATCTAATTAAAGTTAGATCTGCTTGCATGCTTGCTACACTGACATCTAACAACATCCCATAGATGGTCACGTAAGAGGTCAAATTCTATCACTATCATCAAATCAAATCGTCGCCTGCAAAATCATCCTTTATTGTTGAAGCTAATAAGTCTAGAGTTGTTCGGCATTTGACCTCTGACGTGACCCCTTTAATCTATGAGATGTTGTGAGATGTTTGTGTAGCGAGTATGCAAGCAGATGTAACATCGAACTTTAATTAGATTCGGTTTGATGAGTCTAATCTACATTAAAATTGAATAAGTATTTGCACTCGCCCTTAATGTTGCACCGTCAACATAATAAAGGTGTTATTAAAATAATAAAATAGACCAAAAAATTCATAATCGAAATAGTGGAAGTGCGTTTTTCTATGATTATGTGATAAGAAATTTTATGTTAAATAAAGGAAACTAAAATTTTTAACAAGTTACGACTTTTTGGACAACACTCATACAAACGCCGATCACATCTTTTGGATCTACAATGTTTACCGATGTATTGCATTTTCACGCTTTAGTTTCTAGTGCTTACGTGGCTCATGTTTTTCTATTTAATTACCTTATTTTCCAGCTGAATAGACATGGCAATCTCAGTAACTCAAAGTTTATTTTAAAGAAGCTACATTTTTACGATGCAAAAATGAGAATAATTAGTGAAAATCTAATGCAAAGTACAAAAAAAGTTTTATACCATGTTGACGAGTCGTGTTGTTTCAAAAGCGGAAGTGCCGGAAGAACAGGTGCGATTGACTGCGCATGTCCCTAAAGTGAAAGTAGACGCTCCCATCTAGGATAAAGGAAAGGGGTGTGAAAACTTTTCTTTATAATTTTTGAGAATTGATTTCTAAAATAATATCGAATTACTAATAATAGTCAAGTTCAGTTTCGTCAATTTGAAGATTTTGCATAAGTGATGCAAAAAATACAAATTCTTATAGAATTTTCAGGTCAAAGTATTTCAGTTATCATAAATTTCATACCTCAAATAATGAAATCGTCCATATTTGTTTCCCTGTCAGCGGTAAATAAATGGAAGCGACTTTTACACACTTCAGAGGTCTCAACGATCAATAATCGATTAACTTGACTTAAAGTTTCGCTCAATCACATCTCACGGAAATATGATAACTTAAAGAGCGGGTTATTTCATCCCTACTGAGATTGTGTAAATTATTTTCCCCAAAGGAATATTAAAAAGAACAGTTTTAGGCGCGTGTATTGAGAAATGTGTTTACAGGTGCACTGATTTGTAAGTGATAATTATGCTAAGTCCGCTGACAAGGGGATATGGCTCCTGGGACGGGGCACACTATGATCCTTATTCCGACCATGCTTCAGAGGTAGGATTTTTAATGTTGATTTAATGTATTTAAATTTTTTTATAACTGTATAAAATAGATATAAATTAAGTTGTTAGTTTTTTTTAAATACTTATTTGAATAAATAAATAAAAAGTAATCATCTTGAAGATTTCCAAATATAAATAAGTGATTGTCTGGAATAAATTCATTATAAATTAAGAGAAGCTCACACAGGTATATCCATCATTTTCAAATATGAATCGATCCCAATATTTTAAAAAAAATTCAATATCAAAACATCTTTAATGTATACTTTTATGATATCTATTATTCAAGCGATTCAAATAAAATGATTTTAAAATTTTAACACTGTTAATTATTAGGAGAAGTTGCCATTCATAAATGAACCAGAGCATCACAGACATGGAGTCACCATTGGTCATCTATCAAGATGTTCCACCTCCTTGTCAATCAAAAGCAACATCGCTCCCCCAGCCACACCCATCAGCCGGTCAGAAAGACTCCAAAGGGAAACAACCCACAACCGATTGTCAAGGGAAACAACTTCGGTTGATCACAAGGTTGACCTACCCAAAACATACCTTACTAAAAAGGGGGCACTGATGTTATTTACGGCTCCCAAGGATGATGATGAATCAGATGAGGCATACGTGGATCCAAGAATGGCTAAAATACACAGAGAGAAGAAGTTAATAGATTCTTCGTTGAAGATAAAGTCATTGGATAGACTGGCCATGTCTATTTTGCAATATGGAGATGAAGAGGTATACTTCTATAATTTATACCCTTTTTGTGATATTCTTAATCGAGGATGCCTCACCAAAATTAAAGCATATTGTATAAATATTAATTGCCTGTAATAGTGTCATAACCAATGGGTTTTCCATCCTCTCCATATGTACATGTAGTGTAACGGGGAGAAGATGCATAAGTTTGATGACTTTCACAGTACCTGTAGTTGCACATTGAATGCTCGCTGCCCTCCCTAAAAAATAATTGCCAACAAAGGCACAACATAGGTTTTCAGTGCTTTTTGAGGAGTAAAATTTTTCAGTGTTATCTTCAACTACATACAATACTATAATTATTTATTTACTATTTTTTTTTTATTTATACAATTTTTTTTTCACAAAGTGAATGGGGATTGGGCATATATATAGGCAACTGTTTAATATCAATACTTAGAGAAGTTTTGTGAAGTACATGTATGCTTGTTAAACAACAAATTCTTTTGCATTCCATATTGTAGCAGTATCCAACATTACATGCCTTTACATGCAAGTTTTTTTGATGCACTTTCAGAAATAAGAAATAAACTTTACATTAAGCTGTAAATCTATCATTTATGTGCATAACGGCCGAGCAGCCAAAAATCTGTTTATTTGCTCAGGAAGGAAAACTAATAATTTTCTCTGTTGGTGAAATTTAATTTTCTATTTGTACGGAACATTCAGTGTCAATATTTAAAGTAACGATAGTAGCAACATACTTGAAAAACCATTAACACCCCATAATGTAAATAAAAAATGTGTGGTACATTTGTGTAGACAAATAAGATATTTTTCATTGCAAAGATTCAATGCAAACAGTTACTAAATGAAAGCACTGCAAAGTAATGAATCAAGAATTGTTTTAATAACATTGCAAAAATAAATCTTTTATTGACAAATGATACAGTTTTAATGTCAGACAAGTCAATATTATATATTTGCTGGACTGAGGAATATTGACACAGCATTGTTATCTGTTATGCAGAGAAAAATGGATATATTTTTTTAAATTGATACTTGCATATTTTACATATTGATCCTGATAAAAGAGTAAATATTTACTTTGGCATGGAATTAATTCAAGAATACTATGTTGTTGATTTTCAATTTATGAACATAATTACAAAATCTAGCTGTCTTTGCTTTAAGAAATACAGCTAGCAATATTGATCACCGTTATGTCTATGAGTATAATCACACGTGTGTATCAACACAATCATTAATGTCAGGTATATTAATTTTTGTTAATTTACATGCACATGATGTACTTAAAGCAAGACTTGCCCACTGTATGATTTTACAGTCATGTAAATACTGCAAACAGGGATTAATCTTGTCTTTTTTGGGGGGTGGGGGTGGCTCTAGGGTGGGGTTAGTGAGGGGAATGGGGAAAAGTCCTTGACAGAAAAAGTGTAATGTCTTCAGATTTTTCTTAGATTTTCTACTTTAAAATTGAATATCTATATCACATGTACTTTTCATATAATGCTGATTTACAACACATTATTGGATCTTTAAAAAAGTCGCAGTTAATCGCGGCCCCCCTGGAAATTGTCAAAACCATATAGGCGTAAATCACAGTTTCGTCTAGAAAATGTAAATATGTCTAATTGTTAATCCTTCCATTTTTATCCTACAAAATCTTGAAAACTTGTCCTTTGTAGGTGTAGGATATTCACGGGCTTTGCATTTTAATCTCTTTTTAGACTCCACTGCATACATAATTTTTACATAGTGCGGCCCCAGACCCCTTGCCTAATTTTGGCTGTGTTTTTAACTCCAATTCCGGCTATAAAACAGTCATATACCCTCCAATGCACTTTGAAAATCATGGATCTCTATGATTTTCATGCTCCTTCTCCTTATAGAAATGTTCTTGTCTAATGAGAATGTTGACAATTTTTACCATCATTAGAAGGATAATGTTAAAAAGGAGGAAATCTTCCCAGGAAGTTTTAACTTATTTGATTTTCATAGATTAATATAAATCTCGATCTGACTGTTTTTAACCATGTTTTTAATTATCTATGAAAGATCTGAAAAATTGTGAGTTTTTGCAATATTTATCAATTCTTTTGCTTGTGAACCAGTTATTTTAAATGTTGAAAATATCATAGGAAAATATGAGAAAACCTATTTTTTCTTCGTAGGAGTATGATAAAGAAAATGCTAGCATCTCAGATGAGAAAAGCAAGATGTTCATGAAAATATTATCGCAAATTGTCTGAAAACCATTAGAGAGCTTTCTTGTCGATTTTACAAATTTGTTAGGGAGTGAAATTAAACCATATATATTAGGTATCAAATTCAGATCTAGGTAAGTTGAGATATTTTTCAACCAGAGAGAGATCTCAATTCATATCTCAGGGATCTCAAGACAAACTCAGACTGAGTAACCGAATTATTTATGAGAAATCTGTAAAATTGTGACATTTTTTTTTTTGCTTAAAATTTATTCAGGTTTGAGGGATCTCAACTTTTTTTGTTTTGCAGGAATATTAAAGAAAATGCTAGCATCTCAGGGAAAAGCAGATTTCAGATCTAGGTAGGCTGAGATATTTTCAATCAGAAATTGATTTCAACTTTATCCCAGGGATCTCAAAACAAATTCAGATTTAGATAAGCTAAGATTTTTTTTAAACCAGGGAGTGATCTCAACTTGTATCTCAGGGATCTCAAATTCAGAGCTAGGTACATGTAAGCTGACTGAGATATTAAACAACCATTCCAATTTGTATCTCGGGGATATCAATTGCAGAGGTATATTAGGTTCTTTATTCTGTCAGAGATGTCCAACAAATCTCACTTCTGAGATAATGGTAATTTTCACATTTGAGGGCATCTGTAATTATAAAAATTAATAAAGAATTCAAGACAATCAATATTTTTGTCATAAAATGAAAAATGATCGAGACATATGCTTTTGAATGAATAAATACTGTCCTTCTGAAAAAAAATCCAGAAAGGCTGATTCAGAATGAATAAGAAGTAATAACGCACACAAAAACACATATTTATCTGATATATTATGATTATAAGATTTCATTATATACAGGACTACCAAGTCACAGATCATAATGTCTCTCCTTAAAAAATCTCTCAGGGGTTTCAATGCTAATCTTTTCTTTTAAAATTGCACAAAATTACGAAGTTATGGGTAATAGCATATACTTATCAAACATTGCCTAAAATTTTGATGTGGATCATTAACTTTTTTCCCCTCTCCTAAAACACATTAAAGTCAGCATAAGTAAGATATTATCAAATGCCACACATTTGTGTAATTATTATTTGAATACAAGCCATGCCATAATCATATAATCATGTCCTCTGAATGTATGGGTGGTTTAAATATCAATGATGGCCATTAAACACTCTCTGTTTTTTTCAAATATTATTTCTGGTCACAATTGATCACATTTTGAAGACCTTTAACATTTTTGTAAGCAACAAAAAGGATTTTTCCCCGACCGTAAAATGTTTATGCTAATCCGAGCTTATAGATAACCTGAAGGTAGTTTGGCCCAGCCATGACAGAATGAATTTCCGTCCCTGTTTATTGGAAAAATCTTCACTGAAGAATGATTTAGGGTTTGATCCATTACAAACACTCAATAACATCCAAGCTTTTCATCAAACATCCGAGACCATTTAAATCCTTTGGGATCTCATATAAAAAAATTTTCATTTGATTTCCCTTTTCAAATTAATTTTACAAAATAGAAGTATACTAGACCATAGGGAGAGACTCAAGGGTTATTAAAAAAAAAGGCAATCTTTAATACACTAAGCATTTTTTCAGCACAAACGAACTACCTGACAGTGTAAAGAAATCGTATTGACTCAGGCCCCGATTTTGACTGATTTTGCGTTTGCGGATTGGCTTTAATGGAGTAATATTGATCGATAAGTCTCATGTGTTTCCGGTCTTAAGGTAGTTGGGTAGATATCTCACACATACTTGTTGACCTTACATCTCAGGCCTTCAAGATAAGATAATGCAAAGGCACTCTCATATTTTAAAGGTACATTTCATGACATGCCATCTGGAGAATATTCACATTTGATAGTATAAAACCTGTATTTGTTCAATTTTGTTGATTGTTGTCCATGTAAATTATAAATTTTAATAACAAAGAAATGAAAGTTTAATGGATTCTGTTTTGAAACATCTCAGTCTCAAATTTAATGCTTTACAAGTTTGCAAGTCATTTTTTTTTTCATTAAAAATATTTTTAAAGTTTGTAAAGAGATAATATACGTGTATAGAGAGAAAATACTTGAAAAGAGATGTTATCTCCTTAACTTCAATGCTCCTATAGAGAAATAGCTACTTACTCCTACACACATTTTGATATCAGATGACTTTGAGAGAAAAATGCTTTTCAAAGGGAAGTAACTCTTATTCTCCATAGAATAGTCAATTTAATGATATTGGAAATTTATTCTTTTAATAAAAGAACTTTTCTTCACTCTTGCTAGAACTATTAATATAATACAAAATATAAATGAAAACTTGTCTAATGATATAATGTTGATGTTTTTTTTTTTTTTCATCTTATTTACAAAATTTTTGTTTTCTAATAATTACGTGCAGGTGTGCAGTTAATTGCCAGCTATGTATATGTATATGTATATTTCATTATTTATGTATATACCTCTCCAGATTATTTTTCAAAACTATTCAGCATAAATTTTATGTAAATGAGCTTCTTGATACACAGTCACTATTACACATCACTAAGCAATACATCCTTTATGTGGAATTCAAAAATCTTTTCAGCAATTTCAATGTTGCATATTAATCTTTTGGCTTCACGTCAGGAAGATTGCTTAAAAATATCTTATAAGACCCCATATTTTCAGAATAATAATTTCACTGCTTACAAAAATAAAAATGAAACATATATGTAGACTGATGTAGCATAAACAGTGTGAGAGAATCTAAAGAAAAAAAGGTTACGTAAAACACAGCAAATTCACCCGAAATATTAAAATGTATACATATGGCCTAAAATAAAAATTTGATTGTTTGCAGTTGCCGACCAACCCACTGAAAATGCACCCGACCCCAACTTTTTTTAACGATTTTGTAATTTTTTTTTTTTTTAAATTTTTCAGGATGTTGAAACTGTTTCAATTTCAATATTTGATGTTTCTATTAATCAGTGGTTTATAACAAGAGTGGAACTTATTCATGCTTAGTGGGCCTATGAGAAGCTCTATTATTTGTTATCTTGAAAACAATTTTTTCTCAAAAAAAAAAAAGAAAAAAAAAAGAAAGCCTACCTACCTACCCAGTCAAAAAATTATAGGTCGGCAACTGCAAACAAAGAATTTTTTAAGCTTGGCCTATGCTGTTAATAATGCATATTTGGGGGATGGGGGGAAGGGGGGTGTTAAATTCTCATTTCCATCATCTGAAATTTTGAATTAAGGAAATATAGTATTTTTTAATGTTGGTTATGTATCTAAAAACTTTTCTCCTTCAAGGCTGTTTGATTAAAAAAAATCTTTAAAAATTATTACAAAACATAAATTATATAACTTTGTATATTGTTTTAAATAATTTGATTTAACAAATATTTGGTTATCATTTTTTTAGCTACAGAGCAAGCATGAGTGGGGATACTAATATACCTCGGAGCAGAGAAGCAATGGAATTGCGTGCAATACTTCAGGGACTGCAAGACAACCGCTGGCCCATTGTGTACAACTCGGAATCGGGAAGCTTTGAAAATCGCAGTAGTTTTGGGGACCAGTTTACCAGACCCTCCTCTCAGCAATCTAACAGAACTCAAACTTCACTAGGGTAGGGCTCATTTGGTTGTCATATTAATACTGGGTACTGGCTCATGATTGAAGAAATCCATTTGTATTGACTTCTCTACTAATATATCTGATTTTCCGTAAAAAAAAATTTCCAATTTGAAAGTATAATTGTAATTTAAATGATAATAATTTAATTCATGGTATTTGATTGGATAAAAAATTTACTTCATATCGTATAAAATGGTTGCTACGTAAAGTGTATGTGTCTGTTACACAAATTTTGTACAAATTGAAGTCAAATGGCTCATTTTTTTTTCTTACATCAAATGAATGAAAATTGAATTATAAGCAATGAATTTAATAGCTACCCATTCTATACGGTATAAACTAGGTTGGAACAGTTTACGCTTCGCGGTTTATAAAGCGTAAACTGCCCCAGATAAGAGTTTTTGTAGATGTTGACATGCTGTTTTAAATCTCATTGTAGAAACTCTATATAAATTTTTATGTTTAGCAAATTTAGCATCTCGTAAAAATTGGTAAATTATCTTTAGCGAGATGTAATTTTAGCAATTTGAAAATGCTCACTAATAAAGAAGCTATTAAAAATGAAATGCAATTAATTTTTAGCTAAATTCAATTTTTTTCTGGAGACAGATTGGTTTTAAGGTTATGAAATTAAAAACACACAGAAATTAAAAAACAACATATAAACGCCCCATTTATCCCCTGTGTACACTTGCAGCAAAAATATAAAATTAACCTTGTCATTGTTTTAGTTAGGAAATTACATGTATAGTTTTTTAATGTCTTATAGTTTAATAAAAAGTGGCCGATGAAAAAATTACATGACCTATAATTTTGTCTTTTGTACATGAAATTTGTACATGTACAAAAATATGAAAAGTTAACACGGCCAATAATTTTGTCTTTTGTAAACGTACATTTCTTGAAATTTGATTTTTTTGTCAACTTTTAAGAATTGTACATGTACATTTTGTCTTTTCGTGAAAGAACTTTTTATATTTTTGTACATGTACAAATGTTCTGTAAGAGACACAAAATAATAAATCTTTGTTTATAACAATTAAAATTTGCATTAATGCTATTTCCAGGTAAAGCCTTGTACACCTTTCTATCTGCTATATAAAATGTTATACTTTTGTTTAATGCAAGATAAGATGAGAAAAACTCAAAATAGTCACAGTATGTTCCATGTTTAGCCTGGATGTCATTTTCAAAATGAACCTGCAGTTTAAATGGCAATGGATAAGTGATTTAACAAAAAATGAAAGTTTCCACAGACTTTAAATCCTCTCTGACACACACAGACAGATGACAGGCTCTTTGTTGCTAAGTACCTTGTCTATATATATAGATATTATTAAAGTCGGGTTTTCACACCTGTAATATTTTGTTGCAATGTGAATTCATTGTTACCTGACAGGGTACAATATAAAGACGATAAATAGCTTATGTCTGAACAGTTTTAAAGGCTGGGTCATAGTTCTTGCAGCTAGACAGCTTTAATTTTTTTTTTATTCTGTCTGATATCATTTTGAAATTGAATTTATCTTAAATGGCAGTCTTAAAAATTGATACCAGTTTAAATATGATAGGTAGTGAAAATATGTTATATCATATGAAAAGCAAAGAGGGACCCGATTTCATTTTGATCAAATTTTGTGTATATATATCATGTAAATAATAATTATCCCAGCTATACTGTAAACCAAATCTTTTATATAAGAAGTTTTGTACGTGAATAAAAGTAGGTTTACAGTATTGTTTATGATAAAAAATGTACATATTTTTTATAAATATGATAAAGACTTGTAGAAGAAGCATAAAGATAATGAAAAACTAAATTTTCCAAACCTCCAATTGCTATGCATGCAATTATAAGTAGCAGTGTTATGTATATTGACATTCAGTGTTAAGAGTGAAACATTTTTAAAGGATTTTATTCATGTATGAAGAATCTTTTTTGTTATCTAGAATATAAAAAGAAACATTTTCATTATACCAACTTTGCTCAGATAAATACACACTACCTGAATTTTTTCAGTTAACAAGTTTGAAAGAAATTCAATCTTAAATGCACTCAGTAAACTTAATCAAATAGATCTGCTGTTATAAGAACTGAAAAAAGCAGTTCAATTCAGACAGTTGTCAAGTTGTTGACATATCATTAATTTTTGTCAAGGATTTGGGAATAAATATTTTAAATTAATATAACATGAAGATATTTAAAACTTTTTATGATAAAAATCCTTCTGGATTTTATTATTACTTTTATGAAGATAAATCTTTAAGATTTACTAATAAAGGAATAACACAACCTTGGATACTTTTCTTTTTATAAAGAATTTGATATTGCAGTACAAGAGATGAAATCCTTTGCTGTGGAAATATGATTTTGACCGACTTTGTAATTAATCTTTATTGTTATGTCATGATATCTAAACAAAGACCTTCACATTTAATACATCTACCTAGAGGATTCATACATAAAAGATTTAGGATTATTCAGGGCAGGGGATCACAATTAAACAGTTGCATCTGGGGTGACAGTTGGGGGGGGGGGGGGGCAAAGCCCCTGAAATATTTTAGGTGATTTTTAGCTTAATTTAGCTATACCTAATTTTTATTACTGAAATAATTAACTTATTAATCTTATGCATATTTCTTTTCATAGAAGGAAAAGGGGAGGGGCAACCCCATATTGGGTCTTGAGTTAAAGTATAAGACTAACATTTACACCCAACCTTACCATCCCCCTTCCAAAATAAAAAGACCAAAAAATTGCCATTGAACATTTTATTTAATATGAAACAATGTGGGCACCAATACATGAAACATGTTTCATTGAATTACCTTTACCATTTTGATAGAATATTGAGAATGCTGTTAAGCTATATGTTTACAAATGTTTATCTTTATTTTAATTTACAGTTCTGGAAGTACAACACCTCGTTCCATTTTGTCAGCAAGTAAGCTGAGAGCCTCTCTCAAGTCTTACAATACCTACATGGGTCGCCCTGCCACAGGTAAACCAGTGAAAAGAAGGCTAAAAATAAGTGCTTATGAAATGTAAAGTCAATTCAAAGGTGTTCATAATGTAAAGATATAAATACAATGTATCTACTGAAATAACATTTAATCCTTGCAGTAATTAAAAGGGATTAATATTTCAATGGGGCAAATATTATGTTCTGATGCTTGTAAAGTGCATGGAGAAATGTCAAGAAAGCAGAGATATTGACCTCTTATTATATTTAGTGTGTATGTAATTGCTTATTGGCATGCATCAGTGTTTGTATTTTTTTTTAAAGAATTGGTTTTATTTATTTTTAATGCTGTTTGTTTCTTCATGAAAATATTCTTTAGTTTAAGTTCATTGACCACTGAGGTACAGTGTAAATGGACTAAAAGACATTTAAGGCTTGTCAAGTTAAAGATTCGAGGCAATTAGATATCCACTAGGCATGCTCAAATTTGAGACATTTTAATGAATACTTTAATTTGAAAAATAGCAATTTGAAACATTTTTATCTGTTATAGCATATACATGTATTTAAGTGAATGATTAGATTGATGTTGTTCTTGAATGTCTTTGTTACATAATTTTACACAAGGTCAATAGTATTAAAAAAAAATAAATAAAACTATACACATATTAATCTCATACAATAAGTTAGAAATTATCAAAAAATACATCACACAGAGTACATTCTCTCTGTTACATCATCAAGGATATTTGTAGCTTGTCTTGTAAAAATACAACTGAACTTAAAAAAAATTATTTAGTAGATTTTGTTCTGCTTTTATTAAATATAAAAATCATAATCTTCAAAAAAATTAGTATTTTTTAGTGTACAATTAAAGTATACTGTAGAAGGAGTCAGCAAGCTAACAGTTCCTCAAGAGCAAGCTTAAGCTTTATATAGACCAATGTTCGTAAGGCAATGTTCTTATTAAGGAAAAACAATAGAAATATAAAAATAAGTCAATTGATGTGTGAATCACAGTACTTGTGAAAACAAATGTAGTCAAATGATGAGCATGATAGTAGTAAGCTTATAGTAATAAATTTTAATTCTTTTCCATAAGCTTCTATAAGCAATAGTCTCTAGAAAGACCTGCTTTTGGTGGTTGTTCCAATGCTTTTGCTATTTTGTGTCTTTGAAAATAGATGATACAGTCAAGGAAATTAGAGCCTCTCTACCAACAGTCACCATTCGCCATTCCTCAGCGCCTTCTAGTGGATCAAGGTCTTCTGATATATTTTCTCCTGCGAGAGGAAAACGTCGAATCAAATCCTCCATTTCAGGAGGAAGTATTGTGGAGGAGGATGAGGGAGGTCTTCCTCTCTATTATGATCCTTTATCAGGTATGGAAGGATCCTCAATAGCCTACACAGATTCCACAGACCTTGGGCCGCACATGTACACATTTGATCTGGCATCAGGTGAAAGTTCACTCTTTGATGTGGGAAGTCAAGGTGATGGGTCAAAACCTGCAGGTGATGGGAGTGTGGATGTGATTGATGAACATGAATCTGAGTCAGATGTAGAGGTGTTAGATGTTCCTGGGCAAGGTAGCTCTAATGTGGCTAGTGTACCTGAAAGTAGTTCTAACCAAATACAGGTGGTGGTGGAAGATCATGAAACTAACACAAAAGATTACTCTGCACAATATGATTTTGATGTAGATTCTGTTAAGGGTGGTGGTGATGGAATCCCAAGTATTATAATTGGTGATGGTGTGTCTACCAATAGTCTTGCTGATATGAGTAGTGCAGTAAGCTCCCAACCTGATCCTATTAGCGAAACTGACAAATTTGATACTGAGACCTGCACAACTATCAGTGAAGAGCTGATAGAACCCCCAGTGGTCAATAAAGTAGATATAAAAACTATTGCAGGAGTAATTCCAGAGGAAGAGAGTGTTGATTTGGGTTATAGTGGTGAGGGTGTGCACATTCCACAGGGTAATGATGAAGTGGATGATGGTGAGCTTGATTGGGAAGAAAAGGGTGAAGAGGCAGCTAGCACTGAAGTGGACTTGGCACGATATGGAGTTATAGGTGATGAAGATAATGGTGAAGGTGATGAGATAGAAGAAAGCACAGATGCAATAAAAATTTCACCAAAACCAGAAACTTTACAAGAAAAATCTGCTGCACGTACACCATCTCCCATAAAACCTACTTCAGTATCTCCTAAACAGGGATCAGTGTCCCCTCAAAGAAGGGCTTCTTTAGCAAAACCAGGGTCTAGGGCATCTTTAAAGTCCCCATCTCCTCATCTTCAAAAATCTCCAATCCCTTCGAAGAGAAAGTCCTCAATTTCACAAGGCAGTAAGAATTCCCCCTCCCCTGCTCAAACACCTGATCATAATGCATCTTCCACTGTTGAGCTTGCAAAACCATGCCCCTCACCTGAAATTCTAGGGAAAAATACTCCCCCCTCTGTTACAATCACAAAAAAGCAATCGCAGACTCCAAGCAATCTCCTCTCTGACAAGGCTCAAGAAGAGCCACCCGCAACAACTAGTCAACCCGCAGACAAATTACCCCAACCTCTTTCTGAAAACAAACAATCAAAGGACATGGTGGACAAAACGTCCACAAAGTCTGATGATGCTCTTCCAATTGCACCAACCACTAGTCCAATTCATAGGGAAATGGATGCACTTGTTGCACAACCGGCGCAAGCTATGGAAAAGGGAGCACCTTCACAAGAGACTGGCAAGACAGATATGAAATCAGAGGAAGAACCTACGAAAGGTTGGTTTGCCTTTTTTTCCAAAGCACCTAAAGAAAAATAAATCTCTGTTCTTATGAAAATTCAAAAAATTATAAAATGCCCAAAAAATTGAAATAAATTAAGTGGTTTATGAAATTTGGATTTAGTAATATAGATTATTAAATGTTTTCAATAATAAGATTGAATTCGAACTTCTTTCTCACAGGGATATATTTCATTCTAAGTAATAGGGTATAGTATATATTATACATAAACTCAACAGTGTTCACCTATTTAAACAAAAAAGAAAACCCACCGTGCATGTCACATTATAAAGATCACTCAGAATTGTAACGTTATATAATGTGTAATACTTTTAATTGATACAATGTATATATTCAAAGAAAGAAAACTCTTGCATGTTATTTTCAGCATGATATGTCCTTCCAATATGTTGTAAAGCACAACATTGGCTGTCTTCCCTTCATATAATGGCATGATAATTTATCTATATTATAAATAATGTTGTTGTTGTATATGGCTATTGGCATACACATAATTGCAAATTGAAATACTCTTGCAAATTGGCTTAGTTAATTAAAATTATTTTGTCTTAATGGGTTTTACTATTAATTTTGGGGTCATGTTTATACATTTTTGGTGATTGTTGTATTTTTTGGTGAATCATGATTACTGCACATTATTAATTATTATTTCAACTTAAAAAAAATATACTCCATATTTTTCAAAGGTTAAGTCGAGAAAGATTTTATTTTCATATTCAAAATAATGCAAGGTTCGGCAAATTTTTAAAGCTTTATAAATATATATTTTATTAAAAAACAGAAGAGGAGGAGGAGGTATCACCTGAAATATCAGCTGAATCTGATGATGGTAAGAATAGTTTTATTTTTTTAAAGAATATGTATGTATATATTTATTTACCTCACTTTATACTTTTTAAAATATTATTGAAGTAGTACATGTAGTCTCTGCGAAAAACCAAACTAGGAAATTCTATTATAATATGAAATTAATCCTAAATTTATCTTGTTCATTAAAAAGTACATGTATTAGGCCACCGTTTTCCAGAATAATGAATGAATTCATGCAGAATAATTAAATGAAGATTATCTGTGCAGAAAATAGTTCTTTGTTTATTTGTTCCATGCAATACTCAAATTTCTTCATTTTATCAAACAATTTGGTGATTGCATGCTTATGTGCCATTGCTTTGGATTTTCTTCTATTAAAACGTAAAATGCATGCTTTTAAAGGTGTAATTATGATTTTCTACTTTTAAAAGGAACAATGGAAGCAAGCAAAAGGCTTGATTTTACTTTGTTGTTTACCATCAACAAATTTGTATTAAAACTTGAAATTTTAATTAACAGATAGTTAGCAGAACACTTAAATATGATTAAAAGTTAGCAGACAATGCGTTCTTGAGTATTATATTTCTCCCATGCATGTCATTTCTATTTGAACTTCGCTGTTTTAATTTGATTTCGAAGCAGGGAATTTTTTATGCACTTGAAATTGAATGGAAAGGTAATGGCAAGGGGTAAAAAAACCTCAGCAATTGACCATGCCTGCATACAAAAGAATTTACCCTTAAATGACTCTAAATATTATTTGATATGTTTATTTTATTCTTTAATATATGTCTGGATATGGAAAGTGGATTGATTGTGCTATGTTTGTGTTTCGACTTTAAGAGCTATAATTTCACTTAATGGTTAACACAGATATAGCTAATTCAGTGGATTTAATCCGCTAAAAATGTTTACTTAATCTTTTTGGGCATTCTCTGATGCATTTGGTTTAGGATGAAATCCGAAAGCATGCATGGGAACAGTAAAGTGGTATCTACACTCATTTTGTTATGGATTCCATCATGTTTAGTCTTCGTGTTCTCAAATTTACTTTTTATTTACATTTGAATTCGTTTGTAAATTTTGAACCTGTTAAATATATAACTGGAGATTTCTGATGGATGAAATTTACTTGTGATGACACTTGTACGTGTTTCTGATTTTAAAGGAAATAACTGAAAGTGCTCCACCTTAGTGCTTATGGAATACTAGATTTTACTGAAGAAATAATTGGATGGTTCCTGTTCATTTTATTAATTTGAAATCAAAAAGACAACATTAATCTTTGTGTATATAGATTAATATTAAATTCTGTTTTGGAGTGGTTGAAACACAAATATATTTGCCAAAATGGGAATGGATGCTTTTACATTTTATATGCTTTTTGTTAAAGATAAACGCAAGAGGAAGCCACTGGAATCGTAAGTTTATTCAAGCAAATTGACCACTATCAAAAATTGCCATTATATTATTCAAAACTTTTTTTATTTGAAGGATATACTAATTGAAAACTATTAATCAAACTTTAATTTCTTTTTTATTACATGTGCAACAATATTTTTATTTTATTAAATTTTATGTTCCATTCTTTTTAGCCATTGTTTTATTATTTGTTATTAAGCTAAATTTCTTTTTCTGAGTTTAAATTTCAATTATATATTAATCTTCTCAGTTCATTATTTAGATTATTCAATTTGAAAGTTCTCTCAAAAGCATTTAAGAAGATACTTTTTTCATTATAGCAATGATGTCAAGAAAGAATCGGAAGAAATCGGTAAGTGATTATCTATTATTGTTTTTAAAAGATAAATATATATGATATACAATGGAAATCATACTCATGCAATAATAAACACATTTTATTTATAAAAGAAGTTGAAACAATAGCATTATTTAGGTATTTCAGTACATTTTTACCATTGTTTAGGTGGCACAAAAGAGAAAGAGGCAGAACCGGCAGCCCCTACAAGACTTATTGACCAAATGCCTGTTATTCCTGACTATTTGAAACCGAAGCCCCAGAAAACGGTACTAGTAATTTTGTCAAAATGACATCAAGTCTGAAATTTTAATAAGTCTTTTGAGAGTGATACTGCACTCAGTGCACAGGTACATAATTGGGTCATAATTTCTTTTTCGTTTTCATAAAATTACATAAAGAGCATAAGACTATTTTGAAAAAAAATGTAAAGAGCAATACAAAACCCCTAAAATCACAGAAAAAAAAACATCAAATTAAACATTAGTTAGGCATACTTGTTTTATCCTATAGGGCAAACATATCTATATTTGTTTAATCTTAGCCAAAGATGAAAGAGAAAAAGACCAAGAAGCAGACTCCAACAAAGACAAAGAAGGATGTGACGAAGGCCATATCTGTGTCCTCAGTGCAGCCAGATTCTCAGAGTGCAGAAAAGGTAATTCATATACTGAAGTAGATAAGGGTTGAATGAAAATATTTCTAAGAAAGTTGTTGTTAGAAGTTTGACTAATTTTATGGACGATTTTAATTCTACCACCTTTCAAATATTATCAAATTAAATACAAATGTATTTTTGAAGAAACAAGACATAATTTACTATTATGGGAATAAGTTTTCTTTCTTTTTTTTTGCCAAATTGTCATATTTGTAGAAATAAAATAGCATTAGACAGAGAATGAATTAATTATTTATTATACAGTTTATATTTTACATGGCTTTATATTTGACAAGTATACATAATAGATTAATAACAGCTTTGCATTTTGATGTTAAAGGCTGCTCCTAAAGTATGGGAACATGAGAAAGTTGAGATTCCACCCGAGAAAGAGGAACTGGTCATCCCAGAACACATGAAGGAAGCCTTTGACAGAGACACAGAGCAGTCCAAGACAGCGCTGGAGGAACAAATGAAACAAAGTAAATATCGGGACTGGTGTTTCTAATATACAGAGAAATCATTTATAGAAAAATCGCACATGTCAATCTCAGGAAAAAGAAATTTTATCATTTCAAATTACATGAGAACATATCAATTACGCTTGAAGCTGTGCATTATAAAGAAAATCATTTTAACCTTAAATTAATTGAAGGACTTCAAATTTAGAAAGGAAATCCATTTTATTAAAAATCTTTACTTGCACCTTTTTGACATATTTTTGTTTCTCACAAACTTACTTTACTTACAAAATAAGATATACATTTACTAACAGTTTGTCTATCATTTTGTTTAGAAAATAATTACAGGACTGTGAAATCATTTACAAAGGGTAAGAATGTGTCTGTTGGTGGGATATGGAAAAGGAAATAAATTAATAAAAATGTTGAGACATCATGAAATTATCGAAATATAAAACGGATATCTTTTAATGCTTAGAGACATGTTTATATCACCAAACCCCATCTTTATATATGTGTTTATATGTATATCCTATTAACAAGTTGATAACCTTAAATTTTCATCTACGGAAATCTTCAAACAATGTCATTTTAGAATCCTTTAGTTCAAATATTTATATCTATTATACTTTAACTCCCCATACCCATACTATATGAGAAATTCATATCTTAATTATCAAATCTTTTATGCATGCAAATGACGGAGTACAATTGCAAAGTACATTGTAGAAATAGTGTGCATGGCACAACCTCAAGATTTCTTTTTAGCAAATATTTGTATGTCTATAAATGAATAAACATCAGCAACTTTCCACTTCTTTTGCTATTACACATGGTAATGTATAAGGTATCAATAAAAAAATGTCACCATTTCAGCGCGCAGTTTTCTCTATGAAGTGTATATAAAATAGAACTGAGATGATTTTTTTAGAGTTAGAAAAAGAAATTCACTGGGTATTCGCTTGGAGTGTCGGATAAATGTGGAAGACTAACTCTGAACAAAAAAATCTATTATACATTCACTGTTTTAGTAGCTGCAAATTAAATCAACACCTTTTCTTTTCTTGAGAGTTATAAAAAATAAAGTAAAAGTCAAAAAGAGGAGAAATTGAGATGACTTAATTATAGAGACATAAAACGAAAATTAATCTTTTATTAGCTCCTGGGTCTAATCACACACGTTTTTAACAATGATCATGAAGGTAGTTGTATGAAACGAATGTAATGAATGGGAAATTTTTATAAATAATTAGGAAGCAATTTGCTGTTGCATTGTCAGTGATCAGTGTGCATTTCATCCGGTAGCTATTGATTCTCGCACCTGCATTATCAAGATATAACATGGAATGCTCAGAGCTGTTTCTTTGGCATTGTTTTAGTGGCGAATGTCGTGGACGGTACCTTTAAAACTACCATAGATGCAGAGTTATTAGAAGTTGGTCTCACAGAGGAGGAATTACTGGAAGCAAAGATGGAAGTGGAGGTATGTTTTCACATTACAATAAAATATGTTTTTTCGCTAAACTACTCAGATTTTTAAACTTCCTGGATTAACATAATTTTAAAATAAATAAACTCTTATTAGACGATGAAAAATACCCGAAATGAGCAATTAAGTTTTAAAGAACTTCAGATTTTTGTAATGAAAGCAAGTTATTTCGATTTTAAAGAAAATTGAATCATTGCACTTTCTTTTGTTAGTAAATTTAAATAAATATTATATCATTGACCGTTCCTTAACATACAAATTTGGCATGGATTGCGTACATTTTTCTCATATGAGAAATAATATAAAATACCTTTTCACTCTTATTGTAGGAAAAGCTTACAGTTGCACAAGCAAGGATAGAGGAAATGGAGAAATCGGGACCAGGCGAATCAGAGGAAGCAAAGAAAGAACAAAGAGAAAAGGCTGTGAAATTAAAAGAAGGGAAAGGCAAGAAAAAGGGGGGCAAAGGTAGCAAATCTACTCCAAGAGACCAAGCAGCTAAGGGACAAGCTAAAAATGAAAAAGATTTAGAAAAACAGGTTTGTTCCCTACTTCATTTTGATTTTTTTTAATTTAAGGTTGTAATAACTATTCTGTATAAATTATTGCAAAATGTGCATGTATGATTTAAAAAGATTGTTCAAGCTTACTTCAAAGAGTTTAACTGAGAAGGTATATTATATTAAATTATCGAATTCTTCTTTCCTTTTCGTGAACTGAAGAAAGTACTCAAAAAAGAGCAAAAGAGAGCAGAAGAGAAGGTAGCTGAAAGCCTGTATTAACACATGTTTTTTTGAAATCCTATAACCAACACACTTCCGAATCAAATTAATTTTTACTTTCAATTGATTTTTGCTGAACTTGTTCTTTGCACTTTTTTAGCATATAATTTTGACAAGTGCCTTATTTCCATGAATATTATTCATTGATATTTTTCTAATTCACATCATAATCAAGTTATAAACTTTAAATCTTTTAAAATACATGTATTCAATTTAGTTATTAAAAAAAGCTTAAAGAGCCATTAAAATTATTTTAACTTGTAATTCATTAAGTCCAAATGTATGAAGAATGATGCAATCTTTTCTTTTGGCTGTTACAAAAATGTTGTTAAAAAAGTACAGATGCAAACATTTTAAATTTGAACAAATTTTCAGATGGAACTTTTTATAATAAAGGGTAATGAAAGCTAGAAGTTTTTGCATTTAATTTTAGCCTAGATAATTACCATGATGTCATGTGTTAATATTTATCTGAATGTGGCTTATAAAAATAAGTTGTGGAAAACTACATGTAAGAGCTAGTCATTAACTTTTGTTCATTTTGTTTAAAACAAAAGTTTGAACCTAACAAGTACTTATAGAATTCAGTTGATTTCAACATTCTAAGAAGCACATATGACTTCAATCAATATTGAAAAAGAAAACTTCTAATGTCATAGATTTTGCTAGTCATCTTAGTTCATTAAATTCATTTATCATCTATTTAATTGATACACAAGGAATTTAATCGATTTTCTTCCCAATTGTCTAGAATATATGCAATATTCATAGCAGCTTTATTTTAAAGTTTTATGATTCATTACCGAATGAAACTTCTTAGAAGAAAATATGAATGTTTTAATTTGATTAAGCATAGTATTTATTTTAACTTATTTTCAGATTTGTTCTAATAATATTCTTTTACGTGCAATTAACATAATTAGTTTTTGGTTGGCTATTGAATGTGATAAAAATGTAATAAAATTTTGCACCGTGTGCTTGGTTAACCAGTAATAATAGGTATAATCACTTATTTTACAGCTTTTCCATGCATTTATTTCTCATTAGTTAAATATTCGAAAAAAAATGAGAACAAATAATTTTTATCTGATGCCTTTTTTATAGTTTGATATAAAATAAAATACATCCGAGTTTCTTTTAAGATCGTTGTTTTTGAAGGAACTTTTTAAAAATACACAGCAATTTCGTTCTGGTGATTTTAGGATATCCAGTTTTGCCGCTAATAACATGAATAACTGACTGTTTTGTCAACATTTTCATCTTGTAGAGAAAATTAGAAGAAAAACGTAAGTTACAGGAGCAAATAGATGAAAGACAGGAACTTGTAGAAGAACACGAACAGAGAACTCGAGATAAAGAATTGGTATGTAAATTCAGAGTAAAGGACAACGATCTTATTTGTTAATTAAAACGAAATAACATGATTACCTTCTGATATTAAACGAATGACACATCAAATCTGTCTGTAAAAAAATGAATATGAAAGTATGAATAAAAATATTCTGCTTTAAAATAAATTTGATGTTTGATAACGTTAAAGCAAACATATAACATTAAAAAAAAAAAGTTCTATAAATGCTGATTCGATACAAAGAACAAGCATGGGGAAATTATTGAACACTAATATTAGCACTATACAATAAATCATAATCGCACACATAAATTATCTAATTTTCTACAAAGAAACGTGGCAAAAAGAATGACAAAAAGGTATTTATCACTGTTGCACATGGGGTCCCGGGAATCTGTGTTGTCTTGCAGAATGTAGAAATCTCATATGCCTGTTGCACAGATGTAATATGTAGGACAATATGATGGATCCGGGATAACATAGACTTGCTTCCGTAAAACTTTTTCTAGTATTTTGCATAAGAGGAAAGCTGAATCGATTAATCCAAGTCTTGGAAAATTGATTCCACAGTTTGATTGAATATATATCGAGAAAAGTATCTTTAGGTAACTTTCAAGACTCACTTCTTATATAGGAAATTGTTCATATGCAATAGGAAATATTACGACAAAATTAATCACTTGAAATAGGAATCTAATCTAATCAGACGTAATTTCTTAAAGATACGTGCATGAAGACTGCAGAATAAAGAAGTTGATATTTTAGTCAATAGTTTGCTTGATTATTAACAGGAAAAAGGTCTGTCATCAATCTTGATTCAGACAAAAATTTCATTACTTGATGACAAAGACTCTTCGTCAGATGAAGCAAGTATACACTACTGGTAGAACTTTTGGTGGATGTTATTATTGTAGATAATTTGGAGGAGGTTTCTTTTATAATTGCAGGATTTGTGTTTATTTACTGAACCTGTGAATAAAAATTCAATGCATGGTAAAGGCAAGTTAACATTTATTCTGAAATCATATGAATACTGTGTGTATCAAGAAATATGATTATTTTTGGTTTCACAAAAAGAAATAGTTAGAGTGGGGGTTTTCTGTTTTTATTTTATTTCTTATTTTAATGTCCAACAGCATCCGTTTCAAATTTTTCAAAATTGAACTCGATCGACAGTTATCTACAGTAACTTTAACAGAAAATAAAAATTAAACCAACATTTGAGTAGTAGTATTTTTAAAAGTTATAATTTATACACAGGAACTCAAGTTAGAAATGGATCGTTTAATGAGGGAAGAGCTAGAAATGCAGGAAGCAGTAGACGAAGTCCATAAATATCTGGAAGAATCCAGAAAACGACAACGGGATGAAAGGGATCAGAGGAGAAAGGCAGATCAAGAAAAAAGGCGGGAACAGGCGCGGGAAAAATTCGAACAGGAAAAGAAGAAGAGAGAGGAAGCCAGCAGAAAGGTGATGGAGGAACTGGATAGGATCCACGACATGGAGATGAGGAAGCAGAAGAAACTGGAGGAAGAGATGAGAAGGGAAGAGGAAGAGAGGCTGGCCATTGAACAAGCAGAGGTTCGATTTTTTAACTAAAAAATAATTATATACTTTAGAAAAATAAGAAGGAAGGATTTAGAATATGGAATGTTATAGAAAGAAAAGAATGATAGATTTGAGGATAGAAGTGATTGTTCTCTGAATTATCAACAATGCTGATTCTATATAGTAACAACAGCAAAGGGAAACAGAAATATGGAATGAAACTTTGCAACATACCATTTTTGTGAATTTAATTGAATGACAATTTCATGGAATGAAATAGTCATCAGAAATATATAGTAAAAGACTTATGGTTTATTTAAATAGGAAGAGGAAAATGAAAGAGTGAAAGCTGCAGAAGAACAAGAACGAAGATTAAGGGAAATTGAAGTACAGGTACGTATACATTTACATGTATCACATTGCGACAGCTGCTTTCTTTGCATTATTAAGAATGCAAATCTATACTATAAGTTTTTACTGTAATAATATGTTCATAAATAATTCAGTCTCTAGGTCAAGTTAAGTTGCTATCTATTAAAGCATCATAATGCTTTAGTTTTATCATGTTTTGTTTTTTACTTGTAGATGGAAGAAGAGGAAATGCAGCGGTTGTATGTACAAGAACAAGAAATCAGTAGGCAAAGAATATTACTGGAAATGGAGCGACAAAAAATGGCAGAGGAAGAGGAACTGAAAAGGTCGGCCAATTTCATTATAACAGATGTTTTGACATTATATATTTTCTTTTATCTTTATTCTGAACATAAATTATCTCATTTTCTACAATGAAACGTGGCAAAAAGAATGACAAAAAAGTATTTATCACTGTTGCACATGGGGTCCCGGGAATCTGTGTTAAGTAAGATTCACGTAATGAATTGACAAGTAATGAAACAACTTCTCAGCGTATTTTTATGCCATTACCTGATGTATTAAAACATGACTGTATCATTTTTTTTTAAATTCAGCTTTGGAATATATAGAATTTATCTTATATTTTTGTTGTGTATTTAAGACAAGAGCTGTTGGCAGAACAGATGAAGTATGAGGAGATTAAACGTAAACAGGAAGAAGAGGAACAAAGGGTGTTAGAGGAACAAAGAAGAAGATTATTGGAGGTATGAAGAATTATTCTGGCTTTTTAGAAAATTAAATTACCTTTCTTTATGTAGCATGAAAAGTGAAAAGAATAAGTATCAGGTTTACAATTCATAGTTATAATTTTATTTTTTCCAATAAAGATAGAATACCTGACTTAGTGTAACACAGCAATGTTTTTTTTCCCTTTATTACAAATATACAAAAAATTTATTATGGGAGCAATTTGAGAAGTTATGTAGACAACGTAGTACTGTTAAATCACATATTTTTTATGGTTTGAGTAAAAGCTCTTGGTTCATGGATGTAGAATTGCTGAGTAGTTATGTATGTAACATTTTACTTTTCATGGTGGACATTAATTCATGGGTCTCTTTATACCTCGAAAACAACAAAAATTAACCCCCACGAAAATTTGTGATTTCACGATATGTATTTACAAAAAACTAAATAATTCCATAAAATATATATTACAATGGACTAATTTGCCTTGAAATTTTTAGTTAAAAGAAATGGAGGAAGCAGCAAAGATAAAAATGCAGCAAGACCTGGAA
Organism: Saccostrea cuccullata; assembly: GCF_032062105.1. Taxonomy (NCBI): domain Eukaryota; kingdom Metazoa; phylum Mollusca; class Bivalvia; order Ostreida; family Ostreidae; genus Saccostrea; species Saccostrea cuccullata. The sequence goes on along the minus strand of NW_026927602.1, from coordinate 262,601 downwards.
GAGAGGAGAACCAAAGCCTTAGCCAGAAGAGACGAGAATTTGGAAAACAAGGCCAACATGGACAAACTGAAGCAGTCCCAGGGCATCACCAAGGCTTGGGTCTTCTCCTACTTTGTACGCTGGCCATTAGAATCCTACATGGTGTAAGTAGATGGTCTAGAAAGTTGAAAATTTAGCTCAGTGTAAATGCCTTCAGATGTTCAAGTTTCAAAATTTAGGATTTTGAATGTATGTAATCTTAGAAAAAAAAATTCAATGATATTTCAAACTGTTCGTTGTTAGTTTTATTTTAAAACACTTTTTTCTACAGATTTTATGATAGATGAAGTTTATTAAAAAAATGTGGATATGTTAATTAAAAAAATTATTAAAAAATTGTACACAATTATATTATTAACAAAAAATAATGTTATTCTTGATAGACCTATTGGTGGAGATGAAACAAAGAAGAAAGGATTCAGACCAAAATCTAATAGACCTAAAACTGCAAAATGATTGTTATTTTTTGTATCTTAAATTGGAATAAATGACAAATAATCAGTGCATCTTCAAACATTGATTACAATTTTTCTTTATGTTTTAAAATTGAATTATGTTCATGTCTCAGAATTTAAGCAATCAATGAAATTGTAAATAAATTCTATATTTACTAATTTATAATTCAGCTGTATTTGATGAAAATGAAAACAGGGTCATGCATGCACATATTTTATGTAAGGTCATATTTTGCAATTGCATAATTTTGATGCTTGGAATAATTTATATATTTATTTTTTTTGAATACAATCTATATAAGACATTGTACAAAAGGGAAATATGATTATTTATGTATAAATTTTTATAAAATAACTTATTGATGAACATATAATTCTTGACGTCAAAATATGAAGTTTTTTGTTATTAATTTTTATGAAATACATGTAGATATTTTTCACAAAATTGCATGAAAAAAGCTCAATAAAACTATTCTCTTGAGGTTTTTTTTTTCGTAATTAATAAGTTGTTTTAGGTACATGTAGTTCTCTATTTTTTGTCTGTGATATTCTTGTTCATTATTTATAGAAATTTTTAGACAGATTTATTTTACAATCTTTATGATTTATATGCAATTTACTATTTTCTTTGTGTGTAAGAATTTTTTTTTTGTTGAAATTTTTTCACTTATCATCAACAGTTTCAATTTTGCAATATGTATTTCTTTAAAATTTAAAAGAAGTAACTTCTGCATGAGGTAATGTATCTTATTCAGATGTTGCATTTTCTTCTTGTCGATTGCAATATTCATTAAATTCTTTTTAATAAAATGAGGAATAATTTTCTATTTTTAAGTAACACAAATATATGATTAAACTGCAATTTTCATTGTCTTTTTTCATTCCTTCGTTTTAAAATTTGAATAAAAATCAACACCCCTATTGTTATGCCATTACCTGTGGCAGCTTCTTTATTGATGATGAGACATACTAACAACAGTTACTATGTAGTCGAATTCATTAATTCATGAGATATGGTATGAAATTCGTCACTAAAAACCACCTTAATAAGTTTTTATTTCCAAAAAGCTTATCATATGGTAATGTACAGAAATCTGCCTTTAATGATGCTTATTATAAACCTAGTAATATCAACTTTTGTGTCAGGAACTTGCTCTTCTTTTTAATGATTTTTTCTTACTTGAAAATTTTTTGGAATAAATTTTGCTTCCTCGAAACATTTAATTCAGATCATCAATGAAGGAGCACTATCAGTGTCCATCGCATTTCTAAATTCAAGTTTGAAGATCTTAAATCTCTGTTGAGGAGATTAATTTATTTTAATTCAAAAAATTTAATTTTCAAACAATTATTTTATTTAACATATGATTAACACAACTTCTTTTATATCATGTATCACAACACGTTTAAGTTTCTCCCTGGTTAATATTTTGTGGAAGCGTTAGAATAACTATTTGGTTGGACATTTACTAGACCCTGTAACATATCAAGGCTTTTCTTACAAAGGTTTAAAATCCGGTATAAGTTCAGCAAATTAAACCTACATATACTTTCATTAACTGAATTGGATAACGAATTTATGACTAAAAGCAAGAATATCCTCCAAGAAAAAGTCCTGTTAGTGCAAGATGGATAACTAGATGTCGGGTTCTATTCAAAAAGAGTTGTAACAATGATCCTTGCAAATAAATCCTATGTTACACGCTTTTTTATCTTGAACCAAAACATATTTTTCTGTTATTTTGTAATCCTTTTATCAAATAAAAACATACAAAATATCTGCAGAATTCTAGATTTATTCGTAAAACTATTATAATACGGAAGAACAAGTTTGGCGTTTGGAGAATTTATAAAACAAATTCTTTTCGCATATAAGATACACTCAAGCAGAGAGAGAGAGAGAGAGAGAGAATGATGTAACATTGATTTTATTACATTGTTTCCTATATTAGTTACATGCTCAGTGATACATTGTAAAACACAAAGTGTAACTTAGTAAAATACATATGTTAATTTTAGATATTTTATGATATTTTTTTCATATTAAAGATATCAATCTACATGTATTTTGAATCTTTGGTCTAGGAGCCCACCAAGATTCTAAAACTGTTAATTTCGATACTGTGCTAATTCCCAAAATATTTAAGATTTACATTGATGAATAACTTCATGGATTACTCATAGAAAGGAACGTGATTCCTTTTTACCTAGACGTATTTGTATCTTGCCCTGAAGCCCTTTGCTACGTTATTGGAGTTTGTCCTAAATAGGACCAACATAACGCGTCCATCGGAAGTCATAATGTCTGTAGGCCTGGTGCCACAGCAGAACCTGTAAAAAAGAGAATATTTGACGGTAGATATTGTCCTTCTGCAGATATTGTCGTCGACAAAAATATGTACTTACCCTCGCTGCACATATTGTCGTCCATCGGTCAGCGACACATAGCCATCGCTGACTACTCAAAAATTAATTCCTTACATTTTGAAATATTTATTCTTCGGTATTGATTTTAAGAGATGTTTATTCATGCCTTCAATTTTACTGCTTGTTTTTAAAGTATTCTTATATTTACCAAACATGGTCTAGTGGCAACACTACAACTTTCAAACATGATTATAAATTTTCCTGAACAATCAAAATATATTTGATTTCCTATGTTAAAAAGTGTGCACAGTCACATCTAACAAAGTTAGCTTTTTAAACAGTTAATCGCATACTTTTCAACTTGCTACATTAATATGTAGATAATTTTATCTGAAAATTACAGTTAGCAGGTATGTAAAATATATATTTTTAAGATCATTCTTCATCTGAAAGCAAAGGTAGGACATGCATGTTATAATCCACCTTAAAATATTTGCGAGAAAAGAAAATGGACTCTGTACATTTTAGAAAATTATTTTTCATTTATTTACCCAAACATTAAATTTGTATACATATTATTTTTTTAGCAAATCGTTTCAAGTAAGAATCTGGTATGATTATGAATTATTTTACTCTTATTGCCCTGAGATACTGCAATGATTTTCCTAACCCGAAATTACAATGTTCCCTAAGCTCGAAATAAAAAGATAAACATGGCAATACGAGTGCTGTTAAATCATCTTCTAACTAATTGAAGGATTGAGCATTAAAATTGTCAACATTTTCTTACCTTGGACCTGTGGCAGAGAGACTTTTGAATCGAACTTCTACAAAATCCAAACACCTCGTGTTGCAAGTGATACCAAACATGCTGAACTTTCTAGTGGTGCCTATATATATTACTCAGGTTTGTGAAGATCAAAATATCAATTTTGGTGTTTGTCAAATGTAATTTTTTTCCCATGAACAAATTTGTAAGGACTGTTTTTAAATTCACGAACACATACATGCAAGTACATAGAAATGCAAGTAAGCAACAGAATTACACTTATCCGTGAAGTTTACATTCAAATGTATCTTGAATAGAATTAGATGAAAACTCAATAAAAGTGAAAAAGTGTATAAAAAGAACAGTGATCCATCTAGAAAATCCTTTAAATACAATTATCTATGACAAGGCATAAAACACAAACCTGTAGAATTTCCAAAGATAATATATAGTCATTAAGCAAACTGTGTGGGATTCAAATGAGAAAAATCTCTATGATGGACGACTTTTTGAGATTAATAATACCTTAATCTTCCAGGTACATTCCGAAGCTGTTGTATACTGTCCAGGACTAGAATACCCTGGTGATCTGATGTATCTGTAGTTTGCTTTGGCAAATTTGTACTTTCTTCCACATCCAGAAGTTGCTAAATAAAAAAAAGTTCAAAACAGGAACCTTGATAGCTTTTATATTTGAGTGAAATGAAAACTTAAGACAAATAAATGTATTTGGTTAAATGTGTTTGATATTCAATCAAAATTCAATTGTTCTTCTTCTAATTGCCTTTTTGCTAATATGTGTCGAAACATGGGGTGCAATGTTTTATCTGTTTACGGTACATGTATCTGTATATTTTTCTTAAAATAAGTTAACTGTAACAATTACAATAAATTTTGACCTTCACGATCATTTTACCTGGGCCCTTTGGAAACTGACAATGCCGCCCAATCCAACCATCCGGGCATTTACATCGTCCGCAGCGTTTAGGATTCCTATACCCGCCATTTTAACATCTGCTCCATGTTAATCCTGCTGAGCATTTGCCTTTCATAAAACATGAAGCAAAATTATCATGTGAATTACAAAACAAAATAAGCCAGTTTTATGCAATCAAAATAGAGGTCTTAAGCATTTTCTCGAACTAAAAATGTGTCAACTCTAAACTTAACTCGTTTTTAGCTTTGTGTAAACGATTTTTTGACCCTGACCCCGATGAATCTTTTCAACAATCATATTGAAATTTTCTGAAAAAAATTCCCGTATATATACCGTGTACCGACCAAATTCTTTTACTCCGAATTCGGTCAGTGCAAAAAACTCTATTTAAAAGACAGTTGTATGATAAAAAATAATCTAAATTTCTGTGTTTTCTGTAAAATCTTATCATACCATCCTCCATGTTACATGTAATCACACAGTGTATATCAAATTCAAAGAAAGTAATTAAAACCTGTCGTTCTCACTCTGACAATAATGGTAGTTCATAGCTTTGATGTCATAGAATGATAATGCAATCCTTTGACCCATTGTCCTTTCATAGTTGTTTTGCTTGGCAATTATTGTTTTCAGCCCTGATGATTTTGCGAAAGCCTATTAAATTTTCAACCAAAAATCCGTTTTAATAAAGAAAAAAAAATTGAAACATGGAAACTTCATATAAAAAAAAATCTGAAACTGAGCTTTAATTAAAATGTACTTACAGTATCGGGATAGTGCATTACGGATCCGTAGTCGAAACGGGTTTCGTATGTTAGACTACTAGATTTGATCAAGAAATTGTGTTCATATCCGCTTCTAATATTACTGGTTTGCACGGTGACGTAATCGTTTCTGTCTGGTCTGCTTTGTTCGTGCCACATACCCAAAGCATGTCCGATTTCATGAAGGACGATTCCTAGCTAAAGTGAACATTTCTGTTTAATTTTGCATGAAAGATGTTTAACGTATCTTATTTTTTTTTAATTCCATAAAAAGAATACTAGTTTTGTCTTAAATTTACATATAATTTGAATATGATGAACAAATAGCATTTTAGGTACTTTATACTACACTCAAACAAAGTGATAAAAATTTAAAAATTTAAATACTCACATATTTACAACCATTTTGGAGGTTAATGTCATTAATAGCAGAGTTCCCTTTACCAACATAAGACCAGCACCTGTTAAAATAAAATAAAAATCAATTTCATATCTTAATGAGTAACTTTAGCAAGATCAGACGTTGATGGTTTTATCTTACTACATCAACAGATAATTATACATACATGCGTCGGAAATAAAACAAGATATGGAAAATGCTACATTATTTTTTAATTAAATGAGCTATTATCTTTTCAAGTACATATGCAATATTGCCCGCAGAATGGTTTGAGCGTCTGCTCTAGATATGCAGAGAAAGGAGTTGTTTCTTTACGTCACAGGTTCGAATCCACTACGGGACATGGAGACCGATTCTTCGGAGATGGCATAAAGCAAGGTCCCTTGTCACAACAGCTCTTGATATGAAAAAGAACCCCCATTGCTAAATGAACCTTACTCCCTTGTATAGGTATTTTTCAGCCTTCCATCAACAAGTGGTGGTCCATATGAATAAATAATTCTCGAGAGGAACGTTAAACAACATACAAACAAACATGTGCAATATAGCGAATCCAAGCTTTAATGAATATGAACGTTACCCAGATTCATTTTCCTTAAAGTTAATAGCTGGTGCAGTTATTGTTGTTGCCTCCGTAAATGTTATACAAGTCTGTTGCTGCCAGATAGAAACTGCTTGCCTAACCAATGCAACTACAAAATGGAAAAAAAGCATTTGTCATCTGTCTTCTTATTTATTCAGTCGAATCAAAATGGATTTATTTCTTCTTTCTTCATAAGATTAGTAATGATGGTCACGAACGATTATAAACAGGCATTTAAAGAGATTTCTAATTTTAGCCGACAACGCATTTATTATTATTCAGAATATCAAATACAAATGAAACAAATACTACTCTAATGAAAAAAAATGAAATTATCTTTTTTATAAATTTACAACTATTTATCATTACAATTAAAAATGTTTATTTGAACATCTTACCGTGTGCAGCAGAAGCTAGCTGAATACGGTATTTTATTGGAAAAGTCCACTTTGGACAATCATGTACATGTACCTTCCGCTTATCAAAAGGCTCAGGTATCTGAAATATGTTGATAAAAGGAAATATATATATAATAGTCTTTAAGATTTAGAGAAAATAAACTTCTTTTAAGTCGCCGAGTTTACAAAGAAATTGAAATTACTATTTAAATTGTAAAAATAAATACACGTAAAGTAAAAGTTGATAACCCTTTATGCTGGATACAAATTTTTAATTTATTTTTTTTCCCTACATATATTGAATATAAAATGCAAAGACTTATTATGAATTATCTTACAACTGTTTCCGTTCCGTTGTTGTTAAGTCGTAGGAACTGGGGATTTCTTTTGTAAAACTCCACAAGTTTTGCTGCAGATTCCTTGTCTAATTTCACATCACCATCTATCACGTCCATATCTTCTAAGCTTCTTTTGGATGACTTTGAAAATAAAAAGAAAAATGGGAAAGAAATATTAAAATATATAAAAAAAAATTGAACTTAAATTTCAGTGTTATTCAAGTTTTAACACCCAATTTTATGTTAACGCCCCCCAAATCTACCTGATTCAAGATCAATAATTTACCGCCTGTCAATCATTAAAAAAACAATAGCTTCTGATTTGATTGACAGATCAGCTACCTGTGCCACGTGATAATCTGAGTTTGCCTCGTCGCACGCCAAACTCTTTCATGTACCCGCCTTGTATATACACGTCGTTTGAATTTTATTTCAAAAAATAATTGAAAGTACGTATATAATTAAAACATTGACATCATAAAATATTTCTTTTCGATCTTCACTGCTGCTTTTTTACTTATAAGTGTTTTACTTTGAAACCTGAAAGTCCACAGAAACCGGCTCAATTTGCCGTAATCATTGGACGTCCGACGATTAAAATTATTTTTTAAGAACTGGGATATTAAAAAATATTCAGCATTATCATCATGTAGTTTACAAAAGATGTTTTGTTTACAAAGGCTACAATGATGAATATGCAAGATGTAGTACAGAAATTTATGTCGCTGCTCAATTTCCTCTAGGCCCATATTCGTAATGAAAAGTGCCGATAAAATGTCAAAATTTGAAGAGAAATCTTCACCGATAAAATTTTGTTAACACACGGTGACAATCTATTGAATATTTTGGAAATTGTTGGCCAGAAAATTATTTTTAAAAAAAAATCCGATCGTGGTAAATGTTCACAGCACGACGGATAAATGGATTAATTATTTTTTATTTCAATATTCAGAGTTTTTTTTTTTTATTATGGTGATTTCTTTTATTGAAGATTAAAAAAAATAAACGTTATGTTTTCGTAGTTTTTAGTCGTGATTTTTTCTTTAATTTAACGAAAACATTTGATTTTATAAAACGATATATCTTTATATTTTTTCCCTTCAAAACATTACGTACGATAAATGCGGTTAGTTTACAAAATAAAGTTCATATTTAAATAAATATTTTACGTAGTTTCACTCAAAACTAGACACAAAACACGTAATGTTGACCCTGATTACCAAACACAGACTTCAAAATTTTTAGGTTTATAAATAACATACTGTACTTCGATCACTTTATTTTTAAAAAAATTGGGTCTTTAAAAGTTTAGGTTTATAATCATAAGACTGCATATTGTAGATCATTTTATTTTTGCAACACTCATTGGCGAGACAAAATTTTCACGAACTTTGGTTATTGCTCTAAATAATCTTTAGGAATGATAATATGCACGAGGATAAAATTTTTCGCGAGCCAACTATCTCTCATAATTGCGCGAAAATAAAGTTCTCTCGAAAAAAAATTGATTTACAGTATATTGAATTTTTTTTTTAATTTTATTGCCTTGTTTATTGTGTGGCTTACAATGTTTTACCCTTAACCCGGGATTTGCTTTGCTAGTCACCTCATCTAGTAGCGAAATAGAAGATTCCAAGGAACGCTCAAACGCTCTTTCTGTTCTTTCTTCATCTTCCTTTGATTCCATTGGTTTGTCAATCATTTGACGGAGGTTTTCTAGATTAGCTTTTGCTGCATCATCCTTTTCCAAAAGACTTGCAACTAAAACTGCTAAAAGTGGCAAAATAACAGCTACACTCAACATAATGCTTTGGTTCTAAATTCAATTTTTGTTCCTTTTTCATAAATTCAGATCCGGATTTTGATTTGACTTTCGTAATATTCAAAGAACAAATTGAAAACAAAATTCAATACATCAATCACGAAATGACCTTTATAATATCTCATCTTCATTAAGATATTTTTATGATCCTTTGAAAAAATATTTAATTTTTTCAATTGCAATAAATTTGTTTTAATGACGTTTTGTTGGTATTTTCACCAACTCATTACGACGATTCATTGACTCAAGAAACAGGACATTTAATAGAAACCAGTCAAAAAAACCTGTATGAACATGTTTATAGTTCATGTCTCAGTTTTAACTGTGTTATTTAGTACATACTACATGTTAAAGTACAAGGGTTGATCCAAAAGTAATGTCACCAATACTGCAATTGTTATATCATGAATACTAGTAATAAAAAAAATTACAAAGTTTGACATAGTTATACATATAGTTATACCCTTATCTGTCATAAATTATTTTTTATCCTGAAATTTCAAACGATTTAAAAAAGTAATCTTTAAGATATTGAGATAAACACAATCGAAAGTTTCATTATTTCACAAGGACGAGCATATTATCGATGGCTGATTACATTACTTTTTTTTACAATTACTATATTATGTAATTTATGTATATTATTTCAATTTAAAACATTCATTTTCAGTCTCCTTGCAGGCTATTGTATACTTTATGAATGCACGTGGTTTTTTTTGTTATTTTGCAATTATCGTGATGTTTAAAATCGTAGCATTGAATAGTGTTGGTAGTTAAATCGATTTTTCTTAAATAGTTAGTTTTATAAAGTATTAATCTAATGAGTGCCAAATAGAACCGAATAGAAACGCAAAAATGACGTCACTCATTCTTACCGTGTCGCCACGGATGAGGTAGACTAAGAATTGCTTCTGTTTCAATATTTTTGCTTATGCTTCAATACTTAATAGAGTACTGTAAATCACTTTTTATTCGCGAAAATTTTATTTTCGCATAATTACGCGAGACAGTGTGCTCGCGAAATTTATTCTCATGTATAATAGTATTCCTAAAGATTATATAGAGCAATTCGTGAAAAATTTCCTCGCTAAGAATGAGTCAATGACTATTTATATCACGAAAATAAGGTGTCGCGAAAATTAAGTGATCTACAGTATTGCAAATATCTGAATTGAATTTAAGAGTAAAAGTTAAATTACATAGAGATATAAGTATGTACAAAGTTTTGATGAAAACAACTTCAATAAAGATTTTCTTAGGAGTAGTGCTATTGTTTTTTGTTTGGATTTATTATCTCTAATTTCAAATGATGCAACAATGCAAACTCATTGGGGAGCTAAAATAAAATTGTTTATAATATTTTTCATGAAAAAATATACACCATGTAGCCAGTAGTATTAAAAACATGGTCAGGTTCATATCAAGTACATGTTCACTTTCTTCAAAAACAAGCAGTATTTTGGCGAAGGCCAGAAAACGCGATAGAGGGCAAGGCTTATACCAAGACAACATATCGTGTATATTTCATGTCTTTAACTATGTATTTTGTTTATCCTAAAACATTTTTACATCAGACCTACAAAATGAGGTTTTTCATAGTCTCTTCTTATCAGCATTATGACGTGATCGTAAAGATTACTGTCATTTTGAAGATCGCAGATGAATATACTTAAAGAGACTATTTAACAAATTTTAAAGTTTGATGATACATTTTCAAAAAGGAAATATATCAATTTATTTCCATGCCAAAAAAAAATTTTTCCCGTCTTAACCCTTTAAAACCCATTCATTTTAACTTATAAAATAAATTTATGTCAAAAGTCAGAGTTCACTTATTTAATGTGGAAAAAAAATATATATGGCTAGCGATGATAATATTTGTAACTTAATTATGAAAATGCTGTATAATCAGTTGTGCAAAATAATGATATGGAATATGATTTGTACGCTTTCTGTAGTTATTATTTGTTATTTCATTATATTTCTTTGTTCCCAGGATCTTAAAATTGGAGTAAATTTACACTGAAAATCCATAAACCTAGAATTGCATGAACGTATTCAATTCATACGTAATTAACGTGTAGGAATTTCTTTTAAAGTGTTTCATAAGATAAAATTTACTGCTGTCACAGTTCATATAATACATGTTTAATAAAAAATTAATTGCCAGATTCTACCCACTACACACTTAATTTGCTCTATTTATTTTAATTAAAAATGTACCAATAAATTTTTAAAAATCTGATTTTAAAGCACCAACCTTTTTCGTGAAACAAATATCGGGTTCATGCATAATTTTTGAAGAAAATAATGGATGAGGGAAAGCACATACGATTTATGTACCACAGTTGATAAATCTCATGTAAGTTTCCCCTTCTCATTTAAAGTAAAAGTAAAGCGTGATTATTAATCCAATCGTCTTTTCATCCCAACTGTAGTTCTGTCAAATTAGAAAAAAAAAACAAACAATCCCACTCTTCTTTTCGAAGATCAAACGCCACACTGCTGGAATGAACAGACGTTGTTATGAGATACATTTTGTGATAATTGAGCAAGGTATATAAGCGGATAAATTTATGCATCAGTCTAAAACTTTGATAACAATTTAGTAAAAAAAATCATAATTAAAATGATGTTAGAAAATTCTTTTATATAACAAATGTAGAACCCAATAAATTCAATTAATTTTTTTAAGTTGACTGGGGTGGGGCCAACAAATTTACTAGCAGATATAATTTAATTTTTAGATATGTATCTTAAGCTGTCAACTATCATATGGCAAGGAAAACATTTAGTAGATTTTAGTTTTAACATTTGATATTTTTGTATATTTTTATAAGGAACTCTTCTTCTAAGGGGACCCATGTTGTCTAAAAAATGGCTACAACCACCCAGCCTTTTAATTCTGGACAAGCTAAATTTGTAAATATTTTGACGCATTTGCAAGGTAACACGCTTGTAGATGTTTTGCTTTTGCTAACATGATCTTTATACATTATCAACCAATGAATGTGTGAAATGATGATTTAAATGAAAATGTTAATATTACTGTTTTATCACCTGATTTTTCAATATATTGCCACCTTTAAGAAATTATTCGTATGCATGCTTTTGCATAATAGACCGAAAGTTCGTTTACAGTTGATAACGGTAAACTGTGATATCGCTTATTAATGTTTTCTTGTGGTATCAACATTTTGTCAACCATGAAATCAAATTCTATAATCATGCATTTCCCCACAAACCACAAATTCACACAAAATTTGCAAGGTAACACGCTTTTAGATATATTGATTTCGCTAACATGATCATTATACATTATCAACCAACGAATTGTAAAATGATAATTTAAATGAAAATATTAATATTCTTTTTTTTAATCAATATTGATTTTTCAATATCTTGCCAATTTTTTTTTTTAAAAAGGAGGAATTATTCGTATGCATGCTTTTGCATAATAGACGAAATTTATATACAGTTGATAACGAATTAATTTCGATTAATGTGTTATTCATTTTTATTTTGCTTTGAAATTAAATTACGTATCATCCCCAAAACCACACAAATTAAATCACAAAATCCAATCTTTCTTCTTGAAAATTGATAGCACTACGAAAATTGATGAAACCATAGTGTCTGAATATGAACTAGGTATGTCAAACTCTAGAAACTTTAATTAAGGAAATACTATTAATATGCTTTTGTATCTATACACGAATAAAAACGTACATTGTTAATTGAATAGATATGGTCCATATATCTTAAATGTTATAACTAATTGCATATCATTGTTCTTGTCATTTAAAATTCATTTGAATAAAAATGGCTTCTAGGTTTCCAGGTTATTTTCCAGTATATTGCTTTGACATTGCATGTTAGTTCCCTAATTAACCATTTTTCCAGTTTAGCTTTCTTTTGCATGATCCTTTTCTACCTGAATTCTAACATGTATTTGAGCCGTATCCAATCGACGTTAATATTGTTGAGATTGTGTTTTGTACTCTTCCTAACCTGTTTACTATTGCCTTCACTGGACTTTTATATGTTGGAACTTTGTTTTTTTTTTTCTTGTCTATATATATCAAAATACCTTTGCACTATTTTATGAAAATTTCTGACCTTTTCGACCAGCAAAAAATACTCGGAGACATTTCATAAAACATTTAACAAAACCGAATTCTGATACCATGAGAACTTTGAATCCATTAAATGAAACAGATACATATAAGTATACTTGCTAGAACGCTTCATGTTCTGGTTGATGTTGAATGATGTTTCAGATCTATGTTAAATGTTCTTTAAAGCACATCCTCGTGTATCTTTATGTTTGAACTGTTTTAGTTCTGCTTACCGATGTGGTTAAAAAATAAATGGAGCAAAAAAGTTTTCATAACATTTTTTACAATTAAGTTTAAGAACTTTTAGAGTAATTTACCAATTGAATTACTATTCGGTTTTATGAGACATTGGTTTTAATTAATCAATTGAAGGTATGGTCTAATGAAATTATTTATAAATATGCAGTGAGATGCTTTATTAATTCCATAAAATAACCATCGTGAATGCCATAGCCTACATAAATTGTACTTCTGTATTACATGTTTTCTTCAAATAAAATGCATTATTATATACCTAATGTGTATCACTCAATTTAACTGTTTAATTGATGCAATCACGTGACGTCGTGATCCGATTTTCCGGATCACCAACATGTTGTTTTCTGAATCCATATCACCACTCTCTAAATTGATGACGTAGTACGCAGAAATATGACGTTATTTATCTTACGCGTTAAAAAGTCCCTTGTTATTATGCTTTGTTTTATAAATAAATGTTATGCAATTCATCTCTAAAGTTTTCTTTTGCTATATTTTGCTAGTTATGAGGGGGTATATAATAAATTTATCATTATAACAGTAACTTGATCCGAAAAACCCTATCACGTCTTGTTGGCAGGCGCGGATCATAAGATCAAACTCGACGCTTCACGTCTTGTTTGATCTGATGATCCCCGCCTGTCAACTCGACGTGATACGACCCTTCGGATCAAGTTACTGTTATAATAATATATTTACATTCCATGTATTTTTCCTTATGAAATTCATTAGAAATCCACGACATTCAAATTTCTATAACACACGCGAAACCTTGTCACCTTGCGTTAGAATACACAGTAGGAACTACATTGTATATGCATTTTTTCTATAATCTGGGAACACCAAAATGTGCAATGTTTTGACTCAATTTAATTAAAAACTATGATCCTGATAAATTAACGTAAAAATACTACAAATGTGAGTTTTAAATTAATTTGTCACTTTTTTTCCTCGCAATGTTTGTTTGCGTTATTTAACTTTGCAACGTCATCTGACGTCACAAACGGCTCTTACGTCTATTAACCGCGTCAGTTTTGAAAGGCGTTAAATTCACATTCAAGATTAACGAAATAAGCAATTATGAAGAAGGAAAATTAGAGAATGTAAATATAAGCATTGAATTAATATTTTTGTCTGTCTTCGGTCCTATAACACACCTGGCCGTGCCGACAAATTTATCATACCGCGCTAACGCGCGGTATTCAATTTGTCGGCACGGCCAGGTGTGTTATAGGACCGAAGACAGACAAAAATATGAATTCAATGCTTAATTAAATGACTGCCGTCATGAGAAAAGGGCCCTTATCTTTTTGACGTCACAATGTTCAGAAAACGACGTCAAGGTCGCGGTATTGTAAACACCGAAGTAATTTTGTTGACTGCATTTTGTGAACAAGAAATAAAATTGATGCCCTGTTCACACGGAGAGTTTAATTCAAATTAAACGTAAGTTTACTGCGAATTAGCTTCGCTTAGCGTTCACACGGAGGATTTAATGCGAATTAGTTTAATTCGAATTAGTTTAATGCGCATTAAATTACTTCGCATTTGCTCCGTGTGAACGCTAAGCGAAGCTAATTCGAATTAAATTTTGACGCATGCGTAAGGCCAGAATTAAGCCACAGGACACGTGTTGGTGGTTATATATAGGTATTTGTGCTATATTTGTTTCAAAAATTGAGGGAAAGTATGTTAATCACTAAAATCATTGAATATACCTGTAGCTTCTACATGATGTATCAAAGGACAGCTCTGCATACATGACGTGATTTACAAATGACGTCATAATAGACTTACTGACGCCTGATTGCACAAGAAAATTTTTAATTCGCATTAGTTTACTTCGCATTAGCTGTCGTGTGAACGCAATTTAATTCGCATTAATTTGATTCGCATTAGTTTACTTCGCACTAATTTACTGCGAATTAAACTCGTCGTGTGAACAGGGCATGAATTTCAAAGTGTATCAAAAATTTGAAATTTGATACGGACATTTTTAATAGGTATATGATATTATTTACTATTTAGTACGCAAATTTATTCATAATTTTGTTAAAGTATTTAACTTGTTGGTATATATACGGGGCATTGGATATGCACATTGCTGTGGACACAGGAACAGCGATCAAAACGATGTCTATGCATAACTAAATTAAAGCTGCTGCATATTAAAATATATATTCCATATACATGTACATTTTTTTCAGAGAGAGAGAAAAAGAAAGAAAAAAGAGCGAGTGAGAGATCTTTGCACATATAGTAATTACCGTTCTTATAAGCGCTACTTTTATATCCTAATTTAAAATGTATTTAGCCATTTTAATTTTAATCCATAATTAATCTTACTGATGTACCCCGATAGCCAGCCTTCGGTGAACTGTCGATTTTAAAGTGTGTAAAAAAAAGGGGAGGGGGTAAGTAGACAAGCCAAAAAAATCTCCGAATTAAAAGACCGGTTAAAGTTCAAGGTAAAAACAAAGTCCCTCTTTGATTGAATAAAAATACTGGGAAACCTTCTACATCAACATTTTTTCATATAAATTAACAGTAAGAGAACATGCTAAGGGAAAAAAGGGGAAAAAATACGGAGGATGGGGATGCCACGAAAATTTTGGCAAAAAAAAAATTGTTTCAAAAACACATATAAAATGATCAAATAAATACATTCAAAGGAATTGTATGATAAAAATTACTATTGTTTTCTAAAAAAAATGATTAAATGAAATCCTACTCGAACCTGTATTGGTATGTTGGTGGAATTAACAATATTGCATCGACAGTGATATTATGAATGAAGATATTTATAAACCAAAAGAAAAAAAAATATATAGATTACAGTAAGCGAAAAGACGTACGAATTTCTGGCTAATGTCAGATATATGGGTACATGTATTAAGAATACATTACTATAGATAGAGCAAAAAGTATAAGTGACAAGTGGTTATGGGTGTAATTCCATAAGTTATGAAAATGTGCGTGAAATATATTTCACTGACTATTGAATTCATGATTTGAAATAAATAAGTCACGTTCTGCGTTGAAATCTTCAAATCTGATACATGTATCAAAATACCCCGCATATCTCTATCGACATTAATTTCTTTAAGTTTTGTTAAAATCGAGATAAGACTTTACTAGTATATCATAATCCTACATGTAACATGACTCTACGGAAAGGAATTAATAAACAAACACAAATATTTCTACTTTTAAAGAAAATATTGGCCATTACAGTCCATGCAAGTAGCAACGGGGGGAGCTACATTGAAAGTCAGCCCCCCCTCCCTTGCACACACACAGATGCACACTTTTTGTTGCGGCATAGTCAAATTCGTGCACTACAAAAGAATTAGGCAGTGTGTTATGTTTGATTAAAAAAATTTGACACTGAAAGAAGATTGAACCTAACCCCCCCCCTCCCCCCAACGGCGAAATTGGATTCGAGTTTCCACAACCCCCCTCTCCCTTTTTTTGGTTGAGTAGTTTTTAGACGGGGTCACGTGACCCCGTCTATTAGTTTACTGTCAGAGCCCTCAAACAGGAAGCCGTGGTGATAACACATGGATTAAACCTACGCTATATCAAAGAGTGCAGAAATTGTTTTGACCAAAATATAAACATTCTGTATCAAACTGAAGAAAGCGATATGAACTTTTTTCTAAATCAAATTAATGAAGCATTTTGTAAACGTAAACTCAAAATATTAATTGTAAAACACACTAGTAAACAAAGTACTCTCCTGCGTAGTATTACGACTGCGTACGCATCATCCATTGTTTACTTCCGGAGAAATATTAATTCGGACCAGGTGAAATTCGGACAATTCAAAAAGGTTTCTAGACTTAGCAATTATTGAAATTTCTACTTCAAATCAATAAAACGCGAATTTATATTATACACATTTTTGTTTTTAGTTTGTTAATTTAAAAATTATCAAAACTCGTTAAAAGAAAAGCACATTTGTCAAATCTAGCATGAAAATTATTTTGACCCCGTCTTTCAGTACTGTCTCAGTACTTTGATTTTAAGATAAGCTGACCCCCTTTTTTTTCAAATGAGTGTGTGGGGACAGGAGAAGATACGAGTCAAATGTGTGGGTTTTTATAATATGTTTGTTATGTTTTGAAGTAATAACTAGGAAAACAATGGTTTGCATAAATTTTTAAGCGAATGAGAGTCAAATTAGAGCGGTATATTATTACTTAATTAAAAGCATCGCCTCATACAAAAAGCATGAACGTGTGCTGGACGTAATATTTCATTAGTGGATGAGACAATCGCATCGAAATGAGAAAAAACCTATAAGGTGTCAAGTTGATTAGCCATTGTTACGAAGGAAAAAATGAATAGATGACCTTTCATGGACGCGTGGAAGATTTTGTTTTGCTTGTCAAGGAATATTTGGTGGTTGAAAGTGCTCACAACTTAAAAAATATAGCTCCCCCCCCCTTGCACACACACCTAATATGGCTTCCTACGGGCCTGTCGTTCTTGCGTAAAAATATACTAGTATTTATTCAGTTTCAGTTTCAAATAGATTTCGTTAAAATTTTAATGGAACTGTAATTTCACACAGAAAAGTCTATGTGTCTTTGACCATGGTCAAAGACAAATATGTAAAACCATAACGTTACAGATCTGCAGCTAAGAAAAGTCAAGCACGGCGTTTAGTGAACATATATAAGAAAGAGAAAAGAACAGCACAATTCACCATCTCGTTTGATTATATCATACAATATACATAAATCATTTTTTTCAGATCATAGTAGCGGCCCTTGGAAAAAATATACAAATGTTGTGTTCAAGTTAAACAGGGTACAGGTGCCACAAAATTAAAAAAAAATGTTATGGTGCAGAAATATTTGTAACCGATTTTAATTATGGTATACTTTTAAAAAAGTAACAAGTTAAAAGACGGTTTCAATTTGAGGTATAAATTCAAAGAAAGTTTCAACTTAAGGTACGGTATATAAACAATTCATAAGAGAATCCTTTACAAGTACATTGTACATGTTTTTGCCTATTTACGATGTTTCTACTCCATAACTAAGACAGGCGAAAAAATGAATTGTTCAAACAATGGAACCTTAGAGCTTTAAAAATTTTAAATAAAATATTCAAAAAAGTAAAAGTTTTAAAATCCGCTTGCATGGAAGTAGCGAACGTATGGTATATTTTTTTTAATTCATGAATTTTTATAAACGGAACAAACGTTTTTAAAAACAAGTTTACAATTGAATTTTTCGATGATACAGAAAATACATGGTGTTTTTCATCCTATCGTAACAATTATAGGGAACAAAGTTACGTGCGTGTGTGTTGGTGAGTGAATGCTGACTCATATGATTTTTTTAAATGTCGGGATCGATGTGCTTTTTGCAAGGGGGTGCCCCGTTTTGCGCGCGGTGCCATTCTGCATGGGATTCTCTCTCTGTACATATTTCCTTTAATCATTAAGTGTCCGAGTGCTTTATATATTTTATAAATCGAATTAGATTATTTTATATATTAAAAAAAAAATTGTATGGATTTAAGCAAATATTATTTCCCTATTGGTTATGTTACATGTATGAACTACTAGTACATGCATTCCTAGATTCTAGACCCCCCTTTTACGAAATAACTAGATCTGCTCTAAAATAGTATAAAAAAAATAATAATATACGAAATTCCTTTGGAATAGTTACATACTAGTCGCTTGGAAGAAAAAAAATACTTTCTCAAGTTTTAAATTCTCAAAACGATTGAGGTTATTAAAATAACGTAATTTTAAGAATTTCTACGAATGAATTAGACCCAGGCGACGTCATTACGTTTTCAGTGAGTAGCGTCAAAGTTGTTTTTGGAGCGCCTCACTAAAATGCTCATAAAATACTGAAAAAGTGAGATATTTTCAAAATTCATGTATATTTGCATTCAGAAAGAGTCCGGCTATCAAAATTCACCAAAAAGTCATTTTATGAAAATTTGACCTTAAGGGCCCTTTTCTCGTGACGGCAGTCATATATATGTATCGCAGTGTTAAACCGCTCTAATTTTTCAAGGTGAAAATTATTTAGCAGTTCCAAAAGTGCGACATAATATAAGTTTTTATTAATGAAACTTTGTACACAGATTTAACCAACACTGACCAAAAAATTATGGACAAATATGGAGTAACTACTAGTACACAAAATAAACTATGTTGCACAGTACTCTTGGAGTTTTTCCTTCACTGCTGTCAATATCTTAGTGAGGAGTAAAGAAAGAGGCTTGGTGGAACATTTACTGGAACCCGCAATGTATCGTTTGTAAGGATCCTTATGAAGTTTCGGAATCCAGTAAATGTATGGTAGTTCAATATCCTTTTGGTTCTTCGGGATATTAAAAATATTCAAAACTGACATAAAATTTTGAAGAATTTCTTCCTTAGAAAGGGAACTATGAGTATAAGTCGGATTACCACTTGTAGAATAAAATCCAAGTTCTTCAAAAATACAATTTACATAATGAGCCTTACAAACGAAGACAATGTTGTTGCCTGCTTTGTCAGCAGGGACCAGTAGGTACTGATCATGTAATATATCTATTTCTTTTTTCACTTCTGGATTATTAAAAATGAAAGTTATAATTAACAAAACCAATTTCGAGAAATCTAAATAAAGACACTTGCAAAATATACTATGATGCAAAAATTTAAATTTTGAGATCAAAGGCCAAAAAACCAATCTCGTTGCATTTTGCGATCAATTGATGCAAGGTGCACGATATTAATTTAACAACTAAAAATGTGAGGAACAGGAGAAAATAGAAGAAAATCAGATAACGCATGTTTTTAATTTTCTCCCTTCTAAGTTTACAGATAATCTTCCTAATAAATCTAAGGAATGTAAGGAAGTCTCGCGTGTATTTTGTCTCAAGATTTGTACATGTACAAATTAATATTACAACTACATGCGTTTTGCCATTGACAAAGTGTACAATGTACAAAGTGGTACATTTAATACTATTAAAGTCAAATAATTCTGCGTACAAAATATAGCTACTCTTACTTGTAATTTGATGGCTCATATCGGCCATCGTACAATTGTGAACAGTTTGGAAAATATTCCAATTATCAAAATCACATTTTGTAATTAATCAAAACGATTATAGATATGAAATATCTTAAATTAAATTATCTGATATGAAATATCTTAATCACTATGATATAATCAAACATTGAAAAATAAATTATGTTAACAAAGTATATGTATGCACATGCAGGCATGAAATAACAAAAAAAAAAAAAAAAAAAAAAAAAAAACAATTTCTCCAGGTTTTCGTCTGTCCTCTCTAATGAAATCGCACATGCAGTCAGCTTTTATTGCTTTAACTTTAACTTGCCTAATTCTTAGACATGTCTTTCTTTTTTTAGTTTCCGTTATTCATATCAGTCATTTCAAATACGAAGTACCAGAAAATATTCCCTTGTATACCAAACATTTATGACTTGTACATTTCTGTATGAGTGAATTCAGGATCAAAACTCTATATCTCAATGCAGTGTGCAGCCTGTGTCAACTCAGCCGCCATTTTTCAAGAAGTCGGATTTCAACCCAGTGTCTGTAAAACGTTATAAAATTGATATTCTTTAAAGCATAAACACCAAAATTTGAAGAAACATAGTTAATAATACATTTTAAACATATTCATTTCCATTAAAAAAAAAATACAAACCTGTACAATGTAATTACTTTTCTGTAGGATTTAAAATACAATATACTGATTTTAACTGCACTTTTTGGGTACTGCGCCAACTTCCTACACCAGACAATATAATAATATTTACCTTTTAAGATATATTCAAGAAGTCGTATGAATCAGATGTGGATACTCAAAAATTCCAAAGAACTTTTGACAATTTGAAATCACAAGATTTTACAAAAATCAACAGCTTAAAAACTTACGACTTTTCAACTTTATACTCAACCATTGCCCACGATAAATTAAAGTCCCGGCTTTTTGATATCATTGACAGCTGCTTTTTCAATAAAAACGGAACTCGTAAATTTACTTACCTGGTCATTGGTCATTTGCAAAACAATTTTGTTTAAACACATTCTGATTGCACACAAAGGTACTCTGCAGTTGACATAAAAAAGATGCTTGAGTTTCTCATTGACAATATCTGTGGTTTTTGGTGACCAGGTCTTCCAACAATCTATTGGAATTCCCATGGGTACCATTTGCGCTCCGTTATTAGCAGACCTATTTCTGTATTCATATGAAACAGAATTTGTGCAAAATCTTATGCATGACAAGAAGAAAACACTTGCTGTGGCCTTCAAATCAACATTTACATATATTGACGACCCGTGGTCAATTAACAATGGTAATTTCCATTCCTATGTCGATACGATATATCCTGGGGAGCTTGAGATAAAAGATACCACAGAGTCTGACACATCTGTATCATACTGGGATATTTTACTTGGAAAAGACATTAATGGTAATCTAACAACCAAGCTCTACCATAAACGTGATGATTTTTCTATCGTCAACTTCCTTTACTTATGCAGCAATATACCTTCATCACCTGCATACGGTGTTTATATATTTCAGTTGATTCGATACGCAAGAGCATTCTCTACGTAGGTACAGTTTCTAAAACGAGGTGAGTTATCGACAGACAAGTTGATGAAACAAGAATATCAGCAGTCTCGTTTAAATTATCATTTTGTAAGTTCTTTGGTCGATATAATGACCTTGTCAGCAAATACAATTTATCATCGAGTCAAATGCTAACTGAATTTTTTTTATACTATTTGTTAGTCCATTATCTATACAATGATTTGACGACGGATTTTTCCCGTCATTTCCCGATCATGACAAGGAGCACACGGCAGGTGTGACCGGTCGACAGGGGATGCTAACTTCTCCATCGCACCCGGTCCAACCTCTGATGTTTCAGAGATCCGTGTTTGCTCTGCTCCTGTTTTGTATTGTTTTATGGACTTTGATATTGAATACTGTTTGTTATTCCCATATCATTCATATAATACATTAACAGTAATCTTCAGAATTATTTTATGCTATTGTCCAATAATTTTCAAAAACAACCCAGTTTTACAGTTCTATAATCGTTAAATCTGCCCCATTTCCAGTTTCTTCCATTTGTATGTTGACTCAATTTTTTTCCAGTGAGCTTATGGTAGTACAAAACACTCATGAATTCTATTTTTACTCATTTCTTAAAAAATAATGGAGAAAAAAAAGAATAATATTACTATATTGACATCAATGAATGATCCCTGTAAGAAAAATAACAAGTTTTGGCATGATTGCGTCAAATTTTTTGAAAAAATCGGAGAATCCTATATATTGGTCACTTGGGAGCGTACATTTTGGAATGTTTTTACGCTATCTAAGTGCAATAAACAAGCATGTAACAGCCTGATATAAAATACACTGTAACTTTTCTTCAATAAATAGTACAGGGCTGATATTTGGACACACAGATAAGGAGTCACCGTTCTTTGTGTACTATAAAGGTCCAGGTCATATCAAGAGGCCAAAAATCAATACTGTGACGTCATCTACTGAATCTTTTAGTTTTTTTGCCATTGAATTTTTTTTAATCGCCAAAATATCAGAAACCACTGGTTCAATTTTTTTTTTTTTTTTTTTTTTTACACATTCTATTCTGGGACCCGTTTTAATAATTCTATCAATTTTTTGCAAAAATTGAATTACACATTTTTTCTTAGGATATTAACATGTGAATTTTCAATTCCAACGCCATGTATGTTCTATTTTTTATTAACATTTTTCTCAAATGGCCCAGTATCTATTTGACCTACTAAGTTAAAGTAACAAAAAAGTTATCTTTATCAAAATTATAACACAATCTTGTAACATATCAATTGATAATTCTGAAATTAGGCTTATTCTCAAGTCGAGTGTCTGATTTTACAATCTTCTTACAGGGGTCTGGTAGACCATATTTCAGACTAAGTGGGCAAAAATGTGTGGTTGAATTTCTTTCATATCATATATAAAGAGAGATTTTGAATCATAGAACAAAATATAAAAGTTTCAGAAAAAATGAATTTGAGGAAAAATTTGATCTATCTATTGGGTCCTGCCTTAAAATACAAATTACCACAAAGTCTGACACATCTGTTTCTTCACTTATTTAAGGATATTTATATAGAAAATGATGCTGATGTAACTTAACAACAAAGCTTCTTGATTAACGTAATGACAATGGATTTTCTTTTTCATCGTCAACTTTCCTTGCTTACATGTATGAAGAAATTTACTCTTATAATCTACATATAAAGTTTATGTCTCGCAGTTGATTCAATGCGCAAAATTATACACTACAGATAAACAATTTCTATTACGTGGCAAACTATTGACAAATAAGTTGATGAATATGGATATCAATAATCTCATTTAAAGTCATTAGTTAGCAAGTTCTATTGGCGTTTCAATGACTTTGTCAGCGAATTCAAACTATCATTAAGTCAAAGTAAAATGCTGACTTATGGATTCCATAAAACTTGTTCAGACAATATATATGCTGATTTGTCTACAGATTTTCCTTTATTTCCCCATCATTACAAGGAGCACACAGAAACTAGAAGTAATTATATTAGCAAACGTTTATGATTGTCCATATAAATGTATTCTAGAAAATCTAATCTAAAGTATTCAATTTTTAGGGTCCTTGTGAAAGCATTGAACTATGATTCTTGTTGGGACAAATCGGCAGTATGGTTTGAAACAAATAAATGCATTAAAATATAATTCGTGTCTTTTGTAAAACAAATTAATTGGTGTTACTGGCAGTGGACCAGTCGATGTAACAATTATATGATTTCGGAATGAATCCAAGGCCTCAATCCCTATTTTGAATTGTAAAGCTTAAAAGACATAAATATATGAATATTTGAATTGATTTTTATTCCCCTCAAATACATATATTCCTGCCAAAGTGCTTTCAGTTAACTTGATCTAATTTCACGATGACTTCTTTTCAAAACAAATTTGGTATAACTTTGTTCGCAGTCTATAGGCTTTTCTATGGGTAAAGAGCTAGGTTCACTTTATGCATAAAATGGCCCTGTACGCATTTTATGACGTCATAATGTAATGACTAGAAAGAAAATTACGTCAGGATTAATAGATACGTGGTCACCAACACTCCAAGTGATAAATGCTGTAGTTGCTACCTAAACTGAGCGGTTTTGATTTTTCAGAAATTCTCAGGGCCAAATAAGGCCCAAAGTGGCTCTTGCTCTTTGAAGAAAAATTTTATTCGTATAATGTATAATAAAATAATGATAAAATTTATTCATGATATAATGCATAATGACTGACACATAGTAAAAAAAAAACTTAGCCACTTTTAACAAATAAACAAAGCTTCAATTAAAAATTCATTCAATAGATAGGGGTCCTGACGGCCCATAATTTTGATTATAAAACATTGGGTTGGAATGATTTTGAGCAAGCAACCGATCTGTATAATCATATTCCATTACATTTGGGGAAAAGAGACATTGCTTGAAAATCTTTCACTCAAGTTGTCCTCCTGAAAAAGAAGAAGTAAAATTTGAAAGATTCTATAAATATTTAGAATGTATAATAAATTAATCAAATGATTTGTGCATCTTTTATTTTTTTCTATTCTATTCTAGATTGGATTGATGCAAATTTAATGATGATTTAGATGAGAATGGAATGACCTGGATTATGACGATGACCTATGTTTCATTTCATTCACCCATCAACAAATCTCAGATTAAAACGAAAATCCCACAAACATCTAGAAATTTAGGCTTAAACATCAACTTAAACAAGACAAAAATAATGAAAATTTATGAAAGGAATATCAACCCCTTAAAAGGAAATGGAGAATATTTGGAAGATGACACCTTCACTTGCCTGGGCAGCATATTGTAACAACATCAGGAGGTACTGACGAGAACATTACATCAAGAATCAACAAAGCTCGTCATGTCTTTGCTATTTTAAAAACCTGTTTAGTCATCCTACTATATGACCATAACGACAGAGCTTGGGATCTTGAATAGTAATGTAATAATATCAATATTACTATACGGATCAAAAAGCTGGAATCTCCGAAAAGACCTTGCAAGGAAACTCCTGAGTGATTTTTTTAATCGATGCTTACGGACTATATTTAAGATTAACATTGAAAATTTCCTGGACGTACGATGACAAAAAGAGACAGGCCCAAAACAACAAAGTGAAGAACACCAAAGAGCGAGATGAAAGAGATTGGGTTGACATTGAAGGCAGGAGAAATAAAAGCAAAAGACAGGACTGGGTTGATGAACTGTCTGTCTGCCTTTTGTGCCACCTGGCATAAACAGGGCTAAGTAAAGTAAAATTAGACATTCATTTCTGTTTTTTTCACTTATAACACTTAAAAAAATATGAACTGCAGGAAATCAAGGAATTATAAGAAACTCGCCTTACGTGATTAACTTTGTTGGTTAAAGTGTGCGAATTTACCTATACATTGTTAATCCTTATTCAATGAAAATCTTATGTTCAAGTTAAATACAGGTACCACGCACATGTAGAAGATTTACAATTAATTTCGCAAGAATTTGTCAAATGGATGCTTCTACATGTATCATGATCAATGACGTAACAATTGACAAACAATTACTGAAATTGTAATACATGTAATTTATTCCAAAGACGTTTATACTATAAACTTATCATAGATTTGAAATATTGTTTGCTTGTTGTTTAACGTCTCTCTCACATTCTTTTTAATTCTGCGCCAGAGGATAACATTTTAAATAAATAAATGATACAAACTTTCACAAATGAAGGATCTAAAATTGTTACACCGATCATCATCCCACTGATATTGACGTCCGTACTCAAGATCCACACAGTCTTGATCTCCCTGATTATTTGGTTCTCCTCTCGCCCAATCACTGAAAACTACATAATCTAATTTTGGCAGCCATCTCCAATCTCCTTCCACCATGGCATCAGTCGCTCCGACCCAAAAATCTTCTATAAAACAAACATAAGAAAAAATTCACTATTCAGATGTTCTTACTATGAGATACAGGTCAGTAGTCCGGGTGTTTGAAACCAAAACTACAGCATTCTTTACCTGCTTATAGGACACGCAACAACATTAGTTCACAATGTAAGGATTTATCAATTAATCGTGAACAAGGACCCTCAACTCTTCCTTCGACACCAAATGTAGAAGGAAAAGAGTAATAGATCAGAAATAATTTGCAGCTGGACTATATGAATCAGAACTGCAACCTACAAAAGTCGACATCCATGGTCCATATAACCCTAAAATAATTCCAAACAAATGAATTCTACTTTACTGCTTCGAAAACTTTTGAATCATTTTATCTACGAGGTTATGAAATTAAAGAAGTTTTCATTGGCTGATCGTGTAAGGCTCTGCTCCACATGATTTTTAAGTTTTAACAATATTTACGTATTTGAAATCTCCCGGATGGCGCAGTGGAAAGAGCTTCTGCTCAAGAGTTGCGGAGTAAAGAGTTGTGATTCTTACGTGTGGGACTTGGAGAAAGGTTCTCCGGACGAGACCGTATAAGCCGAGGTCCCGCATCGAAGTAATGCTTGCACGAAAAAGGTACTCCCTTTTCAATGGCCGTAAGTACCGAGTAAACATGTAGGAAAAAATTGCAGCTCTCGACCAGCAAACAGTGGAGTCTTCCAAGTTCTGGAAGGGGGCGTTAAACAACAACAATAATAACAAAAAAAAAAAAAAAACAAAAAAAACGTAACTATTTGAAACATATAAGAAGTATATACTCGTAAATCAAAGATAATACATGTATAAATGTGTTTTTTTTTTTAATTTTTAGAGAATATGTTTCATTTTAATCTTTTTTTTTTTTTTAAATGATTAAAATATAAATATATTCAATTCTGGGTCCTCATCATATCAGATCAATTAGAAAAGAATACATAAAATCAATATACATTGAAAATTTTACAGTAGGAGTTATATGGTAGATCAAAACCTTGATTTCCATGTAATTGAAGCTGTTCTCGGAGAAACTGGTTTTCTGATGCGTCACCAATATTTGCAAGATAACCATTCTGGCCTAAACAAAAGTCCTGTAAATTGAACGCAGATATACCGTATAAGCAGAATTTTTAGCGAGCATTTAATTTTGGCATTATTAGCGAGGGTACTAAGATGGCTAAAATTGAATATCGCTAAAAAAATTAATTGCGCTTTATTTGTAATAGTTTCTTAAGTGAGCTTTTTAAATCGCTAAAATTACATCTCGCTAAAAATATAATTCCAATTTTTAAAGACAAATCGCTAAATTTGCGTCTTGCTAAAATTTCCACTTATACGGTATGTTTTAGAATCATAAATTGAAAATATAACTGATACCAAAGTATGTGCATGATTAAAACTATCTATTTCGAACTTCAATCGTATTTCATTTTTATGCCCATTTTTATGAGGTATGTTTTAGACGAAATATATTCTTTTCAGGCGTTGCACTATTTCAAAACACTGATACTTTGTGTTTATAGGATATAGACAAGCTTTAGTAGGTACAGTCATCATTTGAATATAGGGGCAATAAAACAGAAGCATCGGAATAATGAGTAATAAAGACATACTACAACATAATATCGGTATGGAATAGGTCATTGGAACAAATAAATTATCTAAGTCGACTTCCTCCTTCGATTTTTCAATGTAAAACAAATATTGCCAAAAGCACGGGAAAATGACATCAATTAAAGACTTTTTAAAGATAGAGTTAAAGTTAACATTAAATGATTATGAAATATCAATAAACATTATCTTGAATATAATGTAACCTATCTGCAAAAAAGAAAAGAAAAGAATCACTATTCTTTTTTCGTTTTCCTTTAATTATATTAAAACAGCGAAACTTAATTTAAATGATAAAGAACAAAGCAATGTCGAATAAACAGACAGGTAATATAACAAATCAAAGCAAAAAAAAAGAAAAAATAAATAAAATAAAATAAATAAATAAATAAATAAAAACTTTCTTAAACAGAAAAGCTTGCCTATATCGAGAAGGATATGGAGATAATGAACAGTATTCAATCTCAAAGTCCATTAAATAAATATACAAAATAAGAGCAGAGCAAACACGGACCTCCGAAACATCAGAGGTGGGATCAAGTGCCATGGAGGAGTGAGACATACATGTAAAATAAATTTTCAAGTCAGAGGAGGTCATTTTTACAAAAGATAAATTATTCTTATAGGTAAGAAATGCAGCAAATTGTAAATGTTCCGCCATGGTGTGCACATAACGCATTTGTCTTACTTGAGCAGCTGCCCAGTGTTTCTTCTGATGTATCAACACGTAGCAGCTCGATTTGAATGAAAGCCACCCATCTGGGCATCCAGATTTTGCTTCAAGAGAGAAAAGATCTGCAATTATCTATGTCATTATCATATAGTGAGACAAGGATGTTTTCTATCAAAATATTAACTTATCGTAACCTTACGTGTTGATGTTATTGATAGCTTAATCACATTAAATGAAATAAATGAACGTATTAGAATATTTTAAAGGGAGTTTGGATCAAAAGAGTCAATTTAAAGCCCATATTAATTGTCTGTTAATTAAAAAAAATTCAGACTATTAGGTGTAAGGGATAATCAACTTTATTCGAAAATCAATCGACAAAATCCTAAAATTACAGTACTACATTTAAGTGTCACGTATTTATGAACAAACTTTGAAATAGCGCTATGATTTTTAAACAATCATTATTTAAAAATATATAAGGTTTTTTTTCGCAAATACCACGATCAATCCATGCGAACAACAATTCTATAACTAGCTTATATTTTTTCCACTATCGTACAATGACGTCATTTGTAAATTATGACGGAGGCTGAAAACGAAAAGTTCTCGTATATAAACATTGGGAAATGTAAAGAATTGTTTACTCTGTGAAGCAAATGATTATTTACAAATATTTGTCAGGACAACGTATTTAGCTAGAGGCCATGAGTTGAACATTCCTTGAAACAGTGTGTATTACTGTTTTACAAAGCTATATAGCTAGCGGGTCGGTGAAAAAGGCAACCGACAACGCAAAGACGTCCCAAGAAGCCGTAAAACTAGAACACTTTTAAGAAATGTAAAACCAAACGTAATGTTCCGCTAGCTGGCATTACTATCAATCAAACTGAGTAGGCATCCTTTAGTTCCACAGAGATCACTCAAGAAATGTATGATTGTATGAAAATAATTTTCATAGGAGGATCTTAAGCAAGAAAATCCAGAATCCCGACGAGAACGGCAAAAACTTGTGACATGGGCAAGAGGAAAGAGATTATTGAGAGTTGAGAGAGAGTGTAATGGAGTCACATTTTTAGATGAATATAATTTAAAGTTACAATGAGAGCAACAGAGTGAAAAATGAATGCCAGAGTGTTAATATCCTGGTGTGTCAGTCAAAGTAAGTTTGATGATCTGGACATGCATACATGTAACATGGAAATGTTTGGACAATTTGTGTCTTAGATCGTAATATTAATATTGATGTACTACAATACATTGATATACTCGATGCTCCGTATTTTCCAACCAAAAAACATTTTTCAAGATGACAAAGTCCCCGTTCTTCGGTCCCAAATTGTTACTGAATTTCAGCAGAAAAATTCCTTGAACTCGATGACATGGACAGTACAATCAACTGATTGTAATATAATAGAAATTTAATATGGTTGTTATTAAAAAAGAAATTGAGGCAAAGGATTTTGGATATAAACAACACTTCCGACCTTGACAGCTATCCCTACAACCTACATACCAACATTGTATTGTTCAATTGCAAGAAGTCTGTTTTAAATAGTTAGTGCAAAGGCAATAATAGAAAATATGAAAATGATATTTATTATTCTATAATCAAAATGTTGTGTCCTATTATGGCTCTTACAGTATCTGTAGCTCATCTGTTTGTTGCCATTTACTTCGACAACGTTTGTTCAGAAATATAAAATGAAATCGAATTCAAGAAAATCAAAATAACAGTTTATATGATAAATCTATGTGTGCAACTCCAGTGCATCAAATGATATTACAAAATTTGTTGAAAGACTTGTCATCATCAATATGCACATGATTTGTCTTTAATATTCTGCTTTTGCTATGTGACGTCATACATTTCACGGTTGGGAAATTTTGTAAAAAAGACTCTATTCTATAGTAACCACCCTCTGACCATTTTTCGGCAATGTAACGTCCAAACATAGCGTCAAGAATTTCTAAAAAATACTATCCCTACACATTTCAGTATATACAGTATTATCCAATACCCACTCATTTAAAACCCTTTTTCTAATACTTAACATTTATTTTTTAACAATTGTTTCCGATTTTTAATTTCCTTTGTTATAGGTTTCAATTTCTTTTATTACTTAACTCTGTTTTTCACAGGATAAGCAACTCTGAGGCGTTCCAATTTTTAAAAGTAGCTTTTCAGATGTTTATAGTTAAACCGTTTCTTCACAGATTGTCCTCATCCGATAGAGGGTCACTGTCACTCAAATATACTGGCTGTACTATTTGTCCACACGTGTACAACTCGCTTGTGACATATTTGTTTCATTCCTATATCATGTTTAGAGTTTATTCAGGATTTTTCCTGTGTAAAACACAAAATTGCATCGTTATCTGCTGCTCCATGACGTTCTAAAACGTCGTCGTTTTTGTCGTTTTCAATGAGGTCAAGACTACCTAACTTCTCAAGCTGATTACTTTTCAACGAAGCAAAATATTAAGCCCTACTTTGAAATTCGAATCGATGTAACAATTTTTGATTTTAATTTCTACGTTGTTTTGCGTTTTTGCTCCATTTCACAGAGAGTATATGACTACAGACATTATTGTATTTTTGTAACTAACTAAATTTTGACCTGCTCAGCGACCCGATTTTTACACTTTTTAAATCTGGATAAGTGTTGAATAAATCATGATATTAAAAAAATTCAAATCCTTAAAATTCGTTGTTAAAATATTTCTAACAAATTTTGATAACATGACATAGAAAATAAGA
Organism: Saccostrea cuccullata; assembly: GCF_032062105.1. Lineage (NCBI taxonomy): Eukaryota > Metazoa > Mollusca > Bivalvia > Ostreida > Ostreidae > Saccostrea > Saccostrea cuccullata. The sequence continues at coordinate 231,275 of NW_026927602.1, read as the reverse complement.
TATATCCACGAACTTTTCGAACAACCCTCGTATGAACATCAACACTAACGAAATATTTTATTCTAATTTGTTTCCCGATCCCGCGGTTGGTTTATTCCATAAATAAAGTCCAATAACAATAAACAACGCAGTTCAACAAATCATGGTCCCTAGATGCATGATCTATTATATGTGTCCGTTCCGATGCACACAATAAATAAGAAACCAGTGCAAAAATTGGATTTTTCTTTCCCACAAAGGCCTACGTATTTTACTTACTTATTTCATTCTTGGTATTTGATAGTGGCACTTCCCCCCCCCACCTTCTTGAGAAAAAAACATTAATGAGCACACATTAATTACTTCTCTTTACTTCCGTGGAGAAAATACACTCCAACAAAATGTGTATTTAATTATATCCACCTTAAAAAATGTTTACAATACATGATTTGACAACATATTTTATAATAGATGTTGCAATGTAGCTTGAAAGCTCCAAGGGCAGATCACTCACTGCAGAAAACCCCTATAGATAACAACTCTTTAGTATGCAGTGTAGAGATAATAAAATCAAGATTTCATTTACACAAGGTTCTCAAAATATAAAGTAAGGACATTTTAAACCCACAAAAGCATTGCTCAAAAAGTTTATCACCCCTTATGCAGGTATTGATTGATTTAGTCAGGTACGTTTTTGAAAAGCTGTTACTTGTGAAGTATTTAAAATTATACTTTAAAGAAAAGCAAGTTTATATTGATTCATTTTTGATAGAAAACAAATGCTGGATTTTTGCGCCTGAGTATTCAGAGTCTAACACTGGATTGTGAAATTTACATCTAGTAATTAAGATGGGTAATATTTATGGGAGCAGACTTATGGATCAATTTCCAGAAACGTTTTACATTAATAAATTAAACAATTCCAAAACTCTTTCTCAAGGAAAAAATGCATAGCATGTACCTGTTTTTTGTTTCTTCTCTTTTATTTCGTCAATGCTTTTCTCTAGAGTCTTAATGTGATTTCTGAATTCAGCTTTTTGTGTTTCCAACTCTTTGGCATTGGCCTCAGTTATTTTTTCCAACTTTTCTACTTTCGTTTGGTGGTTCAACTTAAGGGACAATAACTCTTTATTTTGTTTATTTACTTCCTTAATAACGCCATTCAATCTAGCCTCAAAAACGTAAGCGGCTCCAAAAACAAATGCTATCAGTGCTCCAGCAATACAATTTCTTATTAAGTCCATTTTGGTGAACAGCATTGAATTTTCTTTTATTCTTTTGTAGTACTTGTACACGTATCACATAATTTATCTGGTCTTTATTAATCCAGTGTCTATCCTTTGTTCAAGGTACCTATGCCTTGTGGGTCACACATGAACGAACTAGCTATTAGTCAATTCGAATCCGCATTTTTCGCCCACTATAACCCCTTACCTAATAGTAAAACAACACTTTAGATCTAGAATTTCAGTGTCAATGCAAATGTCTTACATATATGTTAGTTAGAATGTATGAAATTTCCTATATAGATATATTGACATACTATTTAGGTACAGAAATCTGGCATATAGTGTTTGAAATATGTATTCATTCAAATATTTAACACAAATTACCTATACAGCTATACGAAATATTATGAGATGATTTTGTAATAATAATTTCAATAAGTTACGCAAGTGAGTTAAGGCTAAATATGGATATTTCTATGCAAATGAGCTAATAAAAATTCATAATTTGTATATTTTTTGTACAGAGAAGATTCAAATTGATTTTCTTTTACATACTTAGTACCCACAGTTTATTAATGCAAGTGAACATTATGACGTCATATTATGACGTCATTGTTCTCTTCCATTCATTGTAGTAAATTACATCAACAAAATCACGTCGGCGCAAGGGCATATCCTATCTAATTTAAAATAAATAATGTATAACATTAAAGAGAATATTCTTAAAATTGATAAAATTGCTGCACAAATCCTATGCACTTTCTGAATCGATAAAAATTTTAGAAAACTTACACTGGACTGTGAATTTTTACCCTGTTTAAACTTAAAACTGCAGGAATAGTAACTAAACAATTGCAGTGCCGTTATTTGTGCAGCAATATCTTAAATCTTTGAAATATCCTGCGTCTTTTTATACCTTGTTTCTGTTAAACAAAGTAAGGTATGCCCTTGTGCCGAAGCGATTTTGTTGATGTATCTTATAAACTTCTGTAGTACAGGTCGATGACGTCATAATATGACGTCATAATGTGAACTGGTTATCGCATGTCGTGGGTACTAAGAATGTATTAGAAAACAAGTCATAGTATTTTCTGTGCGGAAGGTAGAGTAATTATGGAATTTAATTAGATATTTTGCATAGAAACCTCTATATATAGCCTTAACTCACATGCGTATCATATTCAGTTCATTGATATGAAATATATTTAAACTTTGTATGTGCGCCTGAAATGCATATAATAATTTTTTTTTTCATATTTTTTAAATCAGAAAATTCAATTTGAACAATTTTTGAATTTATTATTTTTTCTTCGATATCAATTGCAGTTTATTCCTTGTCTTTCATTGCACATGTAATCGAACTCTTTAGAGAAGTTTTTTTAAATACATATTCTTCACGTGAATAAGATTAAATCTACATATATTTAGTTGTCAGAAGATTTCATCTTAGGAAAAGTTAGTGATCGTATTTTTGCTCTAAAGATCAGAGGAGGAGCATGCTCGATCGATTGTTGATGGAATGACAAGATCAAGATAATGAAGATTTATAAAAAAAAAATACATATTTTTGAAAAGGGTATAAAACACAGACACCCAATATTACCTTCAGTACAGTGTATCCGATTAAAAGTCCATGTGGTGTCAAATAATGTCTTTGTCTGTATTTCAAAATGTATTTTATGTTTTCAAAGCCGTAAGTAATATAGGGAAGGAAGACCATCCTTGCATTTCCCTAATGTGCACTCAAATTCTGAAAAAAAAATAAAATGAATAATACAATATAATAAAAATAAAATACATCTAAATATCATTATGAATTTCCAATAGATACTCTAATGCAAAAGGAACTTTTTCATTGCGACTTGTGTTACTACAAGAAAAAAAACCCCACACTTTTAATCATTAGAGAATTATTTATCCATTTCCACCGCAAAAATGTACAGTTCACATATTTAAGGACTATATACTGTAGGTCGTATTTGCAAGTAGTACCAGTCCGTTAATATTTCTAGCTTTGATACATGGGTCAACTAACCCTTACACGAAGTAATTTTTGATGGTGTAAAGGTATTTTTATAGTTAACACCAATTTTCTTGTTGCACATACTTAGTAGTTCAACTATGTTGATTAAAGCATCTGATTCGAAATTAAGTCCAACAATTACATTTATAGGTGACTAACTATTAATATGAATGGTGCGTCATACAAAAATACAATAAGTATATGCAGTTTATCTCTTGTATATGTATTTATCATTGGATATACACAAACTCATTGCTTTCTTTATTATACATCATGCTTGTTCTATCATCTTCTTAATTTTGTTCTTTTGTGAATCTTTGGGTTCATATTAGATTGATAAATTCCTATATCTCAGCTCATAATCTGTGCTTATGTTGAAAACTGAAACCAATTCATATGAGTGAAATGTTAATTTTTTGAGGTTGTATTTAATTTTTTACTCAGTATTTTTATACTATCCTTGTTGTGTTCTAGATTTAAATTTGCACTATATTTAGATGGGAGGTTACTGCTATTTACCGCATACTTTGAGTATCATTGGTAAAAAGTGGCACTTTTACCTTTCCCCATTCCGAACTTTTATGTACATATCTCAAAAAGCAATTTTTGTTTAAATGAATTCTACATTTGTGCCTTTTTCGAAACTTGTAAGCTTTATAACGAATGAAAAAAGGAAAATAAAACAAATAATAGATTTAATGACCTATCTTGGGTATTCTTTTTGTGAATCCTGCACCAAGTTGTGAATAAAATAAATTCAAAACGTTTCAAATGAATAAAGGTGAAGATAACAGATTGTTGTCAATCTCAAATAATCTACCAGAGCAGGTCATAAAATACGGGCCACAGCTGGATCACATTCATATGAGGAGTAAGTATCCCTCGTCGAACTGTCAAACTTTGTGTGAGCACTATGGATCAGGTAAACGGAACATTCCTTTGTTAAATTAAACGGAACATTCCTTGGTTTAATCAAGTAAACCAAATCAAAAGCCTAAGAATAAGTCAGAAATACCTCAGCCAAAAATCGACCCAATGGTACGTTATATTTGTTAACAATATAATTATAACAATAATTGAATCTATGAAATGGTCACTTTAAAAGAGTTTGTTTAAATCTTTTTAACATTAACTTGTCTTCTGAAACTTGACTAGACCTAAAATCTGGCCGTACCCAAAGCATAATCTTATATGTAACTATTTTTGATTGATGAAACGTCGTCGATATATGTCTGTTTATCGAATGGAAGGCCACAACCCGATTTTTTCTCTTCTTCCGGATCCCTTGTTTTCCTTTTCGCGTTTGCTCCGCTGGTGATGTTAATAGAATGCCAAACCAAAACTTGTTTCTCAACATAATATTGTTTCAAGTGAAGGAGTCACTTTCGAAATTTTAGGATGAAGCAGAAATATAAATTACTCTTGATTATGATTTATGCTTCTTCCTCCTCAATATGGCTAAGTAGGAACTAATTCTATATGAAAATACTGTAATACATATTACATGTATATAGTAAGCGCCCAAACGTAAAAATGCACATATTGATATGAAAATACTGTTTTAAGCTACACTCCTTCATGGCACCTGATACCACCTCTTAGGTTTTGGAGGTCAGTGTTTGCTCTGCTCCTATTTCATATTGTTTAATGAACTTTGATATTATTTGAATACTGTTCGTTATCTCCATATCCTTCAATACATGTAGCAAACGCTCAAATATGAGAATATCAGAAGTACCTACCAAGCTTAAGGATAACTTAATATAACTTAATTACGAATAACATTATAACGTTATATAAACTAGAAAACATTGATGTAACCATCAATTGTCACTCGGGAAATGATTAAAGTAAACAATGGAAATGAATCTTTATCATCAAACTGCTTCAAGATGTGTGAAAAAGGGAAAAGGGAATCTGTCAGTCGGATGAAAATCGAACAAAAACGATATCCTTTTAAACTTTATCAATTCCTCCAGTAAATTTTGGCTGCATAAAATATAAGCTAAAATCAGACACATGCATCACCTATTTTCAAAAATATCTTTCACTTAAAGAATTTAAAAAAACGAACTGTGTAACGCACGTTTTTATACAATAAGTACAATTCATTCGTTGTTCTAAAAAGGGGACCTGTCGTTTTTGATAGTAAATAATAAGCAATTATATATATCAAATATGAAAAACAAATATATATTTAAAGATTTACTTGATGGACGTAGATATTTTGTGTATCTCGTAATTTATAAAGGTTAAGAACATTCTGATGTATAATCTTTTTAATGTTTAGATGACCTTTAATTCTGAATATCTTCTCCCACCTCAATCCCATACACTAAAACTTAAACTTATATGTATAGAGCAGCCCGGTCCTCCAGGCTGCAATAACTTGCACCGGGCATGGATCTTTAGAATATTGTTTAGTGCTGGTGTATGACATTATCAATGGATTAATGTACACACTACAATACAGTTTGTTGTTTCTTTGTTTTAAATATGTAGTTTTCTTTGTTTTAAAGTTACATACCACATATAAGAGTTTTTAAGGATATAACTATAGATCAATGTGTCAAAGTTATAACTTAAGTCAATGGGCGGGTGTGACCGGTCTGCAGGGGATGCTCACTCCTCCATGGCACATGATCCCACCTCTGATGTTTTGAAGGTCCGTGTTTGCTCTGCTTCTGTTTTGTATAATTGTTTTATGGACTTTTGATCTTGAATACTGTTCGTTGTTTTCATATATTTCAAAATGTCAAAGTTATCACTATTGAAAATCAGTTTTCATTGTGTGAAAGTTATCACTATAGTTTCATATATTTAACTATAGTTAACCATAGTATCTCTTTTGTTTTGGTTGATCCTAGGCTGATTAGAAAATGGATAATAGGTATCATGTAATCATATATTATTGTTCTATAGTCTATGAATTTTTTTTTCTCAATCACTTGTGTTTTATTTTATTTTCTTAAGAGTAATGACATTGCTTTTGGATCAACCCTCATAGAAATCATTTATGAAAACATATTTCTTCTTTGGGTTTATTCTTTCTACTTTTTAAAATCGCAATTCATATAGTATTATTCTATGCTCTATGCATATTTTTTTCCTCAATCACTTGTGTTTTATTTTATTTTCTTAAGAGTAATGACATTGCTTTTAATTCAACCCTCATAAGAATCATCTATGAGAACATATTTCTTCTTTGGGTTTATTCTTTCTACTTTTTAAAATCGCAATGGTTAGAGCGACTGCTCTAGAATGGCGGTGTAAGGAGTCGGTACTTACGTCGCGGGTTCGAATCCCACTGAGGGACGTGGAGACCGGTCATTCTGATGAGACTGTATTAACCAAGATCCCTTGTCGCAGTATGTGCAGGCATTTCAAGTTTAGGATCAACAACCGCACTTCAGGATTGAACCGACACCATTATGACATTATGAAATACATTTTGAATCTGATGATTGGTACGATTGACGTAAAAGCATATCATGATTATTTGCTACAAAATACAATCTTAATGGCAACTATGAATGCACTTTTCAAAAGATTTTTTTTACATCGTTGATTTACAAAATTAAAAACCACCCTCAAAAAGATGGCACTGAATGCTGTATTAAACGAATAAGGAATTGATAATTGAGCAAGGTATACAGCCGGATAATTTAAGCCATCGGTCTTAACTTACGTGACATTAAAATAAAAAAAAAATCTTCATGATTGAAAATGAGAAATAAAATTCACAAATGAAATGGAGTTATAAAATTGGTTTATATCACAAATGTATGCCCCAATGGATGCATTTGATTTCTTAATTTTTGACAAGTTAACTGGATAATCTACAAGTTATATATAAGTAATGATAACAGAAAAATAATATTAGGCAATGATATGTCAGTCACAAACCCATTCTTGCACTTATGGACCATATCATATCAAGTTCATGATGTTTTGTTGTATTCTTAATCAATGTAATCGAAGACATCTCGTTTCTCCCAAAGTTATTCATAAACATTCAATTTCTGCTACATTCTGATATATTTTGCCTCTTTTACTTAACAATTTAAAGAGTATTTTACATCATGTGATCTTTGTTTTCTTGTAAGGCTTGGTTCACTTTCTCTCTCTGTTCTTTTTTTTTTTTTGATCATCTGAGTTTGAACTTATAATTATCCTAGAACTGCCCTAGTTTTAGATATTTTGAAGAATTTTCAAGGAAACACGCTTGTAGATGTATTGTTTTCGCTAATTTACATGGTCATTAATCAGTATCAACCAAGGAATGTGTGAAATAATGATTTAAATGAGAATATTTATATTCCTTTTTTTCACCTGATTTTTCAATGTCTTGCCATTTTTTTTTTTTAGAAATTTTGGTAGGCATGCTTCTACATAATAGACTGAAAGTTCATAATTATACAGTTGATAATGGTAAACTGTGATATCGCTCATTAATGTTGTCTTGGTTGTCTTGTGGTATCAACAGTTTTTCAACCATGAAATCAGATTCTACAATCATGCATTTCCCCACAAACCACTAAATCACACAAAACTATGCAATCCTTCTGCGCTTGGACTAGATGATAGAAGGGAATTGTGGTCATTATACTTATCATCCAGTTTCGTTGTGAGATTAGGATAACATCTTAATCTAGTCAAGCTGTGGTTTTATCATTATTCGTTGAACACCAATTTTCGAGGAATTCGTTGCTGAGCAGATCACGAAATTTAATGTTCATTGAATTAAGATATGTGTTATTCATTTGTATAGATAATGCTTTCGTCCATGAAATTACGTACCATCGAAAACGTCTGTTTTACAAAATCCACGAAAATTGATGGCAATGAAAATTGATGAAACCACAGTATCTAAATATGAACTAGACTTGTCAAACTCTAGAAATTTTAATTAAGAGAATACTATCAATATGCTATTGAATCAATGCACGAATAAAAATGCACATTGTTAATTGAATACATATAGTCCATATATCTTAAATGTTATAACTATTTGCATATCATTGTTCTTGTCATTTAGAATTAGGGATGTCAAAATTGTCAATAATTGATATTCGAATATTCGATAGAAGTATTCGAATATATTCGAATATTCGATAAAATAGATACATCTTGCATTATTAAATATATAAATCTTCACTCTCCTGTCAAGTAGTATAGGTTTTATGGCATTATTTTGAAATAAAAACTCAAGTAGAGTGCGGTAAATGCACTGCAATTATATATTTTTTTTAATTATATTGAATAATATATATCCAAAATGTTATGATTGTTTTTTGAAAATTCAAGATTCTTTAGTATGTTCCAGATTAATTGATCGTCTTACTAAAGTCTACATCCATAACTCCTACAAACTCATACCAAGCAGAACAATTATCTAACGGTGAAACATTTAAATCAATTACTTTTTGCTAATTTTAATTTCCTGACAATGATTTTAATGATATTTACATAAACAAAGGGTCCGTGTGTTTACTGTACAACTTTGTCCTTACAACAATACAGGCTGATTGTAAGTACTGGACACTATTATACCACTAATTAAGTGAACAAATAAATAAACTACTAAAATGGATGCACTCTTCACACCTTTCAGGTAATCCAAGAGGAGTGTTTTTTTTATTTTGTACAAACTTGATTCAATTTCTAATAAAACTTGCCCGGCTTTTTTTTTTCTCTTTTTAATGCTTGTATACTTAAAAACGAATATTCGAATCATAAATTCATATTCGAATATCAACTCATCGAATAAATATTCGAATATTCGAATATTCGTTGACATCCCTATTTAAAATTCATTTGAATAAAAAAGTCTTCTAGGCTTCCAGGTTATTTTCCAGTATATTGCTTTGACATTGCATGTTATTTTCCTAATTAACCATTTTCCAGTTTAGCTTTTCTTTGCATAATCCTTTTCTACTTGAAGTCTAACATGTATTCGAACCATTTCCAATAGACGTTAATATTGTTGAGATTGTTTTTTTTTTTACTCTTCCTAACCTGTCAACTATTGATTTCACTGGACTTTTATATGCTGGAACTTTGTTTTTCCTCTTGTCTATATATATTTAAAAAGTCTTTGCGTGTGATAATTTATTTTATGAAAATTTCTAAGCTTTTCCACCAGCAAAAAGGACTCGGAGACATTTCATAAAGTATTTAAGGAACATTTAAGGAAACGGAATTCTGATACTATAAGAATTATGAATTCGGATAAATAAAAAAATGTGTTGGTGTGCTTGCTAGAATGATTTTGTGTTCTGGTTGATGTTAAATGATGTCTCAAATCTAGGCTAAAAATTCTAAATACCAAGTCCTCCTGTAAGTTTTTGCTCACCGATGAGGTGCAAAAATAAATGGAGCACAGAGTTTTAATAAGATTTTATAGTGCAATTAAGTAAAAAACTTTCAACAAAATTTACCGATTAAATTGCTATTTTGTTTTATGAGACATGAGCTTTAATTGATCTTTTGAAGGTACGGTCTAATGAAATGATACAGCTCAACAAACTTTTTAAACTCACATGGTTTTTCGCACAAAATAAAGTCACATTTTTCTTGCAATAAAGCTTAAGATTATCTAATTTCAGTATGAGACATCACCCTTATAGTATTAAATTGTTTCATGTTAAAGGTGCACATTCTCTAAAATAATTATCTTTTGTTTTAAAAGTCAAAGTTCTGAAAGGAAATTTGTTTATAAATTGTATGATATTAAATGTATATGATTCTATCATAGGTTTTTACAAATTAATTAATGGAACTTTCTTTGAGACTATTTTGTTGAAATGTTCAAATTAATTTCTTAAAGATAAGTATTTTTAGAGGTACTTTGCACACTTTCCCTACTTGTCTTGGTTTTGTCGAAATTCAGCGCCGAAAAATGACAAAACTGCATAGAGAAAACGTGTAAAAGGATAGGATAATAATGAATTGTTTATCATCTAACAAAGTCAATTGTAAATATCGAAAAGAGAATTCTTTTACATTTATGGTATGAATCTTTGAAATGTTGCGTTGGAAGGTATCTTTCATGATGCTAGATTTCAGGAAGTTAACCTGAAAAATGCCATCTTTTTAACATGGAAAGCAGTCGAACAGATGAGAAATACTTCTATCATCTTGCGCCTTAGTGTCATATTAATGTTCAGAAAATACAGAAGTTACATGAACTGCACTCTTTCTGTATTAAGGCAAAGCAAAAGTATGCTTTAAAATGAACGGATACAAAGAGGGTTGCATTTGACGAGAAACATAGAAAAAACCATTTGGAAACTCTATAAGATATCAATTAAGAGCATATAAAAATTCTACGAATTATAATGTCTGAATTATGTTTAAAGTAATGGGATATGATGTAAATAAAATTATAAATCATTTTAAAAATATATTTTGTCGTCACATTGCACAATTTCTGCATTATAACAATGTGACCTTAATTTGTGCGAAAAACCATGTGAGTTTAAAAAGTATGTTGAGCTGTATATATATATATATATATATATATATATATATATATATATATATATATATATATATATATATATATATATATATATATATATATATATATATATATATATATATATATATATATATGGAGTTAGATGCTTTATTAATTCCATGAAATAACCACTGTGAATGCCAGAACCTACGCAAATTGTACTTTGTATTATATAAGTTTTCTTTACATAAATTGCAGTATCACAGTCAAAACATTCTAATTTCTCAAGGTGAATATTATGTACGAGTTCCACAAATGCTGCATTGGTCTCTATTAACTGATAAAGTGATACTCTGTTTGACATGCTATGTGACTTCCAAATGCACCAAAAACAACCTAATTACATATATTAACTCAAAACAATCAGTACAATGTAGGAATTAGAATGAGCAAAGTAATAAACAGAGATGTGCTCAGTGACTTAACAATTAAAACATAGAATATAGTACTATAGTGGTGACTAAAATGGGTTGACAGTATCTTTTTATTTTTTGCATATTTATTTTGACAAATAAGTTTGATGCAATGAATAAACCGCTGCAATATAAACAATTATTCATTCACAAACGCTCACTTACTTTGGCAAAAGTTATTTTAAGCGAGCTTATTTTCTACTATTTAAGAAAATATTTTTCATGTTTTTGTGTACTAATTACTGCTGCGAATGATTTTGCAAATGTATTTCAATATTTTTTTTTATTTATTTTAAAGTTGGGTTTAAATTGATTATGAAGATAAGTAGTCCATTGTTTATCAATGATTTCATTTGATTGCCTATTTAATAGCTATTTCAATGAGGTAAATTTTGTTGTAGTTTTCATTTTTTTGATAGTTAAAAATCACATCATAAATGTAGCATTTATTATGAGTATACACAACATTACAGTCCAATACTCTTCAAAAGTGCTTCATCTTACAGTCGAATAATATTTAAGAGTCAAAATCAGCAAGCATCGAGCATTTAGTTAAAAAATGTGGAAAGTGGCATAGAAACAGATTTGGTTAAAACTCATATATAAATTTTCAGAACAAAGGGTATAATTGAAAAAAGCAAGCCAAACATAATTTTTCGCATTGTTGCTATGGAAACCACGCGCCTTTCAAATAGCGTGTTTTGTACTTTATCATGACACTTGAATTTATGGTTTAAACAAATATTTTTTATTACTAGTCATTAATAAAAGCTTTTTAAATTATTATTCTATTTATCTAAAAATACTCAATTTTAACAACTGTTGATTATTGAAATTCTCTTCACCTTTTGATAAATAAAACTAGTTTTTGGAGGTTTATTTTGATTTAAAAAACAGCAAATTTGCAGTACTCTATAAGAAATCTACAACCACATTAAAGCTTATCAACATAAAATATATATTAAACAGTATTTGTCCTACAAGAATCAAGAAAAAAATCTGCAGGCAACTAAAGCATTTATATATGATAACTGATTTAAATCCATAATTTTCTGTCTTTTTTGCTTCAAATTACCTCCCTTTGGTATAGCTCTCTAACATAGGAGGAATAAACGGTAGTTTGCTTACCTTGTTTTCAATAACAATGTACAGAAGACTTGAAGAAAATTACAAACTTGGAGCAGTCTGAGCCTCAGTTTTGGCGTTTTCATGAGTCTTAATTACGGTTAGTGACTGAATTTTTTTTACAATTTACCATTACAACAGTTTCTGAAGAATGTATAACAAAAATTAACCATGCAGGAAAATATGTAACACTTGGCAAGTGTTTTTTTGCACATTTCAATTTAATTCTGATTGATTATATATGTTAGCATTACTTTAGTATTTTATAACTAAAAAGAAAAGATTAATGCATGGCCTGAGGAACCAAGAGAAGGGGGTATGCCCCCCCTCCCCGATAATATTGCCGATATTAAACTATAATATGATAAAATGAAATTAAATTCCCCAACTTAGATTGTTTCTGCGGGCCGAACGTGAAAAAGTTGGTCATGATCAGTTACATAACTGTATCCCAAATTATAAAGTTTAATTTGAATTTAGTTTAATTTTGATTTGTTGTATTCACAGCATGTGTGTAACCAAGTCAAGGTTTTTGCTGATGTCATCCAGTGTTTACTTATGAAAGAAAATTCATATTCAGCTAACATTTTCATCGGTACCACTGAACTAATTTAAGTCAACTAGGTTCAAATAATAAGCATCATTAGAATTACAGCACATAAATTTTTGAAAAGAATTTCTATACTCTATTTTTTCTTGGGGGGGGGGGGTTATTGGAAAGAAAAGGAAACCACAATTTAGAGTTTTGACAAAACCTACAACCAACTGACCTTTTTATTACAAGTTTATGAATTTAAGGAATGTCTAAAATCAATACCGTCTCAACTTTGTGTTGTATACTTCTGTTTTTAGAATGAAATTCGCCACTTTGAAGCTAAACTCGGAAAGAAGCAGAAACAGAATTGGATGGGCTGATATAGAATTAGACAGGAAAAACGTGTAAATAATACATTTAGTAAAAACGTTAACTTTTTAAAATAAAATGATAAACTAAACCATTGAGATCTCTTGGAATTTAATTGATTCCAATAAACATGCTTTGCATTCGTCATCATTGCTCAAGCTCAACTAGAAATGGTTCTTAGTAAGTATCTGAAGGCAAAGCTGTATAATATTATTACATTTTAATTTTATCACTTTTTCAGATTATCATTATGAGAATACATCATTACAGTACAGACCATTGATGCTGGAAGTGAGTGGATAGTGTTACCGGAGACTCAGGGATCCAGAAAATAGATCCATAAATTGTACAGTGTATTCATGAAAGTGGATCAAATAAAAATGTTCAATCCAAAAGTAACATTCTTTGTCTGTTAGCATTTTTTTATTGATGTAAATCTAACAAGCTAATTCAGAGAATTTGTGTCCCCCGCTTAGGGAAAAAGTAAACCATGCGCAGTTCGGGGGTCGGGATGGGGGTGGGGGGTGGGGGTCGGATCCCCCTAATTGAATTTGTAGAATTTTTAAATGTATACATGTATACTGAAGCAAATAAAATATGTCAATATTGATATAATGATTTGATTATGTGTATAGAAGATTCTTTTTATGTGGATTATTTATCACAACGTAATGATGATTTTATGAGTTTGTACAAGCTAGACCTCATAATTTTTTTTCATTTCACATGCTGAATACTATCATTTAGTAAAAAAAGAATTTCGCATGTGAAGCGGGAGACATACCACTGCGCCACGGAACTGCTGTAAAATTTCGACAATTATATGCAAATATGAAGTCACATACATGTATATATTCACGTTTGATATCGTCAAAAATTTACACAAAACATGGTGTCTAATTCAACCTTTATTAACCAGTTCTGGTAGATGTGATAGGAATATAAATTCTGCCGAGAACCTGTTTTATACGCAATGACTCTTCTCATGCCCTTGTGCTAAAAATAGCGACATGTAATACTATAAATACTAATAAAACAAACGAGGCGGGACACTTTGAGAGAGGTCCTAGGAAGTTTTGGTATAAAATACATTGCATAAGCTCAAAATCTTCTTGAAATATCGCCTGGAAATGATAGTGTTACACACAGAGAGAATGTATAAATTTACGACCTTTAACTTTGACTTTTTGACCTCAAAATCAATAGGGGTCTTCATAATGTCACGGGGAGTTGTTATGTAAAATTTCATTGCAATAGCTCAAATGGTTCTAGAGATACTGTGTGGAAAGGAAAGTGTTATAACAGACAGAATTTGTTTATTTATGACCTTGACCTTTGACTTTTTGACCACAAAATCAATAGGGTTCTTCTTTAGTCCATAGGGAGTAACTGTTGCTATGCTAAATTTCATTGCAAAAGCTCAGAGGGTTCTCGAGATATCGTGTGCAAACGAAAGCGTCCCAGACAGACAGAAAGACAGCTAGACGGAAGGACAAACGGACAAACTCGGGAGGGTGTGTGTGTGGTTAAACATTAGGGTACGTTGAGAAAAAAGTTGAGTGGGGGATGTCATCCACCTAAACCCAAACCTGATGCTACATGCCTGATTGACATGGTTTTACTTTATAATTATGTGAGCTGTCATAGTGACTCTCTTTCATAAACAAGAATTATTGTGAGCAAGCTAATAAAATGATACCAACCCTCCTGCTACTGCATTAAATGTTTTTTATTACAAAAAAGGTCTAAATACTAATTTGAAACCTTTTAAAATTTTACTTGTGCAGATATACTTACCAAAAATGACTATGACAAATACTCAAGTCATAGGTAGTAAAACCGATGTGTTGAGCACAAACTTCCAATTTCCCTTCATTCGAAGTTAAATATGTAAATGTGCCAAACTCATATAGTACACTTTTACTGCAGTGACCTTGAAAAAGCTATGTCCTTGAGTCAAGGGCAAACATGTTCAAATGAATTTTGGTCAAGGTAATGACAAACCTACAGCTTAAAAATAATTCCCAAGATGAAACCAAGTCTTTTCATTAGAATGTTACAGAATGGGCAAAGGTTGCACTTTTCTTCTACCAATGACCTTGAACTTGTTCAAATGACCTTGAGTCAAGTTTTTGACACATCTCTCGATCGCAAGCAATCTTAATATCAAGTATGAACTTTCAGTGGCACTTCATTGAAATGTTATGGACAAGTCAAAATTTTACATACCCCGGTACATATGGATCGGTGAACAAGGTGATTCCTACCCCCCCCCTTTCCAAGTTTCGTTTGTGAGGAATATAAAATTCCTTTTGAAATTGAATGTGCATTTATTTATTAACAATAGTAAAGTTATGAGTATGCTTTGATCGGAACCAATATGGCCAATATAATGGACACTGAACATGTATTCAAATTACCCCCACCCCTTCAAAAAAGCTTATAAATGCCAGATTTTCACTCATTTTAACCATTTGTAACTTTTTTCTGCTAAAGTTGCCTGCAAATTTTATTGTATAGATATGACATATAGATAAACCCTAACAAGATCATACCATTCATTTTTCCAGCAGTGGTTGTAGATTTTGTGAATAAAGTGATAAACATATGTAACTTTTTTTAAAATTAATAAGCATTGACGCCATGTTCTTTTCCCGTTGTCATGGCAACAATATCACTACAGAAATTTTGTTTTTCCTATTTTTGGAGAATAAAGTAATTCCATCTTTTAACAAATAAAGTAACCAAAATACCTTATCTTATCACGTTCAGAAAACATATTCGTAGAAAAATGTCTAAAAATCATTGATTTTCATAAGGATTTATGAACCCGTTGCTAAGGAAATGAATTTCCTTGGATAGCAGTCCCTTCATACGTTCGAAAAAAATTTTAATTGTGTTTTAGCATTAGGTAAGACAAAATCTTTCATATACCAAAAGCTTTTGAAAAAATAAAATTTTGACTTTCCATTCAATGCTCGATGCTTGCTGATTTTGACTCTTAAATACAACCCTTGATGAGGTCTACATTGGCCATATTATTTTTTTTAAAACAGAGATTGACAAAAATCCACCATAAGTTTTCTCTTGTTTCTATTTTTAACAATGAGAGACTAAAGATTAAAGAAATAATCTGTTTAATGTAATGTGTATTATTTTATTTATCATTAGAGTAATTAAGGGGATTTCCTTTTCCAAAATGCTTATTTTTCTACACGGGTATGTTAAGGAAGCATATAAGTCATTTCTCGGGAAATTTAGACTTTTTAAAGAAAATTAAGTTTGATAATTTACTAAAACCGCTGATAAACGTAAACTATTATTTACCATTGCATAAAGATAAAATAGTGTCTACCGCAAAGAGGGACACCACCACCATAGCATCACTTGGTTTCTATTGATAGCGAAATTTTCCTAAATAAAAAGCTAACAGAACAACAATATCCCGGAGTTTATTAATTTATTTGAGTTGAAAAACATCTATTTTGCTTAAAAAGTGCTTCTAGAATCCCACCGTCCTGTCAGTGAAATAAATATTCCACACATACGCACTTAACCTTACCCGATGTTTTGAATTTTATACATATAAATCGATATCTTTCGTAAAAGCATGCTTAACTCGGGGTTCTAGCAGCACTTTCCAAGTATTTTAGAAGACAAACTTTCCATCTGTGTAAATCTTATGTTAAGAAATATCCAGCTGATTGTTGTTCTGTTGAATAATTTTTGTCACGAATGACAGAGGAAAAGCCGACCGGGATAAGTATATAGCTGACAGTCTTCGGAAGAGAATATAATGGATGAAAATAAAATAGCATACCTGTTTAATTAACTGAACTTTATATGAATTTTACATAATATTCACGATATTTGCTTTTAAACTCCATTTTATGTATCTCTGTACATGCCGTCCTAGTCAAATTCTCTTTATACGCCATGATCAATTCCCAAGTTACTTGATGTACATATAACACGTCATCTGTGGTAGATTTTAATCAAAATGACGGATACAGCATAGCGAAATAAAAACATTTTAATTTTGTTAATGTTTGTACGTTTATATTCATTCGATAAAGCGGTATTGATGAGTGATATTATGTTTGAATATGCTTCACATTTCAGAATAAAATTCATTGTATCCCCCGCTTGAAAAGCAGGAGGAGAGTATATAGAAATCGGGATGTCTGTACGTCTGTCCGTCCGTTTGCAAGTCCGTCTGTAAGGTTTTTGGGTACCCGTCTCTTATTCGCAACTCCTCTCATACCACTGAATTAAATTGAATGAGACTTTCAGGGAATCTTTATTACATATTGCCATTGTGCACCTCCTATGTTACTTTTTGATCGTTACATATTTTGGGTTTCCCATGGCAAAACATGGACACTGTCATTTTATTCATATGGGAGGTGGGGGTATCATTTACATATACTCAGCTCATTGCTCACAGTACCTCTGGTTTATTATTATTTTTTTTTAATTTTGCATGTTTTAAGTTGACTTCCTTGACAATCAAAGTATTCAAAGTCTGTTTTTGACTTGAGTCAGTTTTTAGATGACCAGGGTTATAGTCCTACAATACTACAACTGGCAATTCCCTGTTGACAGAGTGTAGTCAAGTAACGTGAGATGTATCGATAGTAGTAGTTGGAATAGCACCAATATTATTATTCTTACGCAGAGTAGCCTTCTTGCGTAAAATAGAATGTGACTGTCGTCCTCAAGCACCCGTTTACTAATTTTATGATATTTTTTCTTTGAAGTAAGCAAGAATTTTCATCAATTGATATCTTTTCAAAGCCCCTGGTAATGCATGCTGATTTTTTGTTCACGAACATCTGATGGCATTATAATCTTAATTTAGGAATATCTTACGCTTGAAGAACTATCAGTAGGTAAGGTACGTTGCGATGTCCTTACATATGATTTAAAGTAATAATGAAAAAAAAGAATTATGTGTTCTTTTTTTTTCAAAATTAAAATTATAAACATTTTTTGCTATAATCATTTGTCAGATAACTAAAAAAGTATTAACATTATTGTTAATTTGGATTTTTTTTTTTACACAATCTCGAGAAAGGTTTGAATTCTCTATCTGATTGAGACATTTTCATTGTTTGTGAAAAATGCTTTGGCACACTTCTGTGTGTTTTCTTTTTCTTTTTTTTTTTTAAATTATTGTATTATTAAACCATAAGCAAACAAAATCGATTGTCATAAGAACTTAAAAGGTTTATGATAAAAAAGGCCAGAGAACCATCGATTAATGAATTTAATTTGTTCGGTTCCTCACAATAAAAGTAACCCGAATTTGATTGATAAAGCAATCATAAAACAAACAAACAAATAAAATAAACAAAATAGGAGTTGATAAAAAACTTTATTTCTAAGCGTATGTAACTTTGCATACATGTTAAAGCAGAAAGCAGAGAGAGAGAGAGAGAGAGAGAGAGAGAGAGAGAGAGAGAGAGAGAGAGAGAGAGAGAGAGAGCGGGGATTAAAGCATTTGTTTCCTTTCGAATTCAGTATCCTGAAAAAAAAGAAAGATATAAATATTCATATTAATTTGTAAATACAGAATTAAATGAATTATTTTCTTCAGAAAGGCAAGTTCATTGCAAATGATTAAATCTATTTGCTTAAATATTTAGATATATTAAAATACAGAATTTTTTATGGCGTACGAAATTTATAATTATTTTAGGCCTGGCTCTCTTTTATAAACGAAATTCAACAATTTGATTTTAAGGTATGTCACTCGTGAAATTTGTTAAATCAAGGATTTTTTGAGAAGTATATTTTGGATAAGTACTCATATAGGGTGACTCAAAATCGCAGAGAAAATAGGGCGTCAGTGTTCATCTTACTGATCTACGGTACAATGAAGTTGACCTTTTTGCACTTAAATTTAAACTTTGTGGTTAATTACTTTAACTTTTATCATATTTTATCAAATGCAACAATGGCAATGAATATGATTTTATTGTACATAAAGTATTTTGAATAATATTTATCATTGAACAAATCTTGCAAATTAATGCGCGTAAATTATTGTGTGACCTTTTTGCAATAAAAGGTGATATATTTGGGGTATTTAAAAACTAAATGGGCAATAAAGCATTTTCTTAAATCAAGCTTTTTACGACTTAAGTGCTGATCAGTCACAAGTATCGTGTACTTTAAAATAATGAAAGAAAAAGTTGGGGTCAGTGATATCAAATTTGAAATAATTTTCAAAATATGTGATTTTCAGGCGAAAAATGGTGTAAATTTTATCTTGACTTATTTGACATATCTTCATTTTTTGGCAAAGTTCGTAGAAGGAAGGTTTAAAACGTGTTATAAAAATATAAATTAAGACCTATATTAAATATTCCTAGCAATATCATAACGGAAAATATTCTCCGAGTAAAAGTTTGTGAGGCTCAAGTTCCAAGATAGTAAATTTTATAAATGTGCAGATTTGCAGAATTATCTGCTAAATATCCTTCCACAACAAGAAATAGTCCCTCATAATTCTTGCTTCTTTGTAGCTTTTTGAGCAGTTTTTTCGTTGAATGTTGAACATTAACATTGTTGAAATTAAATATGTTATAAAAATTGAGTTTTTTAAATAAGTAGTTTTGAAGTAAGAGGTTCTGCGTGAACTTTTCTAAAAAGCTGACGAGTGACATACCTTAATACAGTTTCTCAAATGTGCTTACTACTATTTAGAGGAACACTGTATACTCGGTAATAAAAGCATTAAACAGTTCCCCATATAACTAAATGTTTTGACAAAATATCTTGAAAGCTTTAAAAACGAAGTAAAAGATATTACATTATTTCTGTTTAAAAAACTTTAAATTTGATTAAAAAAAAAGAATCCTAGGCTTACATTTTTTTTTAGATATATCTGTATCTTGCCCGGAAACCCTTTGCTACGTAATTGGCATCTGCCCTGAATAGGAGCAGCATTACTCGGCCACGGGAGTAAAATACTCTTGTTGGTCTTCGGTAACAGCAATACCTGAAAATAAATCGTATTTCTTATTTATAATTAGGGGTAAAAATATATTAAAAACTGATAATGTAAACAGTTTATAGTAAAAGCAGCTTTTAATCGTGATTAAAAACTAAACAAGAGGCTCATGGGCCACATCGCTCACCTTAGTAACTTTGGTGATGCAGTTCTTTACCAGATTTCCCCTCTACTTACATCTATTGTGGCCCCCCTAACCCATCCCAACCCCCATCTTTATTTTAATAATTTAGAATCTACACTACCCAATGATGCTTCCTTCTGAGTTTCGCTTTCCTGGCCCACTGGTGCTTGAGAAGAAGATTTTTCCAATATATTTCTATATAAAACTATGACTCCCTAATGTGGTCCCTCCCTACCCCCCGGGGTCATGATTTTAACAATTTAGAATCTACACTAACTAAGGATGCTTCCACATAAGTTTCAGCTTTCCTGGCCCAGTGGTTCTTGAGAAGAAGATTTTTAAAGATTTTTTTCTATGTATTTCTATGTAAAACTTGGATTCCCTATTGTGGCCCCGCCATACCCCGGGGGTAACAATTTAGAATCTACACAACCCCAGGATGCTCCCATTTAAGTTTAAGCTTTCCTGGCCCAGTGGTTCTTGAGAAGAAGATTTTTAAAGATTTGTTCTATATATTTCTATGTAAAATTTGGATTTCCCATTGTGGCACCACACTGCCCCCGGGGATCATGATTTTAACAATTAAATATCTACACTACCCCAGGATGTTTCCATATAAGTTTCAGCTTTCCTGGCTTACTGGTTCTTGAGAAGAAGTTTTTAAAAGATTTTTCCTATATATTCCTATGTTAAACTTGGATTCCCTATTGTGGCCCCGCCCTACCCCCGGGGGTCATGATTTTTACAATTTAGGATATAAGCTACCCCAGGATATTTTCACATAAGTGTCAGCTTTCCTGGCCCACTGGTTCTTGAGAAGAAGAATTTTAAAGATTTTTCCTATACATTTCTATGTAAAATTTAGATTCTCTATTGTGGCCCCGCCCTACTCGAGGGGTCATGATTTTTACAATTTAGAATCTACACTACCCCAGGATGTTTCCACATAAGTTTCAGTTCTTCTGGCGAAGTGGTTCTTGAGAAGAAGTTTTTTAAAGATTTTTCCTATATATTTCTATGTAAAACTTGGATTTCCTATTGTGGCCCCGCCCTACCCCCAGGGGTCATGATTTTTACAATTTAGAATCTACACTACCTCATGATGCTTCCACATAAGTTTCAATTATTCTGGCCTAGTGATTCTTGAGAAGAAGATTTTTTAATGACCCCACCCTATTTTTGTATTTTCTTGATTATTTCCCCTTGGAAGGGGATCTGACCTTTATTTTAACAATTTGAATTCCTCTTCACTCAAGGATGCTTTGTACCAAGTTTGCTTAAAATTGGCCAAGAGGTTCTTGAGAAGAAGTTGAAAATGTGAAAAGTTAACAGACGAACGGACGGTCAGACAGACGGACGGACGGACGGACAGACGGACGACGGACAATGGGTGATAAGCTCAGGTGAGCTAAAATTCATTTGATTTCATAAACTTTATAATTTTCATGATCAAAATTTCATATATGGATAAAAGGAAGGAGATAAAGAACATGTTATTGTATTATTAGAGATTTTTTCCGACATGATCGACATGAAAATTGGATCATTAAACTAAGTACATGTAAGTATGCATTTCAAATGTATATACCTCGGCCCTGTGTTTGACACACTGCTGAAACGAACCTCTGCATAATCTAAGCACCTCGTGTTGCACCTTAAATTAAAAGTCCCAACGAATTCCAGTCGAACACGTTTTCCTGAAGGAGCCTAAAGATGAAAGGTCAAACATTACCCCCCCTCTCGGTAAGCTCTTAAAACAATCAATATCAATTCCGTATGGAAAATAAAATCAATGATCTAAAATTACTACATTACATTTCAGCGTTTAAAGAAATTCTTTAATGTTGGCTTTCGTCTGTATTTCTAAATTTTCTAAGGATGACTTTCATATGAAATTTTAAATAAGCTATATACATACGAGGGGTGTTAGAAAAGTTCGCGGACAAGTTCTATTGTGAGCGCGCTATTTCCACAAAACCGGTCAAACTTTTAAGATAAAATCTTTACCTTTTTTCCAATAAATATACAAGAATTTGGTGCTCTTTCGTGATTATTGACAAATATACAGCATTTTTATTTTGATAAAACTTGCTTCATGGAGCATGCTACATTTTGGCACGTTTACATCACAAAGACTATTTATTAAAATTAAAAATTGCACAATTGTATCTCAAAGAGATTTATGATATTTTACCTGCTACTAAAGAATACAGAAAACGTCACTGGGAGAAATTTTGAACTAAATTGGATGGTATATGACTGATTTGTAGCCGTTCATAAATGATCAACGCGTAAAAAGACAGCCAAAAATCGGAACGTCATTGAGCGTCATGGAGCACTGCACTACGTAAAAATTATGTGTGCAGATAGGAAAATAACTAAAAAGAGATTAAAATGTTCAAGATGCTGCCAGGAATTTCCTTCACATACAAAGAACAAGTTTTCAAATGGTTATAGCTTCATAAGAATGGAAGGAGGGACATTTTGAATGATTAACTCCATCGATACTTCAATACCCCCTTATCGCATGAACGTTGCGTTGCGCCTATATGGTTTTGCATAGTTTCCATACCTGATTGATTAACTGCATAGACGTTTTTTTTAATTTTTTTAAGATCTCAATAATATACGAATCAGTACGAAAGACATTATAGTAGAAAAGTATCATGTCTTGATATAGATATTCAATTTTAAAGTAGAAAAAAGATACGAAAAATCTAAGAAATGAAAGAGTTATAAATATAACTGCGACAAAGCTTAACGGCTTGAAATCTGGTTGTCACGTCGCTTACGTCAAATGATTGCTCCGTGAATCCCATGACCCCATAGTAAAAATAGTTGTAAAATTTCAAGATTTTAAAATATGGACCTGATTTTTTACATACCAATAAATAAAATGTAGGAATTCATTCAGACATAGGTCATACTTCACAGTACATAACAGATTTTCCGTAATTCAATGTGTCCGCGAACTTTTCTAACAACCCTCGTACATGTAGCACAATCCCCTTAAAACAAAATCTGCAATACTAAATAAAGTAATAACTATTATAAGATAAGACTACTTACTAGAATTCTCCAGGTACAATCGGCATTATTTGGATATCTTCCCGGACTGAAATACCCAGGTGTGTTTAGATATCTGTAAGTTGAGGCGGCATTTCGATACTTAGATCCACATGCAGAGGTTGCTGAAGTTATGAAAGTATTTAAGAATTATTAAACCCATTAATTTGTGATAGATATGTTTTAATTAAATTTATATATTTCATGAAGAATTGTGATACGACATTCTGTTATTTTGATTTTATTTCAGTTGATGATTGAGAGCGATATTTAAAAGACACCTTAAGAATGATAAATGGTCGAGTTTTATTTTTTCGACAAAGATATTCTTTAGAAAAAATAACTCTCTGGTCTTTTTGTCTAAAAATGTTTAAATTAGCTAGGAGAAGTCACCTTTACATCCTTTGTGACTCAATGTTGAAAATTATTTAGGCATTATTTGTTTCATCATTAATGGTTTTATTAAAATTGTCAAAAAATCCGAAATCTTTCTTACATGGGTTCTTGGGATACTGGCAATATTGTCCAATCCATCCTTCCGGGCATTTGCAACGTCCACAATTTCTAGGATTTCTATAACCGCCGTTTCTACATCTCGACCATGTCAATCCTCCTGAGCATCTACCTTCAATATTGAATAAATCATTTAATACATAACTCCTGGAAGAAAATTTTTTGCAGAAAAATGTACTTGCTTTCTTTTTCCAAATTTCTTTCACGAAGTACCGAAGTTTTATGCCCGCAAGAAAACATGACCACAGTTATGACAAAGGATCACGTAAAATCAGTTGGACTAATAGTCAGTTTGCTTGAAAATAGCAGTACTAATTTCTAATCTTTTGATAATACACGATGCTTTTTTGGCTTTTGAAAAAAAAAACTTTTACAAATAATAAATAAATTTAAGTTTACTTAAAATTTTTTATTGTAATCAATAAGTGTCCTCCTTGAATGTGAAAGTCTGAAATATTGTATAGCTGTATTTTATAATGGTCATTTTGTTTCATGTCTTAGGAGAGAGAGAAAGAGATTGACCAATCAAAATCTAACAAATGAAATTCCGACCACGCGGTGCGTCAATCTGCCTTTTCTCCCATCTAAATCCTTGGAGGACAGACTTTTTTTCAAAGTTTATTTACCTCCTTCCACCCCATTTTTGTTTGTTGTTAAAATTTATGTTTTAGCGTTTTCAGACCCATTTTCATGATTTTTCTGTCAACTCTAAGTGGTAATGACTGTAAATTTGGATTATCCCCTTTACAAAATTATTTTTTTTCTCATCTTGATATTTTGTGTCTGCTAAAAATTATATGTCATTGTTAATTTCAAACAAACTATTAAACGTCACAAAGGTGGCAACACACGACAAACTGTTTTACAGACATTTTACTCATTGAAGGAGGATAAGATAAGGTGTTCTAGCGTTGAAAGGATTATGGAAAGAAATAAAGAAATTAGCCAGTTGATGGGTAACCGGGCTATCAAAATACTTATTGCATTAAAATAAAGCATATTAGAAAAAGAACTTTAGTAGTCTAACGTACTCTGACAATAGTGGTAGTTAATGGCTCGGATATCATTAAATGATAAACCAGCTCTTTGTCCCATTGTTTTTGAATAATCTCTCTGTTTGGCTACGATTGTCTTCAAGCCACTTGACTTCGCAAAAGCCTGTAAAATAAAAATGTGCGTATTATCTTTATGCGGACTAATGTACAACCTCAATCTGATATCAGATATTTTTCCTGTTTCTTAAAAAAATATTAGAAAAACATTCCCTCACCGTGTCAGAATAGTGCATAACTGATCCATAGTCATATCTTGTTCCGTAGGTTACTCCGGGTCTTTTCAAAAAGTTGTGTTCAGTTCCGCTTCTAATGTTATTTGTTAATATCGAGACAAAGTAATCTCTGTCCTGTCTGCTTTGCTCGTGCCACAAACCCAGGGCATGTCCGATCTCATGGAGGATTATTCCTAACTAAAATGGAAATTTTTTTGCTAAAATTTACAAACTCACAAAAAATCACATCCCTTTACTAAATGTGAGATTGAGAAAAAATAGTATTTTCTTTTACATAGCATTACATAAATACAGAAAAAAATAACGTGTGGAATAATTGGCTTACGTATTTACAGCCATTTTGGAGGTTTATGTCGTTAATACCAGAACGTCTTTTGCCAACATAAGACCAACATCTGCAAAAAATGTAATTTTGTGTTAGGATTCTTACTCATTAAACATCCTCTTTTTAAAACGAGAAACATAGCTGATTAAGCTTACTTTGAGGAAAACACATATCACATGTCATATTTTTGGTACAAAAATTGATTTTTTAGTCTTATTTTTCAAAGACGCGTTTAGTCAACGTTTTTATACCCAGATTCGTTTTCCTTAAAATTGATTGCTGGTGCAGAGATTGATGATCTTTCGACGAATGAAATACAGGTTTGCGTTCGCCAGATGTTCACTGCCCGTCTTATCAGATTTCCTGCAATAGAATTTTACCATTTTATGTCACATAGCATATCTTCTGTTATCATATAAAACAATCTAAGAAATTGCCTTATTTAGTGACATTGCACAAAATAATAGACAAAAAATATTTGAAATAAATTAATTTAAAACAAGCAGGTATTGAATTTCTCTATCACAATGATAAGCGATAATTTTATCCATCATAATTAATGCTTTTATATAATTTATGAATATAATTTATAAATATTGTTGTTAACAAAATAAATCAGTTTTAAAACTATTGAAAGCCAATTAATAAACTAAGAAATTATATAATTTCATACTGTGTGAAGAAGAGGCAATTTGCATTCTATATCTGATTGGAAAAGTCCACTTTGGAACATTGTACACTTTCCGTTTGTCAAATGGCTCAGGTGGCTACGAGAAAAAATAAAGTCCTTAAAAATAATGCAATAAACATGTAATATTTTACGTGTTTATTTATTGCAAACAGATTTCTTGTTTTGGGGTAGTTTTTTTTTTTAAATATAATCTTGTCTTAAAGAGATTGCTTGCATTATTCTTGGAATAATGCTAATGCAAAAGCTAACAGTATATACATGTGCAATGTTATTTTTTGAAAAATGTATGGTTAATCTCATGTGTAATCAGATAATTAAATTTTTCATAAATAATGAGTAATCAAATCTTTGAGCATTCAAAATGTCTGATTCCTTTTTTAGGACTAAATTTCAGTTTCCAAACTATTTTCCCCATCAGAGCTTGTTTAAATTTGAGGTTTGGGGGTCATAACATTATTGAGCGAGAACGTTTGACTCGTGTACTTTTTAGAGATGGTTAATGTGTGAATAAAGAATGAATGCTTTCTTTTTAAGTAAGCAAAGAAAAATATTATTTTAAAAACGATACCACATCTAAGAAGCTCGTATATGTATTTGTAGTGTCTATGCCTTTAGATGATGTCAATCTCTAGATATGTTGAACACTAATATAGAATTGAGAGAAAACATATTGCTCTGTCGATATGATTTCTCTAACATAAGTTTCTCATCAATTATTACTTAAGAAATGCCTTAAAATATATGGTTCAAAATGTCAATACTTGATCATGTAAGGCACTCTTATGCCATAGGAATTATGCTTATACAGGTGATCTTATACTTATACAAGCGAACTTTCGTACCCAAATTATATCATGTATATTTACAGATAATTTGATTTCAATTAATATTTTTTTAAGTAAAAAAGGCATTTACCTATCGCCAAAGGTTCAAAATTTGGAGCATACTTACTTGTAATATTTTACTTGGCTCCTAGATAAGTAATCAACTGTGTGTTGCCTTTCGTCCCATTCGGATTTTTTTCCCGAATATATAGGAACGTCACTATATCAATGTCATGAGCTTAAAATTTAGACCTGGCATTCAGAGCCATTGAACATTGAGGTTTATTTTTTCATCATGGCTATGGTGAAACGGAACTCCGATTTTTAATGTCTCATACGTGACTTTTTTCTTTAAGTGCCGCGCACCTGGCGAAGGAAAATCCACTAATTATGTTTAAGTTTAAGATTTAAAGAACCAAAAAAATTAACTCAGATTTTCTCATCACGATTCTCGCTCCTCATCTTTGCAAAACATTGAATGAGAAAATCTTTACTGGATTATAATCATAGTAAGTCTATTGAGCCAAGCAACAAAAAGGGGAAAGAAGTTTAAATTATCTTTAAATTATCGATACTTCATTAAAATCGTTAATTAAAAGTATTTTAAAAAATAAAATCACTTGAAAAAGCTTACTCCCTGAGACTTAAAAGCATTGAATCGTATAAGGAAATCTATTCTATTATTATTATTTAAAAAAAATATATATTTATTTCTAAAGCATAATCTCCATTCTCTTCGCAATGTACAATGCAGTCAATTAAATCATAATAATTAATGAAAACGCGCAAATAGTTTTACAAAAATATATCTTAAATCGAATTAAAATAATGATCTAATTTGTGTCGATAACATTATCTTTTTTAAAACAATTATTAGCAGTTTTAAACTTTAATTAATTATCTTATCAGGCTGAGTTTTTTTTTCCCGACAATAATTTTTTTTCATTTTATCATGCCTGTATTTCCTCCTATGGCGTATATGTTTCTTGTAAAAATGGAGAAGTTTGGAAAGATTTCTTAAAAAGAAAAGTGAGTTACAGTAAGTTTCAACTTACAGCTGGTTCCGATCCGTTGTTGTTAAGTCTTAGGAATTGAGGATTTCTTTTGTAAAATTCTACAAGTTCGGCTGCAGATTCTTTGTCCAACTTAACATCACCATCTAGCATATCCATGTCTTCCATGCTTCGTTTTGAGGTCTGGATAGATAAAAAAACTTAATCAAAACACTTTTTTAAACATTTTCTACCAAAAAGTGCCTTCATATTTTTGGAAAACTTGAAAATGAAAATGTTATTCTTCTGTTACAACAAATTAATTATCTTTAATAAATTTACCTTCATTCCTGGATTTGCTGAGCTTATCATTTCATCCAGTTGGAACATTGATGATGCCAGGGAGCTATCAAAAGCTCGCTCTGCTTTTTCCTCGCCCTCGGAGAAGCCTCTTTCTGAAGGTTTGGTTTCATCCGGTTCTTCTTCAGAGCTTTCTCCACTTTCTACAGTAGAACTGTCTTCCTTACTTTCGCCTTCATCTCCATCGTCTGCCTTGAAGTCTATTTCGTTTTCCTCAAAACCTCTATTACTGGGGTTTGTTTCGTCGATGTCAGCGTCGTCCAGCAGTTCCTGAAGACTCTCTAAAGCAATTTTCCCGTTTCCATCCTTCTCCACTGGACTTGCAAACAGAACTGTCACCAGTGCTGCAATAATAACTAATCTCAGCATGGTGCTGGTATGTTAAAAGAATTTGAAATTTATCTCTTATATACCCTCCAATCCGGATGTACTTTTGAGTTTCGTAATATTGCTCCATAGTAACTCTATTGAAGAATACTGGATATCCAATCATACACAACCATTAATTTTACATAACATGGAGTTTTTCAGCATTTTTTTTATTTACATGCAAATGATTTTATATTTCATATCCCATTTTTCGTTTTTTCCCTCAAATTTTCGTTTGAGGAAAGTCCAATAATCTCATACAGAAGTAAACTTTAAAAATCAATCAGTTATGATATTCAATCACTGCAATAGTAAGTTTGCTTACCTTACATATAAAAATGAATAAAGTTGTAAGTGAAAAAACAAATGGTTTTAAATCCAGAAATAAATAAAACTTTTTTCTTTGTAATGTTTGATATTCTGAATATTTATCAATACTATCATCATGATGTTCTTTAAATTCTATATTAGATCCTCCATATTTTTGCATTTTTTAATTTTAGTTAGGGAGATAGGGAAATAGGAAGGAAGATGAAGAATTATTCCTTTTGAAGACGATATGATTATTTTTTTTCCTTAAGAAATGGTTTAATATCAAAAGTTACGTACAGTACCCATAACGGTATTTTGTATACTTCTATCGAGTCCTATCGTGCATATACCTCATCGTATCATGTGTGTATCCTATCGTGTTGAATTGTATCTTTTTTTTTCCGTTTATCAGGTCTGCATTGTTTGGTTAAAAGAAAGTTTTATTCCTTAGTTCCGTCATCGTTAAGAGATGCCAGCGTAGAAGGAAAATGATTTTATTAATATTAATTATTTTTGTAATGAATTAATGAAATGTTTTAATCATGGTCAAGCGGATAGCATTAATCGTACTTTACACCCTAATCTCGGAAATTAAATAATCGATCCCTTGTACTGTTTTTTATTTATTTCTCGAATTGTAGGATTTTTTTTTCAAACTTAGAAATATCAGAATGTTTTTTAAGTAATCAGATTTACTAGAAGAAGAATGTTTATACAGGCAGTATGTATTATGTAGATTGTATAATACATGTTAAATCCATTTTTTTTAAAAATGAGACTTGAAACAATTACTAACCTTAGAATGGACTTAATGTTTTAGGGATCTCTATACTTGCATACTACAGACTGTGAAATATATGTCACATGCATGCCTTTCATATAAATTCCCAGTTAAATAAATATTATTAAAGATATATTCAATGTAGTTTTCATTTATATAATAAGACTTAGAATATTTGTTGTGTGTAAAAAGATCTTTTGCAAAACTGAAAATAAAAATTGTTGAAAATTAATATTTGCTGAAATTTGTTTGGTTAATAAGCTTCAGTGGATAATTCTTAAATGTTCAAACTTTTGGAGCAGTTGTTGCATTGACTTTGCATCTAAAACAGACATATTTTCTTTATCTGTCTGCAGTAATGTGTATTGATCACTTGATCACATAAATATGTACAGCTGTATCAGAAATACGCAGTTTCAAATGCAACTTTTTAAAATATGGGCTCAAATTACCAAACACGTACCATATGAACTTTTTATTGATGTATATAGCATATCTTAAAGATAATTATCAATATAATGACAATTTCTTCACAGTATGCAGAAAATACGAGGAGTGATCAAAAAGTTCGCGAA
This sequence comes from Saccostrea cuccullata, assembly GCF_032062105.1. NCBI lineage: Eukaryota > Metazoa > Mollusca > Bivalvia > Ostreida > Ostreidae > Saccostrea > Saccostrea cuccullata. Next base: position 200,842 of record NW_026927602.1, on the reverse strand, counting down.
CTAATTGAATAACTTCCACAAAAGAAATAATATGTGGTTTCAGTGTTGATTATATTTTAAATTAGTCCTCTCTGATTTTAATGCATATCTGTTACCGTTCTGCTCATGCGCGAATCACGTAATAATGGCGGTCACGTGACCATCTCCGAAGCGTTCTATTACAAAATCTGAAAATTTTTTCTGAGTTTTATATTTCTTCCATGTTAGTTAATTTTTATAACTAGAACAGTTCATTTGTCAGAAATTGTCAAATCTCGGCAACAGAATTGATGGATAAGAATATCCTTTCCAAAAATAAGAATGACGACCACCAAAACCCAAATCTTCTGTCTCGGGAGAGACGTTTATTTAAGTAATGGAAAGAGAATGGGGGCCTCCTTTTTATCATATCTAATATGTTTAAAATCTAAAGTAAACGATATCTTAGGTATTTAATATATTATTGTTAAGATATTCAAATATTTTTCAATTTGTAAATTGGGGGCATTTGATAGCAACTTGCTTAATTATAAACACATCTCTTTTCAAACTAGCTTTCACTGGGCAACATAGCAAGTATCATTTTTGAAATCTTCCTTCATTCAGTAAAACGATCAATCCAATCATTGATTGAATTTATAGGAAGCCATTTATCTTAATATACTGTGTACAAATTATTATACGTTACTGCAAAGGGATTTCTAAAATGAATTTTAAAGTCGATTGTTGAACGAGTACGACCCATAAAAACCATTTTTCGTCACAAGTGACCTACATAGTGACGTCATTTTTACATTGTGACGTTACAAACAAGGAGCAAAGCTTTATTCAGCATATGCTATTTATAGAACTTGTGTATGGTTATGTGTGTACCAAATTTTTTTCTAATCTGAATTGTAGTTCTGCAGATATAGAAATAGTTCGAAAATTTGTCGATTACCCCTTGTGTAATAAAATAGAGTCAAAAATGATTAATTAGAATAAACAGAAATAGAAAAGCAATAGTAAAGGTCTTTTCTTTAAATTAAGGAATAATTAAATAATTGTAAACAAGGGAAATGAGAATGTAATTTCGTATAAATTTTCTTCGATATTTTGATGTACACCCCCTTTCCAATAACCGCTACTAGGGTTACAGGATTGATTGTATATTGTTTAACGTCCCTCTCGAGAGTTTTTCACTCATATGGAGACAGCACTGTATGCCAGTGAAGGGCTTCAAATTTAAACCTATACTTGGCACTTAGGGCCATTGAGCAGTGGGGATCCTTTTCCAGCGCCCACCGTGACACGGGACCTACGTTTTTAAGGTCATATTCGAAAGACTTGTGACTTTCACTTCTGATGCCGAAGGAGCAGTCACTACCTATGTTAACGTCTTAGGTTTGACGCGGCGCCGCGAACGAGAATCGAACCCGGGCCTCCCTATTACGAAGCGAACGCTCTACCACTAGGCTACCGTGCTCGCGGTAGGGTTACAGAAAAATAAGGTAAATATACGTAAACACTGATTTTAACACTTTGTTAATGATGCATTAATCGAGTAATGTAGCAATTTTTTAATTGATAGATATATCATAATGGAAGTGCTCTGTAAATGTCACCAACCGAAAATGAAATAGACCGAGAAAATGGGGATCATAAGTCAAATACGCGAAATGCATAATATACCCATTTTGTCTTAAAAAAATAAATATTTATTAAACTTTAATTCTTTCCATGTTTCATAACATTATTGTGCCTTTTCTTCCCCACCATTTAATACTAAACTTAAATGATTTACCCGGATGAATAAGATATTAAAGGACAAGTGCACTTAAGCAATACTTAATGGGCCCTTTTTATGTGCCATTTTTCTTTAGAATATATTACTAAATCGTTCTCTATTGGTCATAGTTTGATACTAGTGGATATTTCTGATTAAAAAGCATGTTAAATATCACTTAAATCAGCATGGATTTGAAACAATTAAATATTTTTGAATGTCCATGGATACCCTAAATCCGGAAAATTCGTACCGAACCTTCTTTTAGTTTCGTTTATGTAAATCAAGGGAATAGATATTTAAATCGATACTTGTGCAATCTGATGGTGGATCATAGTCGGGCGCGTATACGGAATGTTACTTCTTGCGCCAAACCTGTTTTTAAAAATATTGAATAAGTTATGTAGTTGTCTGTAGCTATAATGATAAAACTAAGAAATTGGCACTCTTGCATTTGAAAAATTACAATAACAGTTTCATTGAATTTGAAATTAAAAAGGAGTGTTTAGTTGGCTTTCAATAACTGTTTCATTGTCTTGCACGAAGGTTAAAAATGTTTGACACTTTTATAAACGACACTAAACTCTCTTTACCCTTCGGTGTTCATAAAAACAAATACATACAAATATCTCTAAGCGGCACAACTTTGACTTACTGATACAAAACCTGCATGCCTATGTTTTACAGTGAGCACATTTGAGGAATGTTTACCTGGGTAGAACTCACGTGACTATCAGTATTTTAAATAATTTATTCCACACATGGTTCACCATGGGTCATACAGGTAAATAGCTCTCACTTGCTATAGGAAAAACACTGTTATTTTTAAACATTTTTAATATTTTAAGTACCAGCCTAATCGTGTGCAAATTTCATACGTTCACACAAGTTTTTTAAATGTATTATGCATCTTTTGTCATTCGCACAAGTTTGCACAAGGTTAGGCTCATAGTTAACAAACGCTTTGAAATGTATGACCGTTCTCGATTTACTATAGAAAACCACAAATGGCGGCCGGCCCCTACTACATTGTATAGTTTTGTTCTTTGTATATTCATGGATTTCAGCGGTAAAATTTGTTGAATCATATGGTTTAGATATCAATTAATTATTTGAGATGAAAATTTTTGCTTAATTTAATTGTTTATTTTTTCACATTTTACCGGGGCCCATAAGTGCACTCGTTCTTTCGGTTTTACGGATATTGCATTCATATCTATTTCGCTTCAACCCCTTTATCAAAGAAACAAAAATTAGACATAAATTGAAAATGTGCATCTTCTATTTACAAAGTATATGACTTATGTAAAGATACAAATGAAAAAAAAAATTAAAGTACAGAGTCACAAGTCATCGTTATTTAACATGAATCATAGCCTAAGACCACCGTTTCTCCTTGTATTCGAAAATTTATAAGCAGCACTTATTACATTAATTTTATATTGTAAAAAAATCACACACTCAGATTTTATTGTTTTGTCCATTCCATATGTCTGTCTATATATGTGTGTATTTTTTTGTTTGTCTGTTTTCCCGCAAAAAAGAAACAAAACAAAACAAAATAAAACCCAAATTTTTGGATGGCGCTATGACTCTGCTATTGCACATTCGCATTCTTAGTGACAAGGATTTCTTTTGGTAACAACATATTGTACATGTACCTGATAATCTAGGATTTTGACTCAATATTGCAAAATTTACCCAACTTGGCTATATTCTTTTAAAAAAAAAAACAGATGCTATGACTTCCATAATTCACGTGTGTGTATTCCTTTTGATGTCTTTTCAATGGATATATTTTTTTACCTTTTGACTTTTACCTTGGTGTCTGATTTCAGTCTTTGGTGTATCATTTGAATATTTTACTCCCTCAACCTGTTCACAGAGTCATTCCATGTTACATTGTACAAAGCCTTGACTGTTTGACCTTGGAGTTTTACTTACTCTTAAAATCTTTAACCTTGGCCATGCATATGAATTTTAATCAGCTGAAGCTATATTAGTTGATGATGGCGAAAATATGAATACACTTGTGTAATATTTGCTCGGGTAAATTATTTATGTATTATTTCCTGCTTTGTTTTCTTATCTTTATATGGTAAATAAAATAAAATGTATGTACATTTAGTTTTCACATCAGAATAGGAAACTCTGCATTCGAGAAAACCCTAGAAAACGCATAATTGAAAAAACAAATAGCAAAGATTGATAATATCAAAATGGTTTAAAAGATCATTATAATTCAAGAAACCTAAATTCAAATGATAAAAACCAAATCAAATGAAAAAAATCTTTTCAAAGCCCCTTCTTTTAAATAAAACACAATGAATAAAAATTTCCATTTTACCTTTAAATTGTATTCAATATAGATTTGATCGGCTAGTACGTTCAAGACAAATTTCCTTTTTGCCAAAAGGATGCACTTTAGATAATGTACAATGACAAGTAATAAAAACATATTATCAGTCACGACATTCAGGAAAGCAACAATAATTACTTCAATAGCTGTTTAAAAAATTGGATAACATGAACACAATCGTTCTCTAAAAATTTCTTCAAGTTGAAGCTATAAAGCTTAAAAAGAAATATTATTTTATTTTGTACCCCCTTGTATTGAGATTTAAAACAAGTGAAACTGTCATTTTTTAATGAGCTTTTGAATCTGAATATTGTTTGTTATCACTATATATTTCACTGTTTCAAATAAAAATATTTATATTGTTTACTCACATCACTTGTGGTCCTGTCGTAATACCAATAAAAGAAAAGTGAGACAGAAAGACGTCATGTGTTTCTTCTGTATACTATACATTAGGCAAAGAAATGTGAGGACGATGGACAGTAATCGGGCTTAGACGTCCATCAAAACAATACAAATCTAGATCTGAGAGAGGAGTCATTTTAAAAGCTTTATAAGTGGGATCAGGTGTCATAATGTAGTAAGCTAACCCTGTCGAACTGTGTCATGTTTAGATAAACGGAAGAAATTTAACTGCAAAAATGACGGCCTTACAATTTGTATTTATTAAACACTTTATTCATCTTAACTCTTTACAACTTAATGAACTGTTATGCAACAAACATTTAATGTTAACGTCATAGAAATAGAAAGAACTTTACCATTTCCCCGCAAGCACCTTTTAGCGTGGTACACGTTTCTCTAAAGTTTAGCGTAAATAATTTTATGACGTTATATTTTAATACAGAAATACCTTTTTTTATTTTATAAGATATTTGCAAGTATGAAAAAGAAGGAAATTGGCATTAAATTAAAGATTAAATGAACTTTTTTAAGTGCGTGAAAATGCGTGATTGCGGGGAAACGATATATATGCGTGATTTTGCGTTAGAAATAGGAAATGGTATATGCGTTAAAATGCGTGACTGCGGGGAAGAGGATTAAAAACATATCGTCTGCTTCTTTTGAAGAAGATCATAATATACAATAGCATGCAATATGTTGATTTAACAAGTTGTTTGTCCGTGTTTGTTTAAGAAGTAATTTGCTTCGTTATAGAAATTTGCACGTGAAGACTGCTCTCGATTATCGAATCAACTGGAAATTACCACAAATGTCTTTTTTCTAATAAAAGTCAAAATAAGAATCAGTTGTGTTAGACTATAGTATCGACTTGATATATGGAATCAACGTTGTAAAGAGTATAAATATTGTTCATAGAAAGGACATGGTAGAAATATCTAAATGCTGAATTGGAGACCACATAAGTATTTAAAAGATTTTTCCCACTGAGCTCCGCTTCATATACACACAAAAGTAAAATCTGTTCTAGAAACGGAGCACAATTAGTGCCGACGGGAAATTCCAAAAGACGGGAGGGTTGATATCCAAAAACTGCAAGTGAAAGATTGATGTTGTATAAATTTTGCCATATTAAAATAAACGATAAAAGGTCCTGGTTCTTAACTTTATTTTCATTCTTCCCATTCCTTTCATTTTATACGAGGCGTTCTTTTGCATGTTGTAAAGTGCGTTCAGAATGTTGATAGTTACATTGCGAAACGTTAATTGTGTCTAGACTTTGTTAGACTTCAGTATCAAAGATGAACATAAAATAATATAGATTGATGAATTGGTTGAATGTCATGTGAAGGATATCCAAAGTGTTCTGCATAAAAATAATAATATTATATGTGAAATGCTTAAATAAAGAAGAAAAATGTCGCCGTTATTTACCATGTGTGTTTTTTTTTTTTTTTTTTTTTTTTTTTTTTTTTTTTTTACATTGCCATACTCATTATGTTGAAATCAGCATTTTTGTATGCTTTAACAATGATTAACGTTAATCATAATAAGAAATACTATTTAAAATAATTGACCATTTTCCCTGTACATGATTACTGTATTTAGAAATCCATACACTATTCTGTGTTCAACAGTTATCTTCTTAACATTTTAACAAATAAGGCCGCTTTCAAATTAAAGTGTTCAATTTCATATAAAAATTGCGTTGATTTTTAAAAAAGGGTAAATCAAAATTGTCAAAATATATTCCTATACTGATAAATAAAAGCAACTTCATGACACTGACTTTTTGCCAAATACCTTGAAAGGTCAGCCGTATTTTTTTTTTACAGTTCCTTTTATTGAAGTCTGTATATTCAAAATATGTTTATGCTGAACATTTCTATTCTTTGTTTTGATTTTTTGACACTGAAGGGACTGTCCCAAAAAATTTACAAGATATTTTTTTTAAATCCGACAGTTAATTTTTTCCGCAATAAATGTTCATTAAAATCACATATATACTGTTCTGCAGTTCGGTTCCGAATAAAACGCGTTTATTTGTTGTTTTTATAGTCTGACGTACATCTCTCCAATTTTATTATGTTTCAAAATGAAAACGTGATTTAACACATAAAAATTAGCTTTTTAAAGTAATTCTTACAAATTGTGATGTTGATAAACAAGAAATTATAAAATGTCCGGCTATATAGAGTTATTTCATCATGTCAGGGAACACATTGAACACATTATGGTCGACTACAATATATACCTACTTTTACTGCACATATTATCATCAATCGGAACGGATTGTCGTCGACAACAAAATTTTGTAATCATATTTGCAATTCCAATATATTTTTAAAAAAATATTAAATAAGATCGTAAGAGAGAGAGAGAGAGAGAGAGAGAGAGAGAGAGAGAGAGAGAGAGAGAAAGTGTACCTTTATTATTTTGATATAAAAAGGCTTTTGTCAGAAAATTGTGTGTTGGATTTGTGAACATCGCTTGATTTATATCCCCTGCTTCAAGGGTAGGGACAAAATGGGCGATTTACGTTTTACATACAAATACATATATGATTTTTTTTAATCTCAGAAAAAGCAAAGTATATTTTAGTCATATTCATATGGAAGTAATATGGAAGTAATGTCCTGCATTGTCATGCGATATATGACTGATGGGGGATAATATGCTCAGTGAAGGTAGTACACATTGTTGCCAGCGACTATAAGAATAAGACTGCAAAATGTGCCGTCACAATCATGAAATGATGAAACACGCTTGGAATAGCATACGAGACACATCAGTGTAGTTTACACACCAATTATATTCACGGAAATAATTGTAAAAACAACTAAAAATCTAAGTAATAATCATAATTTGCACATACATGTATTTGATAAATTTTACAGGAGAATTTATATTCTTAGATGAATTACAAGACAAATATTCAATATTGAGAAACCTTCTTATCTGAATAATTTGATTCATTTTAGTCCTAACGAGAGAAAGCTTTCTACGTTTAAAAGGAATATATTTCTACAAAAGGGATCTTAGTACGGAGTTTGGAAATTGAAAGCAGTATTACATTTGAAATATTTCAATTTCATAAAATTTCAAAAGCAAATATTTTCAAACTCTTAAAAGCAGAAAGTATGTAAAGCATAATGATATGGAAAAAAAAACTATTTGTGTTACTTGTACAACGTTGTGCCAAAAAAGTTAAATTTTTTCAGTTATCGATTGTTTAAACTAAGCCAAAGAACCTCCCAAAATTATTGTTAGATACATTTCAGGTCAGTTAGAACAACTTGCGATGTGCTTTCCTTTACGACGAATGACACTGTCGACAGCGAAATGGAAAGCAATCACTAATAAAAGGTTATGCAGGTAAATTAAACAATAAGAATTAATTGCGAATATACATGTAGAGCAGTTTTCTTTTAATATCTTGATGAAAATATACATTTACTCAAGGCTTATGTTTTCAATAATAGGACATTTTACTGTATTATTTTAATCTATTTCGAAGTTTCCGTAAAAACAAGTATTATATTAAAGTACTTGTACTTATGTTTTTAATAACCGGAACAAGTGGCAGTGCCTTTATTATTTTGATATATTTCAAAATTTCTGTTGATATAAAAAACCAATCAAAAGTTCATATTTCTCAATGTATGTTTTGGCCAGTTTTCCATAAAGTGCAATTTCACATTTCGAAATTTTTTCTCTACCCGGACTTTCCACTTATGAACATCAAAATTTCCCGATTTGATATACCCCAGGTAAGTTTGAGGAATAGGAGCGGCATAAAATGGTACCAGGCATTATGTAAATTTTTTTGTTATTTATTATTTTTAATTTTCATAAAAAACAAGGAAAACGAACGGTAGATAAGCAAACATTCAAGAAAAAATGTTTATAAAGAAAAGATTTTTTCTACGTTTGTCTTGTTTGATAACTTGTGAAATTGCTATGAAATACCGTAAATCTGGAAATTTTTACTGTAGATAAATTTTTAGCAAATTTGCGCATGCATTGCATTCGCAAAAATATTTTTCCTAAAAATAAATCAACATGTGAAGAATTTTTTTTTCTGAGAACTCGTGTCTTTTTTAACTCAGTGAATAGGCGTCGGTAAGCACTGGTTATTTTTAGAAGAAACCTGTTTACACTAGTCTACTATAACTACAAATTAATTACCCGTGCCCTCATTATATGCAATATCGTCCGATGATTTGACAAGCACTGAGGCGGTATGCCCCTTTTTAATTATTTTCATCAATTAATTTGCCAATAAAGAGAGAACTTTTTTATCTTTTGTGCATTTACTAGAGAGTTTAAACACGGCGTGTAAATTTTAGGTGAGAAAAAAACCAAACATTGAGAAAATTAGTTATATTTTTTCTTCATTTGGATTATTCATTAGGTTAAACGGCAACCTCTAAAATCTTTGTTATAATTGATTTAGATTTTTTTTTAGTGCAAATCCTTTTGTATTTTTATAAAAAAAAATTTCGGAGCGATTTTGCAATCACTTGCCACGTTTCGAGTATATTGGTGGTATTCTAACTGGGCATATTATTTGAAACATAACCTGATATGAAAATCGTCAGTGATTTTTATTTTTAGCACCAGTGACAATTCGCAAAAATTTGAAGCGTAAAAATTATGTTTAAAATTCTAAATAAAAATTTCCAGATTTAATATTTATTTCAACGAGTTAAACATGTTAAGTAACAAATGTTATTAATCACTTAGTCACTGTCCAGTGTAATCAATCGTTAATTTTGTAGACATATGTATGCTAAACACGACTCGGTAGCGACTTTAAATAACTGTGTTTTTCTTCTAATGCAGAAGAGTAAGGAACTAAAGAAACTTACAACGGTTACATAAGACAGTGCATTTCCCCAAACAAATACAAATACTCAACACTGCAATAAAATTTAAACAAAGGTAGTTGAGGAGAAGCAGTACGAACACGGGTCGACAAAAAAGCAGTTAACGAATGCGAAGAGTGTACCCTGGTGCTGATATCTTTGATAGTAATATCGAAAATGGTTTTTGCCTTTTTTCGAGTCATGTTCAGTCTTAATCACATAAAATGTATTTGCTGACATGGTCATGATATCGATCATAACTTCAAACGAAAATTTTGTCAAAATGTTTCACAAAAGGTCGTCTCGTTCTACACAGAGCTGTATTAAGAGCATATTCTTGAGTATCAACTAGAAGTTTTACTCAATAGATAAATGAGGGGAGTTGACAATAGACGATAGAAAAGTTGGAGTCATCACCTTTATCATTAATCTATATTGTAGTTTATGTTCCTTAGTTCTCCTGCCAAACGACTGAGTTTGTTTGTTTTTTTTGTTAAAAGCAGACAAAAACAAATAAAATCATGTGGAAGTGAAATAGTCATTTATCAAAGTAAATGACGGAAGAAGTTAATTAAAATACAGTTAACATTATGGAGGTCATATTGTAGTTTTTGACTCTAAAAATTACTTCCACGTACTCGTATATATCATACACGAAATATTATGTGATCACAGGCGCTTGACACTTTTAAAAGCCTTTCTTTCCATTTTTACAATTATCCCACTTCAGACAAATTTGTCGATTGCTGATTGGATAAAAGCTAATCACATGACGCCCTGAAATTTTCCGTATTACGTCTCCGTCGAGGTGTAATATGAAAATCGGGCACGCGATTCCGTTCGGAGCGTTGTTATTGTAAATAAAAATGGCGGCTAAGAAACGGTTTACGTAGGTAGTTTAGTTAAATTTCTTGTTACCGTAACGATATTTTATGTTGATTGTTATTAGATTAAAACTTAATATTTTCATAATACGCACAAATATTTTTTTTTTTTTGAAAAAGGTCTTCAGCGGGATAAATTCGTTACACAGTCAATTAGTGACCTAATATGGATTCATACAGGGTGTGAAATGGAAATCCGTATTGGGACTCGGCTTCGCTTCGCCCAATACAGATTTCCATTTCACACCCTGTATGAATCCGTATTAGGTCACTAACTGACTGTGTAACTAATAATATCCTCCTACAATAGTAAAACTGTATTTGGATATTATCATCAATGAAGAGAAAGGTTTAAACTTTTAGCGTCTGTGGTTTTTTAAAGTAAATTAAATCTATCGATTTATTTCCAATTTCTCAGTTTTATACATTCCTTCCTTATTTCATGGTCAGCCAGTTCTGAAGTCATTTCTGAAAACATTTGCAGAGCTTTATCCTTTTTTTCATATGAATGAATATTTAGAGCACAATAAACCCATATCCTTGTTCATGTATGTAGTAATTTTCATTTAGATTATTCAAATTCTAACTAAAATTAATAAAATTTAGATGAGAATTTTATAACAATTTTGTTATTTTTTTTTTATTCAATTGATTTAAGGAATGACTCTAATTCTTGGCCATATTATCGAGTATAATCTGGTTTGGGTCAGTTTACGCTTTATAATCCGCGAAGCGAAGCGGATTATAAAAAAGCGTAAACTGACCCAAACCAGATTATACTCGATAATATGGCCAAGAATTAGAGTCATTCCTTATAATTTAATTTTAAAATAATTAAACAACTTTTGATGCAAAATTGTGTTGCTTTTTATAAGTTCAAATTTACCGCGCAATAATACAACCGTAGTAACGGAAGTGACTTGAAGCGAGGGGAGATAATAACTGATGCATAGATCTAGCAGCCATGTTGTGTGTTTACATGAGGTAAGATCGAGTAATTGTTTAAAGTTGAAGGTACATTTATTAAATCTGGAATTTTCCATGGATTCCGAGGACTGGAAATGAGGGGATTGCATGGATATGATGATAAAGCTGGTCGTCAAGGGGGTGTGTCCCCATACCAAACCAGATTATACAAAATGTTTTGCGTTCCTTTTTGGAAATCAATTAATGAGAGGCGAGAATACAAACAAAATTAAATTATAAACAATTAATTTCGGATTGAATGCCATACATTTTTGTTTTCTTCTTTTTGGATTGATGATTGAATTAAAAGATATTCAATTACCATTATGGTAATTGCGTTTGATTTTGTTTGTACAATATAGAAAAAGCTGGTTTCCTTATAAAAGGTCGTCGTTTCACTTGTAATCTAGATTTCATAAAATAAAAAAAAGTGTTGATTTTTTTAATTTTTGGTCATTTCCATTCACAATTAATACATTTTCACCAGTGAAATAGTGGGAATTTAACAATATTTTGCAGATATAACCAAGTACTTCCTTTTATTTAAATATACTGTAAGATCTGTAAAACATAACAGGGGTTCTGATTTGTTACATGCATATGTTGGAGACAGAAACCTAATTTTCTTATAGGACTATTGGGTTTTAATATTTTCTGCTGAACATATGTGTCCATACACACATGTGTACACAAAAATGATAAGAAGCGTTTGGCTTCTAAACAAATCTACAAAACATGAACAATCTCATAGCTTAAATGGTTTGTTCTGTAGGAATTAAATTAAATTAAATTTGTTTGACAAAGCTTATATTTAATAAATGTAATATTCAGAAGAATAATATGTTTTTACACAGATTATATTTATATCCTAGAAACCAATCAGTCAAGAGATAAATAAGTTCTTTAAAAATCTTTATTTTATTTGTTTAAATATCAACTATGTATTCAATTTTCTTAATATCGATACAAATGAAAATAACTTAAATATTCGATTTGTAACTTAAGGCGAAAAAGTGCGAAGAGAGATAACCACAACAAGTTCAAAATAACATGAAATATTTGAATTATTTTTTTATTGGGCATTTCAATGATAATATTTAAATTTATTTTTCTGTCCTTTCAGTATTAACAAAGCAATGTTTTCTTATTGTTCTTAATTTTGTTAATGACAAAAATTTTCACTTTTTTCTGGACTTTTTTTTATTGATAATTCTTCTCAAAACAAGGTCCCAACGAGTTATGTATTTATGTTTCGACAGGCATCATGATAGCTAAAATTTTAGTCATAGAGCTTGCTAAATGTTTTCAAGGAGACATGTTACGAAATTTTATTGATTGATGCTACTTTGATAACATATTGCACATAAACTGAGTGCTTTGACAATCACTAGTGCAGACACAAAAACTTCATTGTACATGTAATGTTTCCTATAAAATTCTATTGAACAAACTCTTGACTTGGTTTAAATTTATACATACTGTGTATTTCTTTACGAAAAGATCAGAAATCACGATATCACGATAATTATTAACACTTTTATGAATAATGATTGAATGATTAATTGTTTGTTTGTTGTTTAACGTCCCTCTCGAGAAGTTTTCACTGCAGACGTTACCACTTGCCGGTGCAGATCTGCAAATTCTGATCCATTCTCGGCACTTACGGCCATTGAGTAGTGGGGGATCTTTTTCGTGCCAGCTTCTACTGGGACATGGAACCTCATTTTATACGGTCTCATCTGAGGACAGGTCTCCACATCCCACGGTGGGATTCGAACCCGCGAGGTTAGAATCAACTCCTTACTCTGCGATTCTAGACGAGACTGTCTAACCACTAGACCACGATGACTAAATGCATAATGAAGAAATACGCAAGATACCTTCGATGAACATTTTGTCTGATCTTTAAGATGTCATTCATTAATACAAAACGTTATATCTTGGAAAAACATCATGAACATCTGGCAGTGGGATTCGAACTTGCGACGTAAGGATGAAATCCTTACTCCACAAACACTAGAGCAAATGTCCTTATTTCTGCCGACTAAAAATATTGAAGCTCAGACAAAAGATAAGAAGTTAATAATTCGAATATATTAGACACGTTTGCAGTTTAAATAATATTTAAATCTACATAAGCTGACCAACTGAATGTTTTTTATATATAGACCTAAATTAAATAAAATTATCAAATTATCTACATGAAATAATATTATGTCGACACAATAGGTTAAGAATGATTGGCAGTTTTTGTCATGGCTTTATTGATTAATAGTCAAGTCAATCATCAATACAATCAATAGTCAAAATCAATCATCAATACAATCAATAGTCAAATCAATCATCAATACAATGAATACAATGATATACACAAGGTATCTCTACAATGATGTACATAAAGTATCAATTCAATGATGTACACAAAGTGTATATTGAATAATTAATACACAATGGGTACAATGATATTCAATGATAAACAATGATATTCAATCAATGATGTACGCAAAGTGTATACATGTATTTACACAATGGGTACAATGATATTCAATGATATGCATTGATATGCAATGTTATGCAATAATATACAATGACATTCAATGATATACAATGATATTCAATGATAAATGAATTGCAATGAGCAGGTAGCAATGTATTACAAAGACAATGGTCTACGTCGACTTTATCAATAGTATATGACGTAGAATCAATAGCAATGGCACAATGACGGAAGCTCAATTATTGGCCACTGGCCCTGGAAGATAACAGGATCAGCAGCAAGCTTCTAGCAAAATTCGGCCATATGTCTTCACATGGGAGCTAACAAAGCGCGGCATGTGAAGACATCCGCCACATGCGGCAAATTTTGCCCATGCCATGACAAAAGTGCTATTCATTACAATTATGCAAAATTAATTACTGCTTGATATATATGCAGTATACCGTAGAACTAGGGAAATTTTATATGAAGATCAATAATATATGTAATGATCGATAACTTTTCAATAGATCAATAGTTGCAAAGATCTATAATATATATAATGATCAATAACTGTTCAATAATTCAATAGATTAATAGTTGCAAAGATCAATAATATATGTAATGATCAATAACTAAATGGAAATGGTAGGTGGCACTGCAAATTTTGACAAATTATTTTGATTATGTGACACTGAATGGTATAGAGGATAATGGTAGAATGTGCTATATGAGAAAGATTAGACACCCTCTGGATACAATTTTGATGAGCCCTGTTGAATATTGGGGTAGTGACTATACCCCCACCCCTTGTGGTAATGAACCAATATAATGAGCTATTTATCCTAATGCAAGCCTTGTGTGACACCATGGGCCTGAAATAATTTCTTGGCAGTATTTGTGACCCAATAAATTTTAACCTTGGTATTAAACATAATTGAAAACAAGACAGTCAATTTCATAAACTTTTGTAGATGGCAAAGGGACATGGAACCAATACTATTACCCACAATGAATCATTATGACATGTGGGTTGTTGTATTATGACACCAGAGTTTGAATATTTGAATGGTTGGACCTTTTTCCAGGTCATTCCTTGTCGACCAAACCATCTGATATGGATGTTGTATTGTTCTAAATCCAATTTATCTAAAATGATGAATGTGTGGTTTTTTGCATAATACTATTAAAGATGATCCAATAATCCATACCATGACAGAAGTGCCTGCAAACTTAGGATAAATCAAAAAACGGTAAAAAGGTGTTGTCAAGTGTCTGACTGACTAGAATTGAATGTAAGTCTGAAATGCATGGACTTCCAATAATCCATACCATGACAGAAGTGCCTGCAAACCTAGGATAAATTAAAAAACGGTAAAAAGGTGTTGTCAAGTGTCTGACTTACTAAAATTGAATGTAAGTCTGAAATACATGGACTTCCATTCTCCCTTTAATCTTTATATAATCTTCAGACAAGCCTGATAAATTCACGTGTGTAGCACCCCCAATTCTAAGAGTATTACCCTTAAATGTTTTAGTGTCAAAGCCAACAAATGAAATAAATTTCTGTAGCATTAAAGTAAATTGGAATGACGAGAAGGCTTCACGCCAAATTAAGCAAAAAACTGAACGTGGAATGTTGGGCTTAATTGACAAGTAGCTGTGAAGTATTTCAAGTAATGAAGATGTTTCTTGGTTTGACAAAATGTGGAGGATATATATACATGTATAATTATGCTTTTTTGTATCTATCCATTTAATTGATTAATTAATTAATTTAATTATATCTATTTGTTTATCTATTTATTTATTTATTTTTATTTATTTATTTATTTATTTATCTATTTAATCTATTAATTAATTAACTTATCTATCTATATTTATTTGTCTATTTATTTATTATATTATTAACATAATTTTTAAATTATGGGCTAAAGCTGCATTGTGAAATCTTCAGCTACATGCCATATTTCCTGATAAAACTTTACTGTTTAACGAAAATTGAATGAGAAAGGCCACAGCATTGAACAATACTGCATTTGAAAGGTGGGCTTCTTGAAATTGACAATAATCAGCCAAACAAATTTTAACTCTTTACAAATGTGCTCTGGGATGAATATGTTTTGGCATAATTATTTTTGTTACTTCATACAAATGTATTTCCGCCATTTCCCGTGTATCTTGTATATTATTTTTTGTATATATTGTACATATCATATTGTTGAACTTCATGTACCATTTATAAGGTTTGAGTGAATAAATTGAACTTGAACTTGAACTTGGCTTGTGGAATTTTTAACTAGAACAAGAAATGTTAAATTAGTGGTTGGGCCTTCAATTTTAACCTGAATTAATTGAAATTTCTATTTCCTGACAAGTTTGTTAGTGTTAAGGTAGTTTCTAACACACTAAGAAATCCTTGAAATTTATTCGTTTATCTATTTTATGTTAAATACGTTGTGTGGCCTACAATTTTAAACTGATTTAATTGGAATTTCTATTTCCTAACAATTTTGTTGAAATGTTTAGGTAGTTTCTAAGACACTAAGGAATCCTTTGGATTTATTTATCTATTTTATTTTAAATTAGTGGTTGGGCTTTGAATCTTAATATGCATTAATTGGAATTCCTATTTCCTGACAAGTTTATTTAAATGTTTAAGTAGTTTCCAACACTATTTATTTATTATTTATTATCATTATCATTATTATTATTTATTATTATTGTTAGCTACTGACTGACAATCCAATGGAGTTTAGATGAAATTTTTCCAAACGTAAGACATCGTCATTGAACACCCAAGGAGCATGCACTTATAATCGTTGGACACTGAATATTTTGCTCAAGGAAATCATTCCATTTTCCTCGTAACTTTTAGGGATCGTAAAATAACATTTCATGCATTATATTATACAAATTCGTCATCATAAAATACTTTACTTTCACTACAGTATAAACATTTGCATTCATAATATGCAAATGAAATTTGATTTACAACACAAATAGACATCACAATATACACAAACTTCACTAAACACAAATCTTACCAAATCTATGGTATATGAACCTGATCTGTAGATGGTTCCCTTCTCAATCAGTCATAGCTTACCCTCAACTCTCACACTCCCTGATCTGTGACTCTTTCTTCAAAAATATTTCTCAACCAGTGTAAAACATGGAGGCAAAAACAATGGTGGTGGTGATCGAGGTGATGTCAATGCAAAAATAAAAAAAATAAGCATTGAATAAATAGCATATATCAAGACAAGCACAAGTGTAACAACAAGACTGTCAAGAGATCAGCTGATTGATGCACAAAATAATTCAATTAAATGGCAAGTAAATATTAACAGTTAAATTAACAAAGTGATAAATGCCACTATGGTTGAATGCGCAGAAAATGTCTCTCTTAAGGTTCATTCACAGACCAGTTCCTCGCTGCACGTAAAAATTAAAACAATTTTACCGACACATGTTTACACGGAAGCCATGATGGATGGAATATTTTGCAGTCCGAACCCGATGATATGTGACACCGATCTATGTCGTGGCGGATCCAACAGGCACGTGATCACTGCATGGTGGCTATTGGTAATGTCCAATGTATGTGGGCACCATTTGTAAACGTTGGTTTAAATAACAACGAAAAGTTGGTTTCGATTTCACCAATGTATTAATATTCGCAAACAAGAGTTCATCTACTGCGATGGTTGCTGCACACGTGGTTAATTTCGTCGTTGGGGATGTTGATACTTTAGATATGCTATGATAATAAATTAATATTTTCACATCGGGTAATATGGATGGGCGCTTTGTCCAAGATCTATTTGCCCTGATTATTTTCATATTTCCGACCTTGGACGGTCAAAGGAACACAAGATGAAGATGAATATTGTTGAGACTTAACGCGATGCTGAACTTAAATGGATGACGGAAGATGGAAAGGAAGAGCAAATGCACATGCGTAATGGATGTTGCTAAATGAAGTCAGTGCATTTGAGTGAGAGTTATCTTCCCTGAACTTTTTATCTCTATTTGTCTCCATAACGGGACTTAACTCGTATTGAGATAAGTCGGATTAAAAGGTATTTAATTTTAAGAAATATTGAAATATTAAATACTGAGTAATATTTCAGCAAAGCCGTCATTATTTGAAAAAAAAAGATTAAAAAAAGAATTATTCTTGGGGATAAATATGCAGAGGAACACAATGATTAACAATTTTTTTATTAATACAGATAAATATTTCTTCTGGCTTTTATACCGTTTTATAATTCGAATTTACTCATTATGAATGAAAAATGTCATTCAGCAAATACGTTCTTATATGAAATCATTTAAAGTTTGTTGGTGTAAATTGAGCTTAATGTATCAAATTTCATAAACATCAACTTACACTTACATATACAACGTACGCAAAACAGGGGATGTTCACTCCTCCTGGGTACCTGATCCCTTTGCTGATATTTTCAATGTTCCTTGTTTTATGCGCTTTTGATATATTTGTATTGTTACGAGTTTTAGAAATCGATCACTGTATGTTTCATTATTACATACTTTGTCTGTTTCAAATGGAAATTAAAAGAAACAGATAAAAGATTATCCATATTATTACATATTAAAGCAACATATGAAATAAAGCTTTATTTATTTATTAATAAGCACACACAAATTGACATGCAGAAATAAAAGAATAATTTGAGAGAGAGAGAGAGAGAGAGAGAGAACGAGAAAAAGAGACTGTTTTTAGTACAATTTTGCTCTACATAAGTTGTTACATGTATAACATCTATATATACATATATGATACATATATAAAAAGAAAAATAAATCTCTGTAAGAGACAAAATCGATAGTGACACTTTACTCAGGTATCCGTAAATATAAATTTTATTTTATTAGAAAAGATCTTGAATAATAAAAGATACATATGAAATACTATTTGAAAATGGCGACGGTCTCTACCTATTTATGATCATATTTAATGAAGAAGCACGTCCCAGAAGTTGACTTAGACATATCTGAATCTTGCCCAGAAGCCCCTTGATACATAAGTGGAGTGTGTCCTAAATAGAATCAACATCACTCGGCCGGTGGAGGTGAAGATTCTTGTGGGTCTTGTTCCACAGCAGAACCTGAAAATAAATATTTCATTTTCTTTATATTGCATCATATCGAACAAGAACAATATATCATTTAAAAACTGTATTCCTTTTAAGCTTTTTCTCATTAATATTTACAAATTGGAACATAAAATACATCTTATATTTAATTCATTTAAGCAATGTATTTCATATTTCTTCCTAAATTATGTTTGTTTATTATTCCAAAGTAGAATTTTTAGAAAGAAAACACGTGAAAAGCAGTAAACTTAAGATGTTAAATAATTTCTAAATTCTAAATGTAAAGAAAAAGAAGTGTCCAGTAAGTGTAGTTGTCTATACATCTTAAAGGCAAAATTTAATTTCGATTACCTTGGTCCCGTGTTAGATAGACTTTTGTAACGAACCTCTACAAAGTCTAAACACCGTGTGTTGCAAGTAATACCAAAGGTCCCAATGAACTGGAATCGAACACGTTTTCCTGCAGGTGCCTAAAGTATATTCATTTTGAATAAATATTAGAATTCTTCATTCCTTAATAATCAGTTTTTTTTGTTTTGTATGAGTGTGTATTTATTCAACTTATTTCGCCTTTCCTTTGATATTGAATGAGAAAACATGAGTAAAATACAAAGGGGTAAGAAGATCTAATTACTTTAAGCTACAATATTTCATCATGAAATATGATATTACTAAAACTAAAAGTGATCGAACTCATAAAAACCATAAATTTTACAAATATGTGAAAAAAGTCACCGACCCCTAGAAATTTCAATTGAGGATTCAGGTGTTAAGGAGGAGAAAGCATCCCCTATTGACCAGTAATTCCCGACGTGAGCCCCATGTATTGATCAAGAAAACGGAAGAGTTAAATCTTAATTTGTACTAATGTGTTTATCAAAATTATAACAAAAACGTCATCATTTCAAGGTTTCAACTCATCTAAATCTACATCAACATTTTCATTTTCTTTCTAAATAATTTCAAATAAGATATCATCTAAAAACTGAAGCTTTCAATTAAGAAAAAAAAGAGAAGTTTATGTACGACAAAGTCATTTACCGTAATTCTCCAAGTACATTCCGCATTGGTCGTGTACCTCCTAGGAAAGAAGTATCCAGGTGTATTTAAGAATCTGTAGCATGATGTGGCATATCTATACTTGTATCCACATCCAGCAGTCGCTAAATTCAGATGAATGAAATATTACATCATGTGCTTTATGAAAAATGTTAAGTGAGTTTTAAGTTTATTTTAAGACAGTTTTGAATTCGTTGTCAAAGTATATTGATTAACATTGAGTATTTGTGTTCCTAGGTTCTAAAACAAGAACTATCTAACAAAGAACCGCGAACGATAGCATTGTTCTCCCGTCTACCTCCAAGTCAATTTTCAAAAGTTAACAAATTCGATGAATTTAACATATTTTTGTATAGATAATTATATGAATTTTCATAAAACATTACTTATTTGGGAACACAAAGAGAGATAACTCTAAAATTTTGGTAAAACTTGTGTTTTTCAATATAGAAATCAACGGAAAACGGAAAATATTTTTAAAACATCTTTTCCCCCCGTGACACAAAAATTTCTTTATACAGGTAATATAGACAGTTATTTCACAAATTCATACCAAAGATTTTTGTGTGTCACTGGTTGGGGGGGGGGGGGGCGTATGTTTATTGACGACAAGAATGCTTATTTTCCACCAATTTCAAAGCGATTTACAACTGAAACATTATATTTATTGATATATTTCTGTTTTATTTATTTGCCTAAAACATAAGAAAAGATATAAGGAACATTTAATCACATCCAAAATTATTTCAAAATATGGTGATGCTTGAAAGTCCGATTTCAATGGAAAATATCGTCTATTCCCCTTTCTTCCAGAGCTGGAGTTACGGATAATTTACTATTTAGTGCTGCTATTAAGACAATTCATCTATTTCTACTGAACTGTTCTTTGTATTAAACAAAGAATTTATGGCCAAATTGCTATGTATATTGAATTAAATGGTTGCAAAATGTAGGCGGGAATCGAGAGTTAGCATGCGTATTTCTTTGCTGAATTACCTTTCTTTGCCGAAAAATGAAAACAGTTAAATAATTTTAATTCGAGACCATGCAAAGTATGAATCAATAATTTATCAGTTTAATTGATTTGACACAAATTAAGTTTTTTCATATCTTACTCCCATCTATGTTTCAGAAAATTCCAAATATCTAAAGAAATATTACTTTTCAATAAGAAAGATTGCTTAACAAAGTTAAGGCTGATATTATGTTTTACAATATGAAGAGTGAACTTCTTACTAGGGTTCTTTACAGCCTGACAATACCGTCCAATCCAACCATCCGGGCACTTGCAACGTCCACAACTTCTGGGATCTCTGTATCCACCATTTTTGCATGATGACCATGTTAATCCCCCAGAGCATCTGCCTTTAATGTAGAATAAAAGGTTTTATACACAATTCCTGGGAGAAAAATATTTTGCATAAAGATGTACTTATATTTTTATGTATATATTATGCTCACAAGAAAATGTAACCACAGCCATGACAAAGGAACACTAAGAAAGAAACTCAAAAATACTTTATCGGCTTAATTGTTTCAACATGAATGTTCTGACATTAATTCGTTAATTTCAGATTATATTTTGAGCTTTAGTAAAAAAAAAAGTAACTGGCATTCTAGTGTAAAAATAACAAAAAAACATTATAAAATAGAGATTTTCTTTTAGGTCTCACATACTCTGACAATAGTGGTAGTTAATAGCTCTGATATCATTGAATGATAAACCGACTCTTTGTCCCATTGTCCTTGTGTAATCGCTCTGCTTGGCAACAATTGTCTTAAGCCCGGCTGACTTTGCAAAAGCCTGTCAAATTTCAAGTAAGCATTATCTAAAATCTTTTAATTGATCAAACTATTTCTAAAACCATCAAAATTGTAATTATATTTTCTCATTTCCCATAAATAAATAAAGATTCCCTCACCGTGTCAGAATAGTGCATGACTGATGCGTAGTCGTATGGTGTTCCATAGGTTACTCCGGGTCTTTTCAAGAAGTTGTTTTCTCGCCCACTTGCAATGTTATTTGTTATTATCGAGACAAAGGTATCTCTGTCCTGTCTGCTTTGCTCGTGCCACAAACCCAGGGCATGTCCGATCTCATGGAGGATTATTCCTGACTAAAATGGAAATTTCTTAAAGTGTTTAAAGTGAAAGAGAATACTTTCAGTAATCGAATTCGAAAGATCGTATAAACTCATATTGGCCTTTTCTGAAAAATGTCTTTTTAAAGCATATCGGTATAGATTTTAAAAACAGTAACGGGTAGAGATATTCTGGAATTTTGGCATGCGTATGAAAAATAAGATAAAAAGCTCAATGCTTGACTTACGTGTTTACAACCATTTTGAAGATTTATATCGTTAATACCAGAACTTCTTTTGCCAACATAAGACCAGCACCTATAAAATCAAAAACTCATCTTAACATTCTTTCTCAATTAATCTTTCCACTTTCAAAATGAAAATTTAAACAAGATTAAGCAAAGATTGAAGGAAACACATATCAATAATGTTTGATATATCTGTTTTAAATTGACAATTATTAAATGTAATTTAAGCTATTGTATGTTGACTTTCGTAACCTCGGTTATTGTTACCTTATTTCATGGTACAAAAAAAAAAAAGAAAAGAAAAAACAACAACAATAAAAAAAGCTTGCTTAACAGACGGATTTAGACACCATTTAAATATTTCAAAATTTAATTTACTAAGCGTCTAACCTAAAATCATATTTTTCATTCCGAAAAAAGAACACTTAAACCTTAAGGGAAAACACATCATTATAAGAATTGTAAAATTTCAAATCACCATCTATTTATTTTTGCATTATAAAAAATAAACTATTCGCTTATGAAATTATTGGTATGCAATTCGAAATGACAATTTCAAAAGGGTAAATGTATTTGTAGGCTTTTTTTTTTTTCATTTTTCGCGTGTCTTTGATTCTAATTTCATAACATCAAAACCAATACGTCTGAGGACGCTTAACTTAGAAAAGAAATGATATGGTATCATTCATACCCAGCAGCATTCTCCTTAAAATTGATTGCTGGTGCAGAAATTGACGATCTTTCAACGAATGAAATGCAGGTTTGCTGTTGCCAGATGTTTACTGCTTGCTTTATCAGAGTTTCTGCAATAGAATAATATATATATATATATATATATATATATATATATATATATATATATATATATATATATATATATATATATATATATATATATATATATATATATATATATATATATATATATATCATTTTACAATTATTAAAGGAGGCACAAAATGAACGACCGTCAAGAAAATATTAAATTTGAAAAAAAATGTTTCTATAAATAACAGGATGAATTGAAGGTTGCATTTCACAATGCTAAATTATTTTTATCCATCCTAACTATTTAAGTGTATTGATATATTTTGTTGTGAACTAGCTAAACCAGTTTTAAAACAATCGCAAGCCATTTTCGAAAACTAGAAAATAATTTCATTTCTTACTGTGTGCTGGAGAAGCAATTTGCAATCGGTAATTGATTGGAAAAGTCCATTTTGGAACATTATACACTTTTCGTTTATCAATTGGTTCAGGTGCCTATTAGGAAAAAAATGAAGTGTTTCAGACAATATTTCATATGTTTTATTATATTGTGAAATATTTCTTGTGTTCAAGTCACCCATTTACATCCTGAAAAGAGGATCTAAAAGTGTGAAGGAAAGAAGAACATTTTCCTCGAATGATGTCCTCTTGATTACAACAATTGATCTTCATCTCCGCAAGTTTTTGAATAAACAAATCAATTAACTGCATTAGGATCATAGGAAGGAAAAATAAAAAGGAATTAGATCCTCTTCCTTCCATCATTCAAGTTTCAATAAAAACGTTTAAGTATTTTTAAAGATAAAGTGAATTTAAAACGCTTATCCTTGGTGATTTTATTGAATAATTCAATAAAAAATCAGAGTTAATTTTATGTTTCGATTTTTTATATCTTTCTACAACACACCATTTATCCTTTGCAAAAAGACCACATAAAGTCAGTAAAAAAATAGAATATAGAAAAAAAACCGTTCAAATAATTTTTTGAAAAAGCTTTTTCGTTTTTATGACTTATGCCGATTTCAAAAAAATAATTCATTTTCTGTAACTATAATAACTATACAATTCTTATTGTTTTAATTCCCAATTGTTTAACATCCTTACAGGTTTTTTTTGTCGTGAAAACCATTTATTTTATTATACCATGTATGTTCTCCTCGTATTTTTGGGGAAAAAAATGTGCAGGTTTAAAACGTATTTTTTGTACAACTTACAGATACTTCTGATCCGTTGTTGTTCAGTCTTAGGAATTGGGGATTTCTTTTGTAAAAGTCTACAAGTTCGGCTGCAGATTCTTTGTCTAATTTCACATCACCATCTATCATATCAATGTCTTCCATGCTTCGTTTTGAGGTCTAAAGAATACAAAAGGAAAAACGTGTTTATATATAATATATTAAAACAACATTTTCTACTAAAACGTGCTTCGTATTTATTTAAAAACTATCAAAACATTTCTTTACGATACCCTAATTACAAGTTAAATATCATAAATAAATTTACTTTTAATCCTTGATTTGCTGAGCTTATCATTTCATCCAGTTGGGACATTGATGATGCCAGGGAGCTATCAAAAGCTCGCTCTTCTTTTTCCTCGCCCTCGGAGAAGTCTCTTGCTGAAGGTTTGGTTTCATCTGGTTCTTCTTCAGAATTTTCTCCATTTTCTACAGAACTGTCTTGCTTACTTTCTCTTTCATCATCATCATCGTCTGCCTCGAAGTCCTCAAAATTTCTTTCACCGAAATTTGTTTCGTCAGTGTCAGCTTCGTCCAATAGTTCACGAAGGCTTTCTGAGGCAATTTTCCCGTTTTCGTCTTTGTCTACGGGATTAGCAACTAAAACTGCAAAAAGTGCTGTAATAATAATTAGTTTCAGCATGATGGCGATATTTTGAATTTTTTAGAAATATTATCTCTTAATATATATACCTTCAAATCAGGATGTATTTTTGAATTTCGCAATATTGCTCCATAGAAACTCTAATGTAAATAACACTTGCTACCCAATCATATTCAGCATTTAATTTAATAGAAGTTGGAAAATTTTCAATTCTATTTTTGTGCAAATAGATTTGGAATTTGATCTTTATTTTTTTTTTCTCTAAAATGTTGATTTAAGAGAGGACCTTTATCAAACTAAATAAACTACGAAAATCATATTAACATGTAATCACCGCAATATTATATGAAACATATACGAACAGTATTCAAAATCAAGTGTCCATAAAACAATACAAAACAGGAGCAGAGCAAACACGGACCTACAAAACATCAGATGTGGGATATTGTGCCATGGACGATCGAGCATCACCCGATGTGTATTTTTTTCTAAATTTAATTAAGCTATGTATGTAGAAACTAAAAATATACTTGGCAAAAAAAGTTTAAGACTTTAAATATCAGCTCCTTGTCCTAATTGGGAAATAACAGAAAAATACGTCATCAATTCAGTGTATAATTAATGAACTAACAATTTGAATGAAAAACGTCAGTCAACATTTGACTCCATGATAAACAGTATTTGCTGACAAGGTCATTGTATCAATTATAAGACTTACGAAATGATGTCTTTAACCCCTTAAATGGCATATACGCATTTCTACGCATCTGACTGGAAAAACAAGTACGGTGTGAAAAAACATTCATAACTTCAATAATACTGCAAATATCAGATAAATTTTGCACCGATGGAAAGAGAAGATGATTACGGTAAAATAATATACAGAATTTTTTTCATTAGTTGTACCAGTTTTTTGTTAGCTTGAGTTAGACTTTGCACATTAATTGAGCTATTTTGCCATTATCGAAATCAATGCAGGGGTAACTTGTTATATGTAAAAATGCTAAATTCTGGTGATTACCTCCCAACCCCCCATCCCCCAAAATACTCAAAATTGGTTTGTTAAAAAAATGTACAGTATGCTCACAGTTTTCAACACAACAATAAAATATTTTTTATAATATGTACACATATAATAAATGAAAATTCTAGCATGATTATGGTGTATTTCGTTGCCATGGCAACTGAAATTATATATTTAGAATCATTTTCAAAAACTACAAAATACCTGCTTTCTGAATATATATACATTTCTATATACAAAAATTACAAGAAATACTTATAACAATGCATTAAAATCTTAATATCAATTTGTCTAGAAATGCATAAAATCTTTGCCATGGAAGGATTTATCAACATGTTTGTCAATAATTTACCTTGTTTTAGAAATTTTATATATGTAGAGCATGATCTTGCGTATCGAACCAGCTGAGATGAGGTATATAATCTCCGTATGCAGGCGATGAAGGTATATTGCTGCATAAGTAAAGGGAAGTTGACAATAAAACAGTTAAAGTCATCGTCATCGATATATCTAAATAGCGAGTTGAAGGCCACAGCAACTGTTTTTTTTTTTCTTTTCACGCATAAGATTTTGTATAAATTCTGCTTCATATGAATATATAAAAAAGGTCTGCTAATAACGGGGCGCAATTGGTACCCATGAGAATTCCAACGGATTGTTGGAAGACCTGCCCTCCAAAAACAACATAGATATTGTCAATAAGAAACTCAAGCATCTTTTTGATGTCGACATCAGAGTACTTGTGTGTACAATCAAAATGTTTTTAACAAAATAATATTGCAAATGACCAATGGCAAGGTACATGTAAGTAAACTGGCGAGTTCCATTTTTATTGAAAAAGCAGCTGTCAATGATATTGAAAAGCCTGGACTTTACTTTATTATGGGGAATGGTTGTGTATAAAAGTCGTTATGTTTTAAACTGTTGATTTTGGTAAAATCTTTTGAATTCAAATTGTCCAAAAGTTCCTTGGACTTTTTAGGTATCCACATCTGATTTGCATCACTTCTTGAATATATTGGTGCACAGTACTCTTGAGATTTTAAATCCATTTTAATATCAGATTTCGCGGGTATGTTAAGGAAGCATATAAGTCATTTCTCGGGAAATTTAGACTTTTTAAAGAAAATTAAATTTGATTATTTACCAGAACCGCCGATAAAAGTAAACTATTATTTTCTATTACATAAAAATAAAAGAGTGTCTAATGCAAAGACGTGCACCACCACCACGGTATCACGTGACTTCTATCAATAGCGAAATTTTCCTTAATAAAAAAGCTAACAGAACAACAATACCCCGGACTTTAATAATTTCTTTGAATAAATAGTATAGTTGAAAAACATCTATTTTGCCTAAAAAGTGCTGCTAGAATCCAACTGTCCTGTCAGTAAAATAATTATTCCACACATTCCTCTTAACCTCACCCGATGCTTTGACTTTTATACATATGAGCCGAGATTTTTCATAAAGCCATGCTTAACTCGGGATTCTAGCAGCAATTTCCAAGTATTTTAGGAGGTAAACTTTCCATCTGTACAAATCTTAGGTTTTGAAATATCCAGCTTTTTGTTGTTCTGTTGCAATATTTTAGTCACAAATCACAGAGGAAAGGCCGACAGGGATAAGTATATAGCTGACCGTCTTCGAAAAAGAATATAATCGATGAAAATAAATTAGTACACCTGCTTAATTAACTGAACTCCATATGATTTTCACAAAATATTCTCGATATTTGCCTTGAAACTCCATTTTACGTATCTTTGTACATACCGTCTCAGCCAAATTCTCTTTACACGGCATGATCAATTCCCAAGTTACTAGATGTACACACATGACGTCATCGGTGGTAGATTTTAATCAACATGACAGATACAGCATAACAAAATAAAACTATTTTATTTTTGTTAATGTTTAAACGTTTCTATTCATTTTCTAGAGTTAAAACACATCTCATAATAACAATATTACGAAACTTGTGTTTAAAAATTGACTTCATCTCGCCTACTATGACGTCATAATGTAGCACTGATTTAGTCAAGGTAAAATATTTTGTATGCTTCCTTATTACCCCTGCGTTCTTTCAATTGTTTTCCAAGAAATAGATGTAATCTTTTCTTGTATTTAGAATTCATATACTTTGTAGAATACATTTCAGATACATAAAATTAATTTCATTTCCCAGTATGATAAATAATATTTAAAGATTCAATGTAATCTATTATTCATTCCATGTGACATTATTAAAAATATTTATAATGTATAAAGGAACTTTTGCAAAAATAAAAAAAACAAGTTTAAATAATTCATGAACATTGTTATGTTTCAAATACTGTTTTCTCTGTCTGCAGTAATGTGCATCAAAATATTAATAAAATACTTTCTATGTTTCGTAAAATAAAATATATTTTAATAACAAAAAGAAGACAATCTGAAGTGCAAATAACGTGTTTGAAATATGGACTGGTGATTTAAAACATACCAAAATAGTCTTCATATAAACATGCGTACTGATGACGTGTACATAATATCTTTGAAATAATCATACGATGGCAAAATCGACGCATTAAATGGAGAGGTTACTGTAGAATATTTTTTGAAATAAACAAATAAACAATGATGATCAAAGGACAATGAGAATGTATATGTGTAAAATTTCGAATATTTTATTTTATATACATCTTATATCCTATATCCGCCTTCTCGGGTAACGGGATAATAGCTGAAATATATTTAAACACTAACTTACAAACTTTATGATGAAGAAATTGCTTTGTAAATGTCACCAACCAAAAATGAAATAGACCGAGATATATTTATCCGTAATCATAACCGTGATAAGCATAATATATTCATTATGGCTATATAATTCATATTTATTACAGTTTAATTCCTTCAATGTTTCATAACATGATTGTGTTTCCTCTTACTTCTTAATAATAACATTTGATTATAAACTCTGATGAATGAAAGTAGGTTTTACGGGTGCTGCATTAATGTCCACTTTGCCTTAACAACCTTTCATTCTAAAGAGAGAAAATGAGATAAAGATTTTTTTCACATTAAACACATCAAAATCATTGACCCAAATAACAAATGAGTTTTTTTGTATACTAAAATAAACGATATATAAAAAAAATTACCTTTGCTGATCAATAAAATATTTATATAAAATTGATTGTTGACTGAAGTATTTATTGGTCTGATGAGTTTTTACCCTTCATTTTATTGAACTCTGAACGATTCAAAATATGGGAAAAAATCATCCGTCTAAATAAATAACACATCTTGTAAAATTTTCGGGATAACACTGTCATTTAAAAAAAATGATAATATAAGCATTTACAAATGCTTAAATGCTTAATATTATCTTTTTTTAAATGACAGTGTTGTCCCGAAAATTTTACAAGAATGCTATTTCTCATAAATTTTTTCCCATAAATGTTCAGTATAATCACATATAATGTTCTGCAGTTTGACTCTGAATAAAACGTGCTGTCTTTGCGTATCTGAAGTTCTCCTAGATATTGCTATCTTGTTTTTGTTTACAATATTATTAAGTCTTAAAATGAAAACATGATGTAACATATAAAAGAAGTTTTTAAATTTACATTTACTAATGGTATTGATGAAGAAGAAGGTATAATGAAAGTTCTATTAATAAATAACATCTAAAATGTCTAGCCTTGTAGTAGCTTAAGGACGCTCTAAACACTGCACACTAAAGAGCTCTATTGATTGGGTAGTTTTATGCAGTTGAGTGATCTACCCTTAGATGTAAGATTAAAGAAATTGTTATTTACCGTTATTTACATTATTTATGATAGATTAAAACATTTTTAGCAAGAGTAAGAAATTTAATCAATTATTTTCATTAATTTTTCCAGTGTAAGTAAATACAGTGATTTCTGCTCACAAATATTTAATTGTCTTTGAACATTTTTCCTGTGCAAATAAGGCACGTACCCTATATTCTAAATGAATGAAAAAGTCTCAATATACATATCTTTATATGATATATTTTTCTCCGAGTCCAAAAAACAGTTTCTGTTAGTGTTTAGAGCTTCCTTAATACACTAGTTTCGAGATTGTAACTCTCCTACTATAGAGGTGCAAAAAGTAGCCATTTCAGCATGGAGGTGGGACATGTTGTTTCTATATACAAATGTGCATAAATAAATGAACGATATTGATGGCTTTTGAAATTTGTTAAATGTTATAGAAATATAATAATTTTAAGCAGTGATGCATTTCATGATTTTATCAAGCTCAACTATGCATATTTACAAACCTATAGGGTACTTGAAAACAAAAGAAATGTCGTAGTCTTAGTAAAAAGTAGTCGATTTTCTTGATTGTACACACATTTTCAAAAAGTTAGTGAGTTATAATAAGGAAAAGAATCAATATGTCGTTTAGATTGCCGACGTGCAATGATCAGATGCATGTGTCTACCGTATTTATTAGAGGTCCATATCTCTTCTGAAAAGTCTCACATCCACTGGTATTTTCATTTTCGTTACGATTTTTTGTTTTAAAAATGATGCCTTTACATTAATTCAGTTATTCTCAAGTTGTAGAGTGCATGCTGACAATCTTGTAGTTATGATAAACCAGTATATCGATGATGCAATGTATCCAATATATAAATATCTGTCCCACCTGTCTGTTTACGCGGCAACGAAACCCCCCTCCTCAACGAAAGAGCGCACCAAGGGAGATAATTTCGAAACTTGCGTATTAATTCACCCGGATCCGGAGACAGTACATACAATATATGATTTGTAAGCATGATGATATGCAAAATTGTGTATAAATTTGATAATAGATTTAATGGTAAGCAATTGCTGCTTTACCAGGCCTATAAAACAACAACAACAACAAATTCGAATGTGGAAAACTCATTTCCTTTGATATTTTGATAAAATATACATTATTAAAGTCTTATATTTTCAATAACCAGAACAATTGGCTGTATTTTTTAAAACCCTTTCATATGTTTTCATGAAAACAAATAGCAAATAAAAGTATATAAATTTTGTCATGTTTGTTTTGGTCATTTTCCCCTTACGTGCAAAATATTTTCTTTCTACCCGGACTTCCCGGCGATGAACGTAGGGAATTCCAGTTTTATATATCCACGGTATAAAGATAAAGCAATGGGGGCGGCATTAAATGATGCATGACACTTTCCCAAAATATCTTTTTATAAGAATGTTTTTGTTTTGGGTAAAAACAAGCAACATGTCCTGTAAATAAGTTAGGGTGTCGCGAAGAAATGCGTATAAAAGGAATAAAAAATAATAATGAGATCAGTTTGAAAATTTGTTTATACACTAGACAAAATTGCTAACGCACCACTTAAAATTCTTCTTTGTGAATTGAACATTTGCTTAATTGGTATTAGTATATATAAAACGCCATATTTTCCAATACACTGGGATTGACAAATGTCTTGGTGTTAGAACAAAACCCAAAAATGACCTTTTTGCCCAAAACCAATTTCCATGCATTGCGTACCTCATTTTTGCCCAGATATATGCATTGCTAATTACCGATGATGGTCCTTGAGGTTACACCAAAAACAGTCTCCAAGTTAAAAAATCAAATAATATGCAGCGATTGACTATTATATCGCCTGCTAGTCATCCAATGCCTTGGTGTCCATACCTAGTCCACTCAACTTCCGGGTGCCCAAATTTTGTGGAACGACATTAAAATTTTGGATTGGTGTTTACTTAATGGCTTGGCTAGCTGGAGTGAACATTTTTATGTCTACTAATCTATTTGCAACAATTTCTTACCAGAAAAATAAATATTATTTTCTTTGCTTAAATTTTTTACATATCTTTGCAAAGGAACCCCCTGCAGACATCATAGTGTCTGTTTTATTACGCTCTTCTGTGATCAAATGCCGCATACGATATAATTTCATTTCTGATTTTCTAATTAATACAAATATAAAGAACAAAAATGCATAGAAAAAATTTGAAATTTATCCCTCCAAATTAGTATGGACACGATTTTCCCGTTTTCTCTGAAATGGTCACGCTTCATTTAACATTGTATTTATTTTATCAATTAATACATTTAAATGCTTTATTTTTTGATTTTGTAACATAATAATACATCAAATACACATGTACAACTTAAACAAGTTTTAAAAAGTAAAATATTACTTTCTTTTGGTGGTGCGTTTGCAATTTTGTCTAGTGTATGCTATCGAATATGTTTAAATTGATATAGAAAAAAGTCAAACATTTTTGTAAAGCAATGACAGTAATTAACTGATGCTAGGCAACAAAATTCTAGCTAAAATTCTTGGATTGCACTTTGATTTCATCACAATTCCATCTGAAGATAACATTTTAAGGGGAGGAAATTATGCAGAACTGAATCATTGTCAATTATAGATACTAATATAAAAAAAATTTGGTAAAGGTATTACTGTTAAAAGCAGAGATAGAGAAAGTGAATTCTTATGTCAGATTTTGTGACCTAAGAAGAATAAAACGACTTGACAGTGTTCTGCATGAACCGACTAAGAAGCCGGCCCCACCACAGCGCCTTGGCACTACAGGATAACGCAAAATAAAAAGATATTACCGCGGCAAAATGATCGTCGAGTATTCAATAAATAAACATTTAAATTCATTAATATCTAAGTGAACTTTCAAATCATGTTGCGCTTTAAAGTTCCTGATGTTAAACTGATAATATATTTAAATTTAGGTCGATTTTTAGGTTTTCACACTCAATTTCTCTTTCTTTTATGTTCTAAAAAAAGAACCTTTTTTTGAACAGTAAATGATAAGCAACTTTATATATTTAATATGAAAAACATATATATTTTAAAGATGTACCGGAAGTAAGTATATTTTGTAAATTGTAATTTAAAAAGGGATAGAATTTTCTGATGTATAATCTTTTAATATATAATTAACCTTCAATTCAGAATAATTTCTCTCACCTCTATCCCATACATCAAAACTTAAAGAGGTAGGTTCATAAACTCCATAAAATGGCCTTGTCAATATACCAATTAACCGACCAAGTCTTAAGGTCCCATTTCGAACATCAATATAAAGTAGAGACTCAGTGCTTTCAGTTCATATAAAAAAAATTCGTCTGATATATATATATATTTTTTATATATATTTTATATATATATTTGATGGATAGGATCCCCTAAAATTGTTCTTTCATTATATATTTAAATATTTTAGATCAGAGAGAGAGATTTTTTTGATTTTTAGAGAGAGAGAGAGAGAGAGAGAGATTTTTATTTGATATGAAGTCACCAAGGGTCTAAGTGAAATTTTACATATTTTCAACTAAAACTGAGTTGTTCTGATTTTTCAAAAATTCACAGGGCCAAAAATGGACCAATCTGATTTTTCTTCTTTATATATATAGAGCAGCTTGGGCCAGTCATCCGGGCTGTAATAAAAAGAAACAAACACGTTTTCACACTTTTCAGAGTTGGTTTTAAAATCCTTCATTGAATTGTGGTAAAAAAATATCAAAGAAATTGATAAAGACTTTTTAATATAACAGATCAGAATATCCTGTTTGACTCCTTTCAGAAATTAATGTATGTAGAGCGTCATCTCGTTGTTTCATCTTTTGTTTTGATCACAGGCTCCTAACGTTTTCTATGAAACATTACTCTTCTTTTATAAAAAAAATGTTGCCATTATACATGTAGTATAATTTTAGTTGGGGTATTTTTATCAACAAACAGAAAGTTTCGAAATGTGTCTATTGTCTGTTGTACTGATAATAAATACAATCTATGATTTTTTTTTTCAATTTTCCGTTTCAAAATCTCCTCATATCATGGTTAGATATTTTTGAAATCATGTCTGCAAACGTGTATCTTTACACTATAAACGACTAATATTGTCCCTTTAAACTCCTAACCATGTTCATGTATATTGCGATGGTTCTAATGAAAATTATTGGAATTCTAAATTAAATCTATCACACACTAATGAAAACTTAAACAACAGCCATTTTGTATGAAATTATATTCAATTGATAAGAAATCAATTGTGCTTCCGTGTCACAAGTTGTTAAGGTCTTCCGTCTCCAACGGAAGACCTTATTGTTTTCGTTCGGTTTCTTTTTCCCTATTATTATTTTTCTTACCGATTTTGTGCACGCGATTTCTTGGAAACGGCTCGCCCGATTTTCACCAAACTTTCAGATCTAATAGATATTCATCTGAACCTTTTCGGAACTTTTCGTCGTCGATGACGTCACTTCCGGTGTAACGACGAAAAGTGACCCCCGTAGTATAATGACCGGGGTCATTTTTCTATGTAGAAATTTGACCCCCTGGTCTATATTCTACGTAGAAAAATGACCCACTTTTCTGTAGAAATTATGGCTTTGGGGTCGTTTTTCTCCGTGTGCATTGTAGAAAAATGACCCCGAAGAATAATGAGCCCTTATCATTTTGAGATGCAAAAACACTCGTTTTTGTAGGAATATTCTTGTTAGGCGAATGTATACGGGTAATATCAAGCTGCCTTACGCTTTGAAATGTTAATTTCTGAAAGCTTTTAAGCTTAAATAACGAAATCAAAGCTATGCAATACCTAACATTAATAATACAAACCGTTTTATCCCCATTAAAGAAAAACAATATCTATTAAAATGTTCTAAGGCTATTAGAGCAAAGATACGCACATTCATAGAATCGTTTATTACATTTTATACAGTAAGTTTCCATAGTTGTCAATTTAATCTTTAAAAAGGTCATTTTCTCGCTGGTGTCTGAAAAAAAAAGTTTAAAAATTTTCCATAATTAATTGATTATAAATCTCTTTGATTTTTCCCTGAATAAATAATTTGCAAAACTCAAAATAAAGTTTTATTTTTCAAACGTTTAACGTTTTTGATCCCTATACTTTTAAAACTATAGTCTTGTCCCATGACTTCGTTATTGTGCGAGGGATCATGGGGCAAGACTATTAAAACTGGCGCGAAAAAGAGCGCTAGCTTATAAAATTAGATCCTATAAAAAATTTCGTTTTCTATGATTGAAGTTTCAAGCTTCTCATAAAAGATAGGGATGATTTAATTTGTAAAAATAAGTACGAAATTAAATTGTCTCTGACCTATGATACAAAGAAAATGTGGTTAGCTCAAAACCTGTAAAATGTCTTGTCGTTTGCTAGTGTCAACAAAACCATAGCAAAATGGGGGTTGTAGCATAAAACATGATTAACTGAAAAAGAGGTGCTCGTTTTTTCTAAACATTGGCACATGTAGTATCGCTTTCCCCGTTCTACATGTACTTACATGTGATGATTTTATGAGTTTTTTACCAATAAAAAAAAACCAAAACAACAAATGTTGGATTATGAAAGAGTTGTTACCTTACATATTACACGGTTTCGGGGGTATATAGTTTTTTTTTACATGCCCGTCTGTCTGTCTGTTTGTCTATTTGTCGGCAAATACTTGAACCTTGCCCATAACTTTAGACTAGATGGGACTATAACTTTCATATTTCAGTTGTATTTTTGTGAAAAGACCTTTTTGTGTACATCCAATTTTGACCTTTTGACCATGACATTGGAGTTTGACACACTTTTACACAAATATTCCTAGTAAAGTAACTTTTACTTTGGCATTAACTTTTGGACGATTTGTGCCAGGACTTTACATGCTTTAGATATCGAAGTTACTTATATGCAAAGTTAGTGTCAATAAAATCTCAGAAGAAAGGGTATGTTACAGCAACCATTTGACAGGTGTCTGTAGGCTAAAAAGTGTTAAAAAGATAAGGTATTTTTTGAATTTATAGATATCTTTGAGCGTTGAACTATTATTCACTCAGATGTAAATTTTTGCTAGTTTTAGAGGATTTTTAAAAATATCATTATAAGAACGTTCTCGATGTGTATGGTATTTCCCGTTCTCCCTATATACAGGAAAAAGTATAGTGCCATAAGGTAGTTTAAACGTATGTATTTTAAAGCATAATGCATACAGA
Organism: Saccostrea cuccullata; assembly: GCF_032062105.1. NCBI lineage: Eukaryota > Metazoa > Mollusca > Bivalvia > Ostreida > Ostreidae > Saccostrea > Saccostrea cuccullata. Next base: position 164,995 of record NW_026927602.1, on the reverse strand, counting down.
TGTATATCTAAGTTGAAAGGTAAAAGCTAAAGGAATTGAATTCATATAGTTAAATTACGTTTCTTTTCTGGCTTCTATGCAGTGCTTTTTGATTTGAGAAAAGTTTAAGGTTATCAGAAACATATCATGCCATTTTCGGAACAAAACCTTTGAATGATAAAAAAATCACCAAAAAATATAATCATAAATGTATGTTTCTCAATGAAGAAGGGATATGGAGATCACGAACAGTATTCAATATCAAAGTCCATTACACAATACAAAAAGAGCAGAGCAAACACGGACCTCCGAAACATCAGAGGTGGGATCAGGTACAATGGAGGAGTGAGCCTCCCCTACTAACCGTTCACACCCGCTGTGTGCTCCTTGTCATGATCGGGAAATAACGGAAAAATCCGTCGTCAATCCAGTGTATAAATAATGGACTAACAATTAGTATGAAAAACGTCAGTCAGCATTTGACTCAATGATAAATTGTATTTGCTGACAAGGTTATTGTATCAGCCATAGATCTTACTTATTGATGACTTTAAACGAGACTACTGATATTCTTGTTTCATTAACTTGCTTGTCAATAATTAACCTCGTTTTCGAAATTGTTAATACGTATAGCATGTTCTTGTGTATCGAAAAAACTTAGATATATAAACTCCGTATGCAGGTGATGAAGGTATACTGCTGCATAAGTAAGGGAAGTTGACGAGAGAAAAGTTCAAGTCATCACGTTTATCATATAGCGTGGTTGTTAGATTACAAATACCGTCTTTTTTCAAGTAAAATATCCAAGTATGAAACAGATATGTCAAAATCTGTGGTATATTTTATCTCTAGCATACCAGGATATATCTTATCGACGTAGGAATGTAAATAGCCACTGTTAATTGACAATTATTCGTCGATATATCTAAATGTCGATTTGAAGGCCACAGCAAGTGTTTTCTTCTTTCCACGCATACGATTTTGCACATATTTTGCTACAAACGAATACAAAATTAGGTCTGCTGATACGGAGCGCAATTGGTACCCATGGGAATTCCAATAGATTGTTGGAAGACCGGGTCTCAAAAAACTACGTAGATATTGTCAGTTAGAAACTCAAGCATCTTTGATGTCAACTTCAGAGTACTAGTGTGTGCAATCAGAATGTGTTTTAACGAAATAATTTTGCAAATGACCAATGACCAGGTTAGTAAATTAGCGAGTTCTATTTTTACTGAAAAAGCAGCCGTCAATGATATAAAAAAGTCTGAACTTTAATTTGTCGTGGGGAATGGTTGTGTGTAAACTTAAAAAGTCTTAAGCTGTTGATTTTGGAAAATTCTTAAGATTTTAAATTTTCCAAAAATTCTTTGGAATTTTTGAGTATCCACATCTGATTCACACCACTTCTTGAATATATTGCTGTACAGTACTCTTGAAGTTTTTCATTGGGATTCTGTGAGCCAAAAATAAAACAATACCAGATACATTGATTGTGAAGCTACAATTAAGATATGCAATCAAATATATGTTGGAAAGGATTAAAGTACATAAAAAATTCCTCCTAATTGCATTTGAAAGTATGAAAATATAGCAGGAGACACAGATATTAGGTGTTATAGCATAAAAAAGTAGGGGGTCAAATTTCTATGGGGGTCATTTTTCAACGTGTGTGAAGTCATTGAATTACTGGTCTGGAATGTTTTTCTACAGTCGAAAAATGACCCTACTTGTCGTAGAATATTGACCGGAGCTCAATAATCAATAATACTTTTGAATATGCTTAAGTTGACTACTTGATATTTTTCTTTAAAATAAATTTTGATTGTATACATAGCAGTTTACCTACATGAAATAATGATAATTTGTGTGTTCAAAAACCATTCAAAATTACGTATTTCGGAAAAGTCATAATTTTATTTTTCAAGATATCGATCATATATTGTTACTTCAAACGATACTTTTGTCAACATGTTTCACAAAAGGTCGTCTCGTTCTACACAGAGCTGTATTTAGAGCATATTCTTTGGTATCAACTGGAAGTTTTACTCAATAGATAAATAAGGGGAGTTGACAATAGGCGATAGAAAAGTTGGAGTCATCACCTTTATCATCAATTATAGTTAATGTTCCTTAGTTCTCCTGCCAAACAACTGAGTTTGTCATTTTGTTAAAAGCAGGCATAAACAAATAGCACCACGTATAAGTGAAATATGTCATTTATTAAAGTAAATGACGGAAGAGGTAAATTACAGTTAACAAAATAGGGGTCATATTGTAGTTTATGACTCTAAAAATTACTTCCATGTACTCGTATATATCATACACGAAATATTATGTGATCACAGGCGCTTGACACTTTTAAAAGCCTTTTCATTTATATAAATATCCTCCTACAATGACAAAAAATGTATTTGAAAGTTTTAAACTTTTAGCGTCTGTGGTTTTTATAGTAAATTAAATCTATGGGTTTATTTCCAATTTCTCATTTTTATACATTACTTATTTCATGGTCAGTCAGTTCTGAAGTAATTCATGAAAACATTAGCAGAGCTTTATACTACTTTACGTATGAATGAATATTTAGAGTACAATAAACCCATATCCTTGTTCATGTATGTAGTAATGATCATTTAGATTATTCAAATGCTAACTAAATTCAATAAAACTAAGATGAGAATTTTACAACAATTTTGTTATTTTTTTATTCAATTGATAAACAATTAATTTCGGATTGAATGCTATACATTTTTGTTCCTAATTTTTGGATTGATGGTAAAATTAAAAGATATTTAATTACCAGTTTTCTATTTGCGTTTGCTTTTGTTTGTATACTATAGAAAAAGCTAGTTTCCTTATAAACGATCGTCGTTTCACTTGTAATCTAGATGTCATAAAATAAAAAAGTGTTGATTTTTTTAATCGTTGTTCATTTCCATTCAAAATTAATTCATTTTCACAAGTGAAATAGCGGACATTTAACAATATTTTGCAGATATAACCAAGTACTTCGTTTTATTTAAATATGCTGTAAGACCTGTAAAACATAAAGGGGGTTCTGATTTGTTACATGTATATGTGGGAGACAGAAACATAATTTTCTTATACGACTATTGGGTTTTGATATTTTCTGCTTAACATATGTGTCCATACATACAAAAATAATAAGAAGCGTTTAGCTTCCTAAAAAAAATCTGCAAAAGAAAATGTGCAAAGAGAGATAACCAAATCAAGTTCAAAATAACATGAAATATTTGAATTATTTCTTTATTGAGCATTACACTATAACATTTAAACTTATTTCCTGTCATTTCAGCATTAACAAAGCAATGTTTTCTTATTGTTCTTAACTTTGTTCATGACAAAATTCTCACTTTTTTTATGGATTTGTTCTCTATTTATTTTAAAGATAATTCTCAAAACAAGGTCCCAACGAGTTATGTATCTATGTTTCGAGAGGCATCGTGATAGCTATTATATGTGTCATAGAGCTTGCTAAACGTTTCCAAGGAGACATGTGACGAAATTTTATAGATTGATGCTACTTTAATAAACTAAATGCTTTGACACACACTAGTGGCAGACACAAGAACTTCATTGTACATGTAATGTTTCCTATAAAATCCTATTGAACAAATTCTTGACTTGGTTTAAATATATGCATACAGTGTATTTCCTTACGAAAAGATCGGAAATCACGATATCATGATAGTTATTAACACTTTTATGTAATATGATTGAATGATTAATTGTTTGTTTGTTGTTTAACGTCCCTCTCGAGAAGTTTTCACTGCAGACGTTACCAATTGCCGGTGGAGATCTACAGATTCTGATCCCTACTCGGCACTTACGGCCATTGAGCAATGGGGATCTTTTTCGTGACAGCACCTACTGGAACATGGAACCTCATTTTATACGGTCTCACCTGAAGGACCGGTCCTCACGTGCTACAGTGGGATTCGAACCAGCGAGGTTAGAATAAACTCCTTGCTCTACGATTTTAGACGTCAATGTCTAACCACTAGGCCCGTGGATGACTTAAGGCATAATGAGGAAATACGCAAGATACATTCGATGAACATTTTGTCTGATCCTTAAGATGTCATTCATTAATACAAAACATTATAACTTGGAAAACATCATGAACATCTGGCAACGGGATTTGAAATTGCGACGAAAGGATGAAATCCTTACTCCACAACACTAGAGCAAATGCCCAAATTTTTGCCGATTAAAAATATTGAAGCTCAGACAAAATATAACTTAATAATTCGAATCTATGAGACACGTATGCAGTTAAAATAATATTTAAATCTGCATAAGCTGACCAACTGAATGTTTTTATATATAGCTCTAAATTAAATAAAATTATCTACATGAAATGATATTAAAAGGTATACCCTAAAACCTTGAATATAAGACGGATTTAAATATAAGACGTTTTTTAAAATCAGCCACCTATTTCTTGCACGGAAAATTACTCAAAAATAAGCCTGTTTTGAAAATAAGGTAGTCATAAATTTTCTTTACATTCACGGTGTACGTTTAAGCAGTCTCCATTGCTAAAAGCGCATCTTTTTAAAAGCTAGTGCACAGAATTACGACACTTGAACACTTTTTATTTAACTCTAACGGAAGATTACTTGGATATTCTATTTTTTAGATCGAGCAAGTAGTTCTCAATCTATCGATTATCATTTATAATAATTGATGAAACGTCTTGATTATGTTCTTGTTGCCAACCAGATTTATGTATTGATAAAAAGCCGCGATTTGAAAAGAAGACGGTTTTGAAAATAAGTCCCCAATTTCTTACCAAAACTTAAAATAAGCCGCGGCTTATTTTCAAGGTTTTAAGGTATTTAATTTCATAAAATATTGAAATATTAAATACCGAGTAATATTTCAGCAAAGCGGTCATTATTTGAAAAAAAAATTAAAAAAGAATTATTCTTGGGGATGAAAAATTATAAATATGCAGAGGAACACAATGATTAATGCAGATAAATATTTCTTCCGCTTTTTACCGTTAAATAATTTAATTTCAGTTGTATCACGTCATTTGATTGGTTAAACGGTTTTATCCATTTTGTATAACATAACTTGCCTACGTCACAATGAGTTACGTCAAAAGCGTATTACTCCGCTTGACGTTAACTTTTAAAATATGCGATATTTGAAGCCTTTTTTCCGAAGGAAAAAATGGAATAATTGTCTATTGTCTATATTGAAATTAAATTATAAGGAATGGAGCTTATTTCAAGTTATGTTATACGATATAACATAACTTGGGACAGTTTACGCTTTTTTATAAACCGCTTCGCGGTTTATAAAGCGTAAACTGCCCCAAGTTATGTTATATCGTATAACGTAACTTGAAATAAGCTTCATTCCTTAAATAGTTTAAATTTACTCATTATCATTGTCATTCAGCAAATACGTTCTTATATGAAATAATTTAAAGTTTGTTGGTGTAAATTGACATCAATGTATCAAATTTCATAAGCATCAACTTACACTTACATATACAACGTACGCAAAACAGGGGATGTTCACTCCTCCTGGGTACCTGATCCCTCTGCTGATATTTTCAATGATCCTTGTTTTCTGCGCTTTTGATATAATTGTATTGTTACGAGTTTTAGAAATCGATCACTGTATGTTTCATTATTACATACTTTGTCTGTTTCAAATGGAAAGTAAAAGAAACAGATAAAAGATTATCCATTTTATTACATATAAAAGCAACACATAAAATAAAGTTTTATTTATAAATAAGCACACAAATCATGTCATTCGAAAAATTAAAGAATAATTTACATGAATAAGATGTTTGCGAAAATGTTTTATGTTTCAATATTATGTCTATACATATATAAAAAAGAAAAAAATCTCTGTAAGAGACAAAATCGGTAGTGACACTATAGTCAGGTCTCCGTAAATATTGAAAAGATCTTGATTACTAAAAGATACCATATATAAAATACTATTTGAAAATGGCGACTGTCTCTACCTATTTATGATCATATTAAATGAAGAAGAAGCATGTCCAAAAAGGTAAGTTAGACATATCTGAATCTTGCCCTGTAGCCTCTTGATACATAATTGGAGTGTGTCCTAAATAGGATCAACATCACTCGGCCGGTGGAGGTGAAGATTCTTGTGGGTCTTGTGTTACAGCAGAACCTGTATATAAAGATGTAATTTATTTTTGTCATATTGAAGAAGAAGAATTTTAAAAAGGTCTGTATTCCCTTTTTAAATTTTTTTTTATGTTAATATAAATAAATTGAAATATGAAATAGAAATACAACATTGTATTCTTTTTGAATTTCTTCTCATTAATATTTACAAATTGGAACATAAGATTGATCTTAAATGTAGTTCATTAAGCAATGTATTTCATATTTCTTCCTTAATATTGATTGCTTATTATTCATACTTTAATTTTTATTAGAGTAAATTTTCTTGACATTTTTCAACTATAAGACATTCATCACAATGAAAAAATTTATTTAATGTACAGGACTTCACTATAAAGCATTCAGAGGGAACACTTTAAGTCTTACACCGCGAATATATTGTCAATTCTTTACTATTTAAAGTTAAAAATAAGACATGAAAGATACTTTTAAAATTAAATTATTGCTGCGTGTCAACAATAACATTTCATTTCTCCGAAGTATATCTAAGCATAAAAAATGTTTGTAGGTAAAGAACAAGAAAACATGTAAAGAGATATAATTAAACTTTAGATGTTTACTGTTTTCCAAAATTCTACATGTAAAGAAAACAAGTGTCCGGTAAGTGTAATTGTCAACATCAAAAAAGTTATTTGAATTGGCTTACCTTGGTCCAGTATTAGAGAGACTTTTGTAACGAACCTCTACAAAGTCTAAACATCTTGTGTTGCAAGTAATACCAAAGGCCCAAATGAACTGGAATCGAACACGTTTTCCTGAAGGTGCCTAGAGTATATTCATTTTGAATAAATATCAGAAGTCTTCATTCCTTAATAACTAGCTGTTCTTATGTATGGGTGTGTATATATTCAATTTATTTCGCCTTTCCGCGTGATATTGAATAGGAAAACATGAGTAAAATACAAAGGGGAAAAAAGATCTAATAACTTTAAGCTACAATATTTTATCATGAAATATGATATTACTAAAACTTATATTAATCGAGCTCTAAAAAACTATAAATATTAATAATAAGTGAACGTAGACACGGACCCCTAGAAATTTAAGAGCTGGGATTAGGTGCCTAGGAGGAGTAAGCATCTCCTGTTGACCGGTAATTCTCGACGTGAGTCCCATGTATTAATCAAGTTGACGGAATAGTTAAAACTTGATGTTATCAAATTTGTTCGAGAAAGTGTAGTAAGGAAGAGTGTTTCACGCCCCCGCAGGCTACTGAATAATCTATAAAATGTAAGGCCGTGCTAGATTACTCATTAGCTTTGTGCAGGAGCAATGAATCCCTTACATACCACAGTCATTCGAATCACTGGATGTGTTTATGACAGAGAGAAACAACATAAGTCAGGTTTAAATTTCAATAATTTATATAACAAGCATGATTCTGATGATGAGAGATGATAACAAAAATGATAACAAGATGAATTACCGGTAACAACAATGAGAGAAAATGGGAATAATGAACATGAAATTGAAACAACAAACTCCCAAAAAGGAAAAATATATATAATATGAAATATCTATACAAAAATAATCTCAGAAATATGAATACTTTGTCAAAAAGCACCAACATAAATTAAATTGGAAAATATAAATATTTTCCAGAAATAAATTAAATAAATAATTTTACCAGTTCTCCTAAATTCAAGTTTTAGTTGAAAAATGCTTCAAAAATATCTAATTAATTTTTAGAAGAAAGATAATTCAAAAATATTTAGTTTAAATAAGAAATTTAATTGCTTTCCAAAAATAAACTTTTTAGAACATAAATTCCGAATGAGTCAAGGACTCAGTTATCAAAATACATTTCAAAGTGAAAGTAGCAGAGAAAAGGTGAGGTGCTGAAACAGTACCTGTACGGAGTGTTCTGCCGGACGACTCCAGTAAGGAAAGGACAAGACAGCCCTTTTATACTTTATTGAACAATAGAAAATCAATGAATCGATAAGTTTATATCAAACTGAAGTATTGGATTCACTTAACGCCGATTAGCCAATCAGAGCGAACTTTACAAAGGTATGTGAATACACAATACAGGAAGTGACAAATATTGTTTACAAATGGAGAACCGGGTAACATGTGTTTGACTTCGCGTTGTGTTTAAGTTAAATATGTTGAAATAGCACCAAAATAATGAGGTAAAAACTCTTAACAATCAAGTTTAAAGATGTAAAGATGAAAAGGTAAGCAATTTGGTTGTAAACAAAAACCAGTTTTCCTACACTCTTCCCTCCTTGGGGAACAAATGTGTAAACATTTGTGTGTTAAATAATCATCAAAGGAAAACTGAAAAAAAATACAATACTTGATACAATGACCGATAAAAAAAAATATAAGGTCGTTTACATATAAGTCATACAAAAATATTGCGTTAAATTGATATCATGAATCACTCGGGTATTTATTTACAACAAAAGAAAAATGAGTGATTATCATTATCATAAAACTTGCATGGGTATATAAATAACAACAATATACTTCAAATACATCAAAGTCTCTTCAACTTAATAATGTTTAGTATCTGATTTATTGCCTTGTTCTTGGGGGTTCAACCGGTGCATCTTTGTACCATCGTGGGTTTTTGTGATGGGTGACAATTGTTGTGTTGTTCGTTTCCAGGAAATATAGCTTTTCGTCTCTGGAATTGTTGAAATCTGGATCTAAATTTTCTGATAAAATGGTAGTGTTCGCTAGGGCTTTTTCTGCTTCATATTTTCTTTTTCGTTGGGCAACTTTTCTTGGAGATTCATGATCAGGCATGTTTTGAATTTTGGAGAATTTTGGAGGAAGAATTAGTTCTGGATCAATATATTCTTTGTTAGGGACGGTAATTATAGTGAACTCAATTTTTGTACAATGTTGTCGTTCATGTTGCCTCTTATGTTTTGTTTGGATAAGTTTTTTACATTCAGAACATTTATTAAGTTTTTTTTATGGAAACATGTACTTTCGTCCAATGAGCCATGAAACTTCTGAAGGTATTAAATCTGTTAGTATTGGAACACTTAGGCACAGGGCAGGTCATTCCCTCAGAATTCCATTCTGGCCTTAGATCATCATCCAAAGTATGGATCTCCTCCATGGGAACATCTAGCTGTAACACATCCATCTATAACTTAAAAATAAAGATACATTCAATGACATTAGGCATAGTACATTAATTATATACATATGTAACATGTATTTGGAAATTATTCAAATCCATTATACATGTCTCTAGGTGATGATTAAAATAAAAACCACATAGTTAAAACAGTCATGAACTTTAATTAAGATGGACTAAATATTTGCTTTGGCTTAATTAGTCGCCCTGCCCTACTTCTTAATTCTGTAGTTTGTTGTGGGGTAAGTGCAATTTCAGGAGGGTCAGAATAGGAGTCATTGTGTACAGTTGTATTTGGTTCTGATGTTTCTGGTGTTGGAGTGGAAACTTCCACACTTATGTCATGGGTATTCCAGGCTGAAGGTGTTGTTAAACCCAAATACGGTTTTAGATGGTCTATGTGTGCTGAAATTGGTTCTGAATTAGGGGATTTCTGAATTTTATATGTCAAATCTGAAATTTTATTGATAATGAAATATGGCCCTGTCCAACCTAACCCTAACTTTTCATTGGCACTGGGAGGATACCATCTCCAAACCCATTTTCCCACACTAATTTTCCTAAATTTTGCGTTTTTATCATGGTCAGTTTTCTGCCTTTTTGCAGATTGCTTTAAATTTACATTTGCTTTTTCAAAAGCATTTAAAAGAGAATATTTTAACCACTCAACATATTTGATAGGGCATTCTTCATTGGGAGCATTTGGTGGCTTCCCTACTATTACATCCAACGGACAGTTTATTTCTCTGCCAAACATCAAAAGATTTGGGGAACATTTAGTGCTCTTGTGTTCAGTAGCACGATAAGCCATGAGTAGAAATGGGAGTAAATCATCCCAGTCATCGAAATTTTCTGAAGCAAAAATACTAAGTATTTGTCGAAGTGTTCTATTAAATCTTTCTACGAGACCATCTGTCTGGGGGTGATGAGGGGTTGTTCTTGTTTTTTCAATACCTTAAAGATTGCAAACATGTTTGAAAAGATGTGATTCAAATTCCCTCCCCTGGTCTGTATGAATCTGGTCTGGACATCCAAAACGACAGATGAACTCTGTAACTAGTTTGTCAGCTACTGTAAGGGCTGTATGGTCACGAATTGGAAAGGCTTCTTTCCATTTTGTGTAGTAATCCCCTACAACCATAATGTATAAATTCCCATTTACAGTTTCTGGTAATGGCCCTACTATATCTATGGCTATACATTGCAAAGGGGCACCCACTTTAAATTGCTGAAGGGGGGAATTTCCAACCCCGGGACCTGGCTTACATCTAGCACAAAGGTCACATGACTCACACCATCTTTTCATACATTCATCCATTCTAGGCCAATAAAACCTACGTTTAATTGAAGAAACAGTTCTTTCAATGCCAAAGTGGCCTGCAATCTTTTTAACATGAAGATTTTCAAAAATGTCTCTCTGAATTTTTGTAGGGGCTACCATTTGCAAACAATCTTGTCTATAGTATTTGCGATAGAGAATTTCATTATGGAATTCAAGTATGTCCCACTGGGAAAACAAAATTTTTGTTTCTCTTGAAAACCCTGACATTTCTGATTTGGTTGGTTTATTTTGATGTTGTAATTTATATTCAATGAAAGGGCCAATGATGGGATCATTTCTTTGCATTTCTTTAATTTCATTGTCTTGAAAACTCTCTAGCCAATTAGGTTCTTCATCATGATCATGAAGATTTTCATTGAAAGTCATTGGGAAAATGCTAAAAGGGCTACTAGACTGCTCACAGTCCAAATTTTTAGCATTGCCTAACTGATCTACTGATAATTTGGGATTTCTGGTAATATCTGATGTCAGATTGGTTTGTCCAGAATTACAATCCAGATGACAATCAGATTCCTGTAGAGCTAACAGAACATAAGGTGAATCTTCTGAGTTTTTATTTTCAATTTCTGTTGGATAACAACATGGACACTTTAAGTTTTTACATTTTTGTTGGATTCTGGATAAGCTGTCAGCATTTTGATGTTTAGAACCTGGTCTGTGTTGAATTTCAAGATTGAAAGTATCTACTATGCTTAACCATCTGGCCAACATTCCCTCAGGTTCTTTAAAGTTTTTCAACCATTTCAAAGATGCATGATCAGTTCTCAACAAGATCTTTTGGCCTAACAAAAAATGTTTGAACTGTCTCAAAAATGTTACAACAGCTAATAACTCTTTCTTGGTTGTACAATACTTTTGTTGTGCTTTATTCAAAGTATGACTGGCATAAGCTATCACTTTCTCTTAACCATTTTGTAACTGACTTAGTACTGCTCCTATCCCAAAATTGCTTGCATCAGTGTCAAGGATGAATGTTCCCTCATTAGTAGGAAAAGCCAAAATAGGAGATGACATGAGACATTCTTTAAGTTTTTGAAATGACTTTGCACAATTTTCATCCCATTTGAATTTTACAGATTTGCGGGTCAGTTGGGTCAATGGACTTGCAATTTCTGAAAAGTTTTGAATGAAGCGGCGATAATAGCCAGCTAACCCTAAGAAACTTCTGACATCCCTTTTAGATTTTAACTCTGGCCAATTCTTGATAGCTGTTATTTTTGATGGATCACACTCAACCCCCTTTTCAGATATAATATGACCTAAGTATGGAACTTTCTTTTGAAACAAAAGACACTTTTTGACTTTTAATTTCAGATTTGCCATTCGGAGTTGTGTAAAAACCAAACTCAGATTTTCTAATGTGGTGTCAAAATCTTTGCCAAAAACAATTACATCATCTAAATAACAAAGGCATTTTTTCAAGGTTAGATTTTTGAAGATGGAATCCATAAGCCTTTCAAAAGTGGCGGGTGCATTCGTTAACCCAAAGGGCATTACGGTAAATTGAAATAACCCCCTATGTGATGTAAATGCTGTCTTAACTTTATCTTGCTCATGCATCTTGATCTGCCAATAGCCACTGGCAAGATCAAGAGTGCAAAACCATGCTTGACCTGAAAGGGTATCTAATGTCTCGTCAATGCGAGGAAGAGAGTAGGCATCTTTTTGAGTCACTGAATTCAATTTTCTAAAGTCTATGCAAAATCTTGGTGTGCCATCTTTCTTTTTGACTAAACAAATGTTTGCAGACCATGGACTATTGCTGGGTTCAATGATTTTATCTTCCAACATTTTATCAATTTCTTTGTCAATTATTTGTTTTTGAACCATGGGGTACCTTCTGAGTGGCATTTTGATAGGTGTGTGGTCACCTGTATTGATTTTGTGTGTTGTTATGTTTGTTTGACCTAACTTTTCTCTGGGTTCATGAAAAATATCTTTGTATTCAAGAATGAGATGTGAGAGTCTGAGTTTCTGTTCTTCTGTCAAACTTGTGTGAACTGTATCTAGCAAAGGTTGTAAATACTCTGGAAGATCTTTGTCTATATGTTTGTCAGTGTGAGAATCCTTGTGTGTACTGGGATCTCTTACAATCTCACTCACACTCCCTAGGGTACCAACAATGCTCTCTCTTTCAAGGGTTACAGGCTTCTCTCTAGTATTTAGGACTGATACAGTCACCGCTCCCAAACTTGGGTCACAGAGAGACCTGGCTAGAAAAAGACCCTTACTTGTAAGGCTTTTAGTAGGTTCTATCAGTCCCAACCCATTCAGTGGTTTATCAACCCATGCTTGAAAAACAAACTCTGATTTAGGAGGAACTGATACAGTCTCAGCAACTTGAATTCGAGCACAGCTGTTTGTGTTATTCTTGAACAGCTTAAATTGGCCCAAAGATGTTTTCAAAACCTGCTTCTTTATGTTGATAGACGCATTTGTATTTTCTAGGAAATCCATTCCCAAAATATTTACATTGTCTAAATTTGCAACAATAAACTCTTGACAAATTTTCTTTCCTACAATTTCTAAATCAGCATTGATTTTTCCATGAACAGTTATCTCCCTTCCATCAGGAGAGGTGAGATTGATATCTGTTTTCTGGGGCTTAACACCAAATATTTCAAAGAGTTCTTTTGTAATGATGGAAAAGGGGCTCCCTGTGTCAACTAACATGTTAAGAGGTCTTTGTTTAACATTAACCCTTAAATACAAGCAAGCTTTAGAGGCATTGCCTACTGACACTTTAACCCTATGTTCTGCAGGTTTCCCATCATCGACTGTATCATTCTCCTTGAGTGTAGATGACCGATTTTCTTGTTCTTGTTTTATTTTTAAAGGAAGGGCTGAGCTCACGGTCATAAGACCAGCCCCATCTAGTTTTCCGACATTTCACTCTGAGAAAGGGCACTAACTTTTCCTGTGTTCTTTTGAGCTTTAGGATTACTCTCATTCTTTTGTTTAAAGAAACATCTACTTTCTACATGACCCACTTTCCCACAATAATCACACACAATGTTTCTGACAGGTTTTCTCTGATCATTCTCTCTCTCTCTATCAAAAGGTTTGTACTGACTGAGGGTTTGAGGAGGAGATTTACTTTTGCTACTCTCACTGTCTAATTTTTCTTTCACTAACTTTTCTAGCTTTTCATCTAACAACCTGGACAAAATTCTTTCTAAATCCTCTTTCTCTTCAACTGTCTTGCTCTTTTGTTTTAATGCTAGAACCTTTTCACAATTTTCAGATTCAGGACTACAGGTGGGCTTTCTGATTTTATCCAAGGGCCCTTCAATTGCTTCAAACTCAGAGGCATAGGATATGGCCTGCTCCAATGTTTGAGGATGTTTGAAGGTTATGTGTTTCTTGAGTTCATGATGTCCCAATCCATTTAGGTATTGGTCAATTACATGAATTTCAAGGGAGGTATTGGGCTCTTTGGGAAAAGCACGCTGAGCTAATCTTTTAAGTGCGTACCCATACTGTGCAACTGTCTCCCCTGTCTCTCTTTTTCTATTTCTAAACTCACAACGAGCAACTATCTCTCTCTCTTGTGGATTGAATCTTTGATTGAGTATTTGTGTGAGAGTGGTGTAATCTGTACACTGATGATATGTTAACTCACTAAGCACTTTTTGTGCAGAACCTCTCAAACACATGATTAAGCGTTGTGCTTTCTCACTATCATTCCACCTATTCCAGTGTGCAACATGTTCAAAATATGCCATGTAGTCTGTCCAGTCTGTGGTGTTAGGGTCAAACTTGTCTGGTTCAACTATTTTGTGCATGGTAGGTGCATGAGATTGCATGGGAGGTGCATAAGATTGCAGGGTAGGTGCATGAGATGTTTGTGTTGGCACAGAATGACTGGAATACCAGTGAGATGGAAAATCTGTCTGTGTATTGTTTGCATGACCTGGTGTAAAGTAATATTCTGGTCTTGAATCTTCAAAATTTACATGCCTTGAATTTGTGTACCCAGATCTACCCAAGTGAGAGGAGGCACTCATAAAGGTTGGATCAAATGCAGATCCAGCATTCCCTAATTGTGGGCCTTGGTTTTCACTTCTAAACCTTGTTCTGTTAAGGAAGGATGGATCAGATACTGATCCAGTGTTCCCCACTCTTTGACAAAACATCTCATCTCTGAGCCCTGACTGAGTTAACCCAAACTTTGAATCATATGATGATCTAGCATCCCTTGATTCTGCAAATAATGGCCTATTGAAGTCACTGACCTTTGGTGTACTGTGTCGATTAGACTCAAAAGGCTTATATTTTGATTCATAGCGAAAATCTAAATGCTCTTTAGGTTTTGTTTCTGAATACTTGTCTTCTGTTCTACTAGTTTTCAAAGCATCTTGTAAACGCCTCTCCAAATCTTTAATAGTTTCTGTAAGTTCAAGTATTTCACTCTCATGTTTGACCTTTTCATGGGATTTAATGTTTCTTGAATCTTTCTCTCCTGAAGCACCTAGCAAAGACTCATCATCATCAAAGAGTTTCTCTCTGAACATTTTTCTAATTTCTTGTTGTCTCCCTGTCATGATAAGAAACACATCCTGGTCACGGCACCAAAATGTAGTAAGGAAGAGTGTTTCACGCCCCCGCGGCTACTGAATAATCTATTAAATGTAAGGCCGTGCTAGATTACTCATTAGCTTTGTGCAGGAGCAATGAATCCCTTACATACCACAGTCATTCGAATCACTGGATGTGTTTATGACAGAGAGAAACAACATAAGTCAGGTTTAAATTTCAATAATTTATATAACAAGCATGATTCTGATGATGAGAGATGATAACAAAAATGATAACAAGATGAATTACCGGTAACAACAATGAGAGAAAATGGGAATAATGAACATGAAATTGAAACAACAAACTCCCAAAAAGGAAAATATATAATATGAAATATCTATACAAAAATAATCTCAGAAATATGAATACTTTGTCAAAAAGCACCAAAATAAATTAAATTGGAAAATATAAATATTTTCCAGAAATAAATTAAATAAATAATTTTACCAGTTCTCCTAAATTCAAGTTTTAGTTGAAAAATGCTTCAAAAATATCTAATTAATTTTTAGAAGAAAGATAATTCAAAAATATTTAGTTTAAATAAGAAATTTAATTGCTTTCCAAAAATAAACTTTTTAGAACATAAATTCCGAATGAGTCAAGGACTCAGTTATCAAAATACATTTCAAAGTGAAAGTAGCAGAGAAAAGGTGAGGTGCTGAAACAGTACCTGTACGGAGTGTTCTGCCGGACGACTCCAGTAAGGAAAGGACAAGACAGCCCTTTTATACTTTATTGAACAATAGAAAATCAATGAATCGATAAGTTTATATCAAACTGAACTATTGGATTCACTTAACGCCGATTAGCCAATCAGAGCGAACTTTACAAAGGTATGTGAATACACAATACAGGAAGTGACAAATATTGTTTACAAATGGAGAACCGGGTAACATGTGTTTGACTTCGCGTTGTGTTTAAGATAAATATGTTGAAATAGCACCAAAATAATGAGGTAAAAACTCTTAACAATCAAGTTTAAAGATGTAAAGATGAAAAGGTAAGCAATTTGGTTGTAAACAAAAACCAGTTTTCCTACACTATCTGTAGTATGGAAAGGAGGAATGAGTAAACATACATTGAAAATTCATAAATACATATATATTGAAAACATATGGCTGGACCGGGAATCGAACCCGGGACCCCTGTATTTCTAGTCAGGTGCTCTAACCACTGAGCTATCCAGGCCGATGTCCTCAGTGCAGCCTAATTTCCTACATTCCCCCTTCCTTAAATAGTCTTCGACCCCGAAGACACAACTCAAGTTCACCTTGTCAGGACTTTAACATTAGTAATTATACATTGCCTGAACAAGGTTGGCCACGGCACCATCTGTAGTATGGAAAGGAGGAATGAGTAAACATACATTGAAAATTCATAAATACATATATATTGAAAACATATGGCTGGACCGGGAATCGAACCCGGGACCCCTGTATTTCTAGTCAGGTGCTCTAACCACTGAGCTATCCAGGCCGATGTCCTCAGTCCAGCCTAATTTCCTACAAAAGTAATCATACCATGGTTTAACCTCATCTATATCAACATCGAATTCTATATTTATTTTCCAAATAATTTTAAAAGAGATATGATGATCGAAATTGAAGCTTACAATTGGGAATAAAGGAATGTTATGAACAGGGACATTTACCAATATTTTCCAAGTACATTCCGCGTTGGTTGTGTACCTCCAAGGAAAGAAGTATCCAGGTGTATTTAAGTATCTGTAGCATGATGTGGCATATCTATACTTGTTTCCACATCCAGCAGTCGCTAAATTCAGATGAATAGAATATTACATTATGTGCTTTAAGAAAAATGGAATCGTTGTCAAAGTATATTGATTAACGTTGTATATTTAAGTTCATAGGTACTAAAGCGACAACAATATAACAAATTAGTTGAATTACCTTTCTTTGCAAAATGAAAACGAAATTCCAATCATCAGGAGAGAAAAATTATCAGTAAGTAAGATTGCTGCGAAAATATATTAAGGTTGATATTATGTTTTATACACATATGAAGATTGAACATCTTACCAGGGTTCTTTGGATACTGACAATACTGTCCAACCCAACCATCCGGGCACTTGCAACGTCCACAACTTCTGGGATCCCGGTATCCACCATTTCTACATGATGACCATGTCAATCCCCCGGTGCATCTACCATCTACTGAAAAAAAGTTTTATACTTAATTCCGGAGGAAAATATCTTGCACAAAAATGCACATGGATTTTTTTGTCGTCATTTGTGTCATACAATTGTAGAGTGTTTTGCATACAAGGGAATATAACCATAACCATGGCAAAGGAACACTAAGAAAAAAACTCAAAAAATACTTTATCGGTTTGACTGTTTCAGCATGAATGTCTGACATTCATTCGCTAATTTCAGATTTATATTTTGAGCTTTAGTAAAAAAAAAAGTAACTGGCATTCTTGTGTAAAAATAATGAAGAAAAACATCATAAAATAGAGATTTTTTTAGGTCTCACATACTCTGACAATAGTGGTAGTTAATAGCTCTGATATCATTGAATGATAAACCGACTCTTTGTCCCATTGTCCTTGTGTAATCGCTCTGCTTGGCGACAATTGTCTTAAGCCCGGCCGACTTTGCAAAAGCCTGTCATGATAAAATTTTAAGTAAGCATTATCTAAAATCTTTTAATTGATCAAACTATTTCTAAAACCATCATATATAATTGTTATTATATTTTATCATTTCCCATCAATAAAGTAAGATTCCCTCACCCTGTCAGAATAGTGCATGACTGATCCGTAATCGTATGGTGTTCCGTAGGTTACTCCGGGTCTTTTCAAGAAATTGTTTTCTCGCCCACTTGCAATGTTGTTTGTTATTATCGAGACAAAGGTATCTCTGTCCTGTCTGCTTTGCTCGTGCCACAAACCCAGGGCATGTCCGATCTCATGGAGGATTATTCCTAACTAAAATGGAAATTTTGTTTAAAGTGAAAGAGAATACTTTCAGTAATCGAATTCAAAAGATCGCATAAAATCATATTGACCTTTTCTGAAAAAGAGATTGAGAAAAATAACTTTTTAAAATAATCTTTTTAAAGCATATCGGTATAGATATTAAAACAGTTACGGGTAGAGATATTCTGGGATTTTTTTCATGCGTATGATAAATGAAATAAAAAGCCCAATGCTTGACTTACGTATTTACAACCATTTTGGAGATTTATATCGTTAATACCAGAAAATGTTCATTGTTTTTAAAATTCATTCTGTAAATAACAGGATGTATTTAATTTTGCCTTTCACACAAATGAATCATTTTTTATCCATCATTATTCATTTAAATACATTGATATATTTTGTTGTAAACTATCTAAACTAGTTCTAAAAAAAATTGCAAGCCGTTGCAAAATCTAAAAAAATAAATAGTTTTATTTCTTACTGTGTGCTGAAGAATTAATTTGCAATCGGTAATTGATGGGGAAAGTCCACTTTGGAATATTGTACACTTTTCGTTTATCAATTGGTTCAGGAGCCTATTAGGAAAACAAAGTGTTTAACATTAATGAAACAACATACTATATCATTTGTTTTATTATATTGCATAGAATTGCTTGTGTTCGGGACATTCATTTACATATTGCTTGGAGGATCTAAAAATGTAAGGAAAAGAAGAACAATTTCCTAGAATGTTGTCCTCCTGATTACAACAGCTCCTAATCTTTGCAAGTTTTTGAATGAAAATTAATTAACTGTATTAGAATCAGAGAAAAAAGAAAAAAAAGGGAAAGGAATTGGATCCTTCTTACCACCATTTAAGCTTCAATAAAAACGTTCCACCATTTTAAAAGATAAAAATGACTGCGAAATGCTTATATCTGGTTTAATATTTGAATTATGTTTTGATTTTTTTAAGGGACTCTGACCCTCAACCAGGAAGGACAACTCTTTAATTCATAATTTAATTCAAAAAGTCTTTAAATGAAGCTTGAAAATTAAATCCTTTCATGCAATAATTTTCATTACATGCCTCTCAATGTGCTTCAAGATTCTTTGAACTTCTCAAAAAGGTCTAATTAAAAGTAGAAATTTTTATCCGGAGAAAACATTTTAGATACCAATGTTTATTAAGATGATATGAAATAAGAAGTGATTTATGGAGCTTTGCAAAGAACCTTGAAGCACATTGAGAGGCATATAATGAAAATTGTTGCAGGAAAATATTTAATTTTAAAGCTAAATTTAAAGACTTTTTGAATTAAATTATAAATTAAAGAATTGTCCTTCCTGGCTGAGGGTCGGAGTCCCTTAAAAACAATCTTTCTACAATACACTCATTCTATCCTTTATATAAAGACCACGTGAAGTCAGTAAAAAAGATTATGGATAAAAACTTTCAAATAATTTTTTGAAAGAGTGTATTTATGTATATAAAGGAATTTATGGGATCTAAATGCTCGAAGTTTTTGTATTTTGAATTACTAATAATGTGTATGAATGTTTGGGTCTTGAGGGGTTTTTCCGGGTTATAGTTTCCAAGCGCCCTCTATTTACGGCTATTAGCCTAACCCATATTCATAATTCCGCTTGGCTACAAAAAACGTGGTTTGAAAAGTTTAGAAGTTTTACATTGTGTTGTGAGTATTCATAATTGTATAAATCATGCAGGATAGTGTCTTGATTCTCGGGCATTCATTTATAGTTCGTTTACAGCGGTTTATGAATCGTTCTGAGCAGTTACATGTTAATCTGGATCTACAACAGAAAGATTTTTGCAGAGGATATTCGGGCTGTACAATCGATAGAATATCAGTTAGAGGCTTAAGAGAGGTTGATAGATTTAAACCAGCTGTAGTGTGTCTGCAGATAGGTTCGAACGATTTGTGTAACTTGGATGTTGAAGTTTACGATCTGGTTGAAAAAATAGTTTCGTTCACCGATAAGCTCCGGGGTCGCGGAGTGCAGAGGGTATGTGTTTATCAAATTCTTCATAGAAAACCACCAGGTAAACCTGGCAGATTTTCAGTAGACGTTGAGTGGTTCAATGCCAGGGTAGATGTGGTTAATAGGCTTTTGAATGATAGGCTAGGAAGAGATTTTGGCTCGGGTGTCAGATTCTGGAGGCACTCAGGATTTTGGTCACAGGAAAATAAAGAAATAGTGTACTGTGAAGATGGTGTGCACCTAATTGAAACATACGGGTACCCAAAATATTACAATAGTGTTAGGGCCTCAGTTGTTTCGGCATTTAAAAGCCTACAAGTGGTTTTATAAAATTGAATACAAATTACACTGTTATGGTAAAATGGGGTTGCTTGTGCATTGTTTTATCAGGGAAGTTGGGATGTCAGGAAGTGCGATTAAATGACATAGGTTTATCTACAACTCTTAGGTTTTATGTCATTGGTTGTTCACCTGGTAAATGTTACGTCAGTCGATTACCATGTTTTTCATTGTTTACCATAAGATTCTTCATGAAAGTTTCATGGGTTATTTTAAACAGGTATTCCCAAAGTATATTACATAAATTGTTACCCTTCATGGTTGGGCTATCAGTGCTGTAGCTCTATATGGTTAAGCTATATGTTTCCATGTATGGTTTGGCACCATTGTGTTGTTATGCCCTATATATATATATATATATATATACATATATATATATTATAATATTGATATAAGTACATTAACACAATAATCATTGTAATGAAATGATCTTTTTCATAAGCTTCTATTTAAGTATGTTTTAAATCCTTTGCAAGCATTGCATTTTCAATGGTAAACTTCAGACTGAACATCTATTAATTTGTCATATAGAGCTTTGCTTACAAAGTATTTTACAGGAAAATGCCTAGGGCCAAAGCTGGTGCCAAGAGAAGGAGTACAGAGGTTTCAAACAGTACTACAGGCACAAGAGCAAAGACGAGAAAAGCACAGGAGGTAGACAGTGAAGCTAAAGAGGATGTGTTGGTGAAGAAAATCACCGAGGCCGTGTTGGAAGCAATTGATGAAAGGAACAAAGCCACTGATACCCAAGGGGGAGGTGCTTCTGATAGTGACGGTGAGTCCGACTCAGAGATTACCTTTAAGGATATTGAGGGGTCAAATGATGAATATGCCTCAAGTGAGGCAATAGATACTTCCACTTGGTCAACTCCTATTTCGGCAATGATTCCACAAAAGCTTAAGCAAAAGATATGGGAAGATCAGTATATTGACCTTGCAGCTCTTCTCCCTAACAATTTAATCCCTTGCACCGAAAATAATGACTACACATTTAAAATAGGGGAGAACACTAACCTCTCGGTAGTACCCAAAAGGGCAAAACAAACAATTAAGACCATATTCCAGTGGACAACAGCATTTCTGCGTTTCCTTTCTGTCTACACTGAAAAATTTCCGAACGAAACGCCAAATCTATTAAAACACGCGGAGACAGTTCGTGATATGGCATCATCTGGAAATGTTTCTTGGCAAACATATGATAAACAAATTAGGATGGACAGGCAAAACAGGGGTACTCCTTGGGGGAAGCTAAATGTTGAATTCATTCTTCAGGCTCAGAGATCTAGGGAGGAAGCGAACCAGCCCTTTCGTCCCTTTCGATCAAGGTTTGGACAAAAATCCGGGGGGAGAAAACATTACCCCAAAGGAATTTGCTGGAAATATAATAGGGATGGAAGTTGCAAAACTGAAAACTGCAGATTCGAACACATTTGTACAGGATGTAAGAGAAACCACCCTAAAACAAAGTGCAGAGCACAAACAACTAGTAAAAGCCCAGTGCAGTTTTCCTCAGGCAATACAGCAAAACACCAATGAGGTCGTGACCCCTATTATAGCTAATGTATTGCAATATCTGTTACTAGGCTATGACGCAACTATTTCTGAGTATTTGATTTCAGGATTTAAATATGGATTCGACTTGCACTATCACGGTCCGAGATATTTCAGATCATCTAGGAATCTTTCTTCTGCCATTTGTAACCCAGTCGTTGTTTGCAACAAATTACAGAAAGAACTTGATGCTCAAAGAATTGCCGGGCCTTTTGTTTCACCCCCTTTTGAAAATCTTCAAATTTCACCAATTGGTGTTGTACCAAAGAAAGAACAGGGTCAATTTAGACTTATTCACCATCTATCTTTTCCTGAAAAAAATTCAATCAATGATTTTATTCCGGATACATTCACAAAAGTTCAATATGCTACTCTAGATGATGCTGTAAATATTATTGTCTCGATAGGGAAGGGTTGCCTTTTGGCCAAAACAGATGTGGAATCATCTTTTCGGATTATACCCATTCGAAAAGAAGATCATGAATTACTGGGCTTTCAATGGGATGGTCTCTTCTTTTATGATAAATGTTTGCCAATGGGGTGTGCGAGCTCTTGTGCTATTTTTGAAACATTTTCTACGGCCTTAGAATGGATTGGAAAGGTTAAGGGGCATATTCCTCACATAACTCATATATTGGACGATTTTCTTTTTATTGGTCCACCTGCATCGGGAATATGTAATCAAAGTTTACATGTTTTCAAACTTACATGTGAAAGTCTAGGTGTTTCTTTAAAGGCAGAAAAGACTTCTTGGGCAACTACAAACTTGGTATTTCTTGGTATTGAAATTGACACATTGGCTATGGAGATTAGGTTGCCGCGTGAGAAATTGGAGAAATTAAAACAAGCTATAAATTCAATGAAATTTAAGCGAAAGGTTACCCTTAGAGAACTTCAGTCCTTGATAGGACTGCTTAATTTTGCTTGTCTAGTGATCGTGCCTGGGCGTACATTCTTAAGGCGACTCATTGACCTAACAAAAGGCCTTTCAAAGCCTCACCACCACAAAGACATGGTTAGAGAGAGTAGGCGTGATCTGGCTGCCTGGTCATTATTTATAGATCACTTCAATGGGAAATCATTATTATTTAAACATATCTGGGTGACATCGAAACAAATTCATCTCTACACTGATGCAGCAGGTTCTCTGGGGTTTGGAGCTGTATTTGAAAAGAAATGGTTCTATGGGTCTTGGCCAGAAAATCTGAAGGATTATGATATTACCCTCAAGGAATTATTCCCGATTGTGTTAGCTGTCGAACTATGGGGTTCTAACTTAAAGAATTCTTGTGTCATATTCCATTCGGATAATGCAGCAGTTGTTCACATTGTGAACTCGCAAACATCAAAAGATTCAAAAATCATGATTTTGGTGAGAAGATTAGTTTTGGCACTTATGACATACAATATTCTCTTTTCGGCAGAACACATCCCAGGAATGTTCAATATTTTACCAGACTTACTTTCACGCTTACAGATCGAGAAATTCAAAGAAGTGTCCGTGGATATGGGCCAAACCCACCAGCATACCAATCCATCTTTTGCAACTCTCCAAAGCACAGCATGTAGTTTAATAGATGCAGCGTTGGCTCCTAACACAAAGAAATTGTACAGGCAGGCCCTAAATTGTTTCAGTAGTTTTATTCAGAGTTATTACAAGACTGACTGCATTAAGGAGATATCCCTTGGACAGGTTATTTGTTTCGTGTCATACCTATTCAGTTTAGGAAAAGCACCAAGCTCAATATCAACTTACCTGGCAGCATTGGCTTACTATTTCAAAATGACAAATGCCCCAGATCTATCAAATCATTTCTTGATCAAGAAAATGTTAAGTGGGGCAAAACGGCTTGTCAATTCTTCAGATGTCCGACAACCAATTACTTTGGATATCCTTGGGAAGCTCCTGGTGGCAATACCACATGTAGCCAATTCTAAGTACCAAGAATATTTGTACATGGCGATGTTTCTTTTAGCATTTTATGCTTTTCTAAGAGTGGGAGAAATCACAGTTCGTTCTGGCTCAAATCCAAACCTGTTGCTTCGAAGAAATGTTTCTTTCAGCCGTGACAAAAAACAAGTACGCATGGTTGTTACAATGATCAACTTCAAACATAATTTAGGTAAAAAACCTGTCCAGCTGGAAATAAATCCCCAACCCAAATGCAGCTTTTGTCCGGTGCAAGCTATGAGAAATTATTTGGAGGTGCGAGGTGCAGAAGAAGGAGCCCTATTTTGCTACAGATCAGGACGACCCATCTCGCGTACAGAATTTTGTGATGTTTTGAGGTCAGCACTAAAATTTTCCAAACTTGATTCTAACACATTTAAAGCACACAGCTTCAGGATAGGAGCAGCAACCCAGGCACATTTACAGGGTTTTTCAGATTCACAAATAAGAGTCATGGGACGATGGCACTCAGAGTCATTTAAGAGATACATTAGGGTATCAATGTTTCCAACATTTTAGTGTTAACATGTTTTTGTGAAGAGGTTAGAAGCTCCAAATATAGAGGATAACTGTCTGAGGCGGTATCCTTTATTTTTGGTCACTTGATTGTATTTTGAAGGAAGGGGGATTCTGTTTGAAGCATTTTTCATCTCTTTTCATTGCATCCCTTTCCAGGTAATAAATTCTTAATTCAATAATCTCATAATTTGGCATATGTATAATGTTTTAGGGTAATTTCATGGCGTCATATTTTTTATCATGGATGAGAAAGTTACACTGCAACATGTTTGATTGTCTTAATTTATAGCTACATTAACATGTACGGAAAATTTATTAGATTTGGGTGACTGTCTGAGGCGGCACTCAAGATTTTTGGTATGGAGGATTGTTAATGTTTCTTGTCATTTTTTCTGTTACAAGATATGTAATGATTATGTACATATGTTAATAACTTTCAACCTGTGAGTGGATGGTGGAACTTTATCTTACTAAGCCAAGTATGTTTTATATGTTAGAATTTCTTATATGGATCATTTCCATTATCCATCTAGTGCATTATATATAGCGGGACATGCTGATTACTATACTTGATTTTGTGTTATCGTTTAACACACAATATTCATGTATTTGTATATATTTATATTTAGTTATTGTTCGGACAAGGCTATGTTCCTTATGGGCAGGATAAAACAAGGGGAATTGAAACAGAGGATTATTTGAGTAAGAACAAAAATTTCGTTTCTATGCAGTATGGTCTATAACTTAACAGTAATATTTAATTAGTATGATGAGTATGTGTATAATACAAGATGACAAAACTTTATAAAAAATTTTTGAATGTGAATCGATTACTGTTCCTCTTAAGTATTCCATTGATCCCTATATCAATTTATTTGTTTTATTATCATACTCATGTTGAACTGAAGCACATTTTTGGGTGGGGCGAGGGACCCTTCTCTATAAGTTCATTGTCCCTCTTGTGGGATATTTTTTGCACCCCACCTTCTGCTACATTCTGAAATTGTAAAATTTTTCATTTTATTTGGCATTTGTAATGTAATAAATGCTCTATTCACAAACACTCGCTTTAGCATTTTAATGGCTTCAGAACAGAGCTGCAAATGTGCTTCAGGTACATGTACATACGAACTGAGTTGTTCATTATTGCCCGCATTTAAGAGCACATAAGTGTATTTATGTATATAAAGGAATTTATGGGATCTAAATGCTCAAAGTTTTTGTATTTTGAATTACTAATAATGTGTATGAATGTTTGGGTCTTGAGGGGTTTTTCCGGGTTATAGTTTCCAAGCGCCCTGTATTTACGGCTATTAGCCTAACCCATATTCATAATTCCGCTTGGCTACAAAAAACGTGGTTTGAAAATTTTACCCTCCTCCACCCCCCTTCAAACCTCCATGCACATTTTTATTATATTGTTCAGATTACTGATTTTCTTGTGTCAAGGTGTGGGATATTTTTTGCACCCCACCTTCTGCTACATTCTGAAATTGTAAAATTTTTCATTTTATTTGGCATTTGTAATGTAATAAATGCTCTATTCACAAACACTCGCTTTAGCATTTTAATGGCTTCAGAACAGAGCTGCAAATGTGCTTCAGGTACATGTACATACGAACTGAGTTGTTCATTATTGCCCGCATTTAAGAGCACATAATAAAATTTATGACTTATGACCGATAATAAAAATAATAATTTATTTTGTGAAGCTATAAGTATCCTTTTATACAATATTGTATTGTTTTAATTCCCAGTCTATTATCCTAGGTTTTGTCATGAAAACCGTTTATCTAATAATATCGTGCCTGTTTTTTTTGTTTTTTTTTTGTTTTGTTTTTTGCTCGTTTTTTTAATTAAAAAATAGCTTTGCAAGTTTAAAAAATATTTTTTTAATACAACTTACAGATGCTTCCGATCCGTTGGTAAGTCTCAGGAATTGGGGATTTCTTTTGTAAAATTCTACAAGTTCGGCTGCAGATTCTTTGTCCAATTTTACATCACCATCTATCATATCCATGTCTTCCATGCTTCGTTTTGAGGTCTGAAGAAGACAAAGGAAAAACATGTTTATTTGATATATAAATACCAAATTTTCTACTAAATCTTGCTTTACTACTAAATCTTGCTTTACATTTATTTAAAAGCTAACAATACATTTCTTTACGATACCCTAATTGCAAGTTAATTATCAAAATTTTACTTTTAATCCTGGATTTGCCGAGCTTATCATTTCATCCAGTTGGGACATTGATGATGCCAGGGGGCTATCAAAAGCTCGCTCTTCTTTTTCTTCGCCTTCGAAGAAGTCTCTTGCTGAAGGATTGGTTTCAACTGGTTCTTCTTTAGAATTTTCTTCATTTTCTACAAAACTGTCTTGCTTACTATCACTTTCATCATCATCGTCTGCCTCGAAGTCCTCAAAATTTCTTTCACTGAAATTTGTTTCGTCAATGTCAGCTTCGTACAGAAGTTCACGAAGATTTTCTGATGCAATTTTCCCGTTTTCATCTTTGTCTACTGGGCTAGCAACAAAAACTGCAAAGAGTGCTGTAATTATAATAAGTCTCAGCATGATGGAAGTCATTTGAAATTTTTCGAAATAGTATTTCTTTTATACCTTCAAATCAGGATGTATTTTTGAGTTTCGCAATAATGCTCCTTAGTAACTATATGTAAATAACTTTGGCTATCCAAACATTTTCAGTATTTAATTTAACATAACTTGGAAAATTTTCAATTCTATTTTCGTGCAAATAGATTTTGATTTTTAATTTTTTGGGGGTTTTCTCTAAAATTTTCATTTAAGGGAATACCTCTATCAAACAAAATAAACTACAAAATTTATATTTACGTTTAATCACCGCAATTATGTATGAAACACATGGAAATAACGAACAGTATTCAAGATCAAATGTCTATAAAACAATGCAAAACAGGAGCAGAGCAAACACGGACCTACAAAACATCAGAGGTGGGATCTTGTGCCATGGAGGATTTAGCATCCCCTACTGATCGGTCACACCCGCCGTGCGCTCATTGTCCTGATCGACAAAATCCGTCGTCAATTCAGTTTATAAATAATAGACTAACGATCTGTATAAAAAACGTCAATCAGCATTTGACTTAAGGTAGTCCGATCCTCGGGTTTATAAAATTAGCAGTTAAGTAATCAAAGGTCTCGAAGTTAGGACCCTACCCCCTACTTCCATCCCCTATTGGGCTGAGTAAGTCATATTTTGAGAATAAAAGGCGTGATAACGCCTTTTGGAAAGGCGTAATAATGCCTTTTAGTAAGGTGTAACAACAAAAGCATAATAACGCCTTTCAAAAAGGCGTAATAACGCCTTTTAAAAAAGCGTAATAATGCGTTTTTGAGTGCGTAATACAGTCTTTTGGAAAGACTTAAAATATTTGTTATGTATAAAAGATCTTTAGCAAAAACGAAAAAAAAGTTTAAATAATTCATGAACATTGTTATGTTTCAAATATTTTTTTCCTATCTGCAGGAATGTGCATTGAAAAGGTTGATAAAATACTTTTTATTTTTGATCGTAAAATAAAATATATTTTAAAATAACAAAAAGAAGACAATCTGAAATGCAAATAACATGTTTGAAATCTGCACTCAGTCTGGTGATTTAAAAACAAACCAAAATAACCTTTATATACATAGACGTACTGTTGACGTATAGATCATATCTTTAAGAGAATCACACGATGACATAATCGACGTATAAAATATTTTTACTGTTGCTCGCTAGAACTAGTACTAAACACAAATGGAGAGGGTATTGTAAAATATCTTTTTAATAAACAAATAAACGATGATGATCAAAGGACAGTGAGAATATATTTGAAGTACAAAAGTTCGAATATTTTTAGCGTAAATATATACATCTTATAACCTATATCCGCTTCTAAGGGAAAGGGGAAATAGGGTAAATATATTTAAACACAAACGTGCAAACTTCATGATGAATAAATTGCTTTGTAAATGTCACCATCCAAAAATGAAATTGACCGAGACATTGTTTATCCCTAATCATAACCGTGATAAGCATAATATATCCATTATGGCTATATAATTCATATTTATTACAAATTGATTCCTTTAATGTTTCATAACATGATTAGGTTTCCTCTCACTTTTTAATAATAATATTTGATTTTATATGTTGATGAATACAATTCAGTTTCACGGTTGCTGCATTAATATCCACTTCACCTTAGCCACCAAACATTCTAAAGAGAGAAAATGATATATTAAGTAAAGTGTTCATTTATTACCGAAAAGATTTCTTTCAAATTAAACTCACCAAATTCATTGAAAAAAAATATCAAATGAGCTTATTGTAAACAAGATAAAATGATATTTAAAAAAAATTACCTTTACTGATAAATGAAATATTTATATAAAATTGATTGTTGACTTAAGTGTTTATAGATGAGTTTTTACGATTCATTCTATTGAAGTCTGAAAGATTCAAAATATGTAAATGCTTAATATTGTCATTTCTTGTTTTTTTTGTTTTTTTGCTTTTTTTTGTTTGTTTGTTTGTTTGTTTTCTTGAAAAATGACGGTGTTGTCCTGAAAATTTTACGAGAATTGTTTTTTCTTTGGACAGATGATTTTTCCCCCTAAATGTTCATTATAATCACATATAATGTTCTGCAGTTTGGCTCTGAATAAAACGTGTTGTCTGTGTGTATCTAAAGAACTCTGACATTTTGCTCTCTTGTTTTTGTTGTTTACAATATTATTAAATCTTAAAATGAAAACATATAAACATATATATGTAACATATAAAATAAGCTTTTTAAATTTACATTTACTAATAGTAATGATGATGAAGAAGGAATAATAAAAGTTCTATTAATGATCAACATCTACAATGTCTGGCCTTGTAGTAGCTTAATTAATTCACCCGGAGACAGTACATATGGTCGTTTTGTACACATTGTCCTTGGTGACAGTATGTTCCTACCCAGCAAACATTGTCGCACTTAGACAGTTAAGCATCGGTACATTTTGTCTCTGGCAACAATCACAGGTGCTTTTGGACAGGACCCCCCCCCCCCCCCCCTCGATATAGATACCTGGGCTTTTTCAATTTATTTCTCATAAAAAATCTTTCATTGCCATATTTGTGATAAGATCTATACCAGCAAATCGAAAAATTACAAAACAAACGTTTTTAAATCTACCCTTAGGCACACTCTATATATAAAAGTTAATTTATATATAGAGAGGGTAGATATTTTTATAAAATGTAAGTTTAAGCAAATTTTCTGAATTGATAGGATAGATTATATCACAAATGTGTCATCCGTATATAATTTATATGAAAAAAGTTAACAGGCCCGGGGGTCGCCCTGTGGCAATATGTATTTTGCACGTGTTGTCGCCAATAATTCTGTCGACGATTATTTACAAAAGTCGTGAAGCAAGAGAGAGAGAGAGAGAGAGAGAGAGAGAGAGAGAGAGAGAGAGAGATCCACAAAGTGTAATGCCGATTTAAAAAGACAACATGGTATATATCAACTTATCACAAATTGCAATATTTCGGGAAGAAAAATTTTTTGCAAGACAAAAGGGTCCAGGATTGATATACATGTATAATTGATACATAACTATGACATGTTAAGAAACCGTAATTCTTGAGATATCTGGGAAACAGTCTTTTCTTCTTTTCCGTTATATTTACTTGGTAATGATTAAAGTATTGGGTTCTGGATATTATACTAACTTGTATTTTGCGTTATTCTTATGAATGTTGCGATATAATTGTTGACAGCTTAGAATCACCTTATCTGAAAACTGAACTGAGATTTTCTGATCACATTTTTTCTGTCGTCCTATTGTTTGCAAACTTTTCATATTTTAGCTTCTTCTCAAGAACTAATTTGCCAATTTTACTAAACTTGCCACAGAACATCCATGGATAAATGGGATTCAGGTTTATTCAATTGAAGAAACATGCCCTCTTGGATGGGAAGTGTTTGAGAGTGTAAAATGTTTGAAGTACGTGTAAATAAAGTGAAGTTTTAAAAATGCTCTCAAAACACGTTTATACCTATGTGAAAACGTCATTACAAAGTGTAGATTCATTTTTTGTCAGATCATGTCAGACACATAGCAACAGGGGGTACTTGTTTCCAAACACAACTTTTACTAATGAAAATGGTCATTGAAATGCTGGTTGATCCCCCTCCAGTTTTTAGTGTAGTAAATTGAAATAAGGGTAATGTAGTATGGTAAGAAAAAAATATTGAAAGCAGTTGGTATTGAAAAAACTTGGCGTCTAAACCCTCCACCCCGCCCCTACCCTCCAGAAAATAGGATTTTCGAGTTTGGGCAATATTTCTTTTTTTTTTGCTTGTCAACTTTTTCAGGTAAGTATTTTTTCTCTCCCCCCCCCCCTTTTAAAAAAATGATGCATGTCTTGTGGGGGAGGGGTGAGGATGGGACCACAATAGGTGATCAAAGAATCTAAAACATAATTCTTCTCAAGAACTTATGTCTCAGAAGAGATGATACTTATGGGAAAGCTTCATTACATAATGTACGCTTAATTTTCTAGGTACTCGAACAAAATATTTCCCCTAGTTCTCAATAGTTGTGAGTGTCGAAATTATGTTTACAGTTATTTGAAAGCCTTGACCGGAAATTTGTGGCATTTTCATTCAAGTGAAAAGTTCCCAAGAGGAAAGATAGAACCATTTCCAGGGTAGTTTGGACTTTCTGTAAGGCGTGGCATTCTCGGCGTTACTTAATTAGCTTCTGAAATTTACACAGCTTTCCTTCACTGTTGAAATATACAAGGGATAGAAATTCGGGCAAATGCCAATTAGTGTATCGAATAACCAATAAGTTGTCTCGTCCGGCAAAGAGGTAGTTCTTAAGTCGTCTCATCATTGTCAACAACAATTTGAAGTTCCTGATGCTATTAATTTCTTAACCAGTTACAATCTATTCGCCATTTGACAGACGCTAATTACGTAGCGCCGAGAATGCCACGCCTTTGATATTGTTCTAAGCAGCAAACAAACCAATGCAAAATCAATTCTGATGAAATCATGCCTCCCAGGGGTAAGGTGGGTCAAAAGTTGATCAAAGTTTTACATAGTAATATTTATGCCTCCTCCTTCCTTTACCTCAACATAAAATTAACACCATATATGTTGAAATTGTAATTTATTGATCAAATAAATCTTAAGCTTGATCAACAATCCAAACATGTAGTAGAAACAAATCAAAATATCTACCAAAATATTCCTAAAACTACTTGCAATTATACGGCGGACAAAATTAAGCAAATACAAAAGAACATACAAAATGCAATCAATACATCAAAACATAAACACTCAAAAGTTTACTTTTTCATACAAGGAACATACCTAAGTTAACAAATGACTTTGAATCTGTCTCGAAAAACAGACAGAAATAAATGCAAATTTACAGACGTACGAGGGTTGTCCGATAAATCGTGGACAAAGCGTTTTTCTCAGAAAATAATGGACGCACAAAACAAATAATGTACAAAACTACCATGAAACTGCAAAACATCTTTCAGCACACAATATCTGTGGGGCGACAATATATACGGTGAGAGTTAGGCAAGTAATGTTGTCATTGAGAATATGTGCAAATATCAGCATATAACAATACATACCAATGGCCAACAATTTGTGCAGTGTAAACGAGGACACTCTGTACAAAACGACTGCATGTACCGGCACACATCCAATTTTTTTTTTTTTTTACAATTAACAGCATATATTCAGTTATAGAAATCTTATTTAATGATAAAGAAATCACTACAGTTATGTGTATAAATATATTTGATAAATTTTTTTTTTGAGTACATTTATTCTAAGATAACATTTAAGACTATTATTCAAAACAATAAGACAGCTTCATATTTCATTTTAAAATTCATAACGACAGGCAGCTCTGTATGTTTAACAGAACAGCATTTCTTGTGAAAATTATTAAAGATATAAGGGCTTTAGAAGGGGTTTTTTGACGTTAAAATTAATATTACATTTGAATTTTGCAATTTAAAAAAGCAAAACTTGAAAGCAAATAATTTAAATGATGATGATAAGCAAAATTGTGTATGAAGTTGATGATAAATTTAACGGAAAGCAATGGCTGCTTTACCAGGCCTATAAACAACAACAACAACAACAAATTCTAATGTAGAAAACTCCTTTCCTTTGATATTTTGATAAAATATACATTAAAGTTTCGTGTTTTGAAAAACCGGAACAATTGGCTGTATTATTTTAATTCCTTTTTATGTTTTATGTTTTCGTGAAAACAAAAAGTAAATAAAAGTATATATTTTGCCATGTTTATTTTGGTCATTTTCCCCTTACGTGCAATTTCGCATTGCAAGATATATTTTTTTCTACCCGGACTTCCCGGTAATGAACGCAAGAAATTCCAGTTTTATATCCAAGGTATTAAGATAAAGCAATGAGGGTTTAATGATGCATGGCACTTTACCGAAACATCTTTTTATGAAAATGTTTTTGTTTTGGTTAAAAACAAGCAACATATTCTGTAAATAGGTTATGTTCTCACGAAGAAATTTGTTTCAAAGGAATAAAAAGTAATACTGAACTCAGTTATGGAAATTTGTTAAGGTTCATTGATACTCTCATAAGAGAGAGATAACTCTTAATGACATAAATGGCTATTATTCCTTTATAGACTTGCCAAGTTGAAGTGTCTTTTCTGTCCATTTTTGCCCCGCAGGCTATGCTATTATTATTTGTATTTTACTTATAAAATACATCTTTTTTGGAAAATCATTAAGGTTCAAGCAACATTTCATATGAATGAGCAGAGGGTTTATGAACCTTAATATGCTATCGAATATGTTTGCATAGATAAAGAAATGTCAAACATTTCGTAAACTAATGACAGTTACTGATGCCAGGCAACACAATTTTAGCTGTAATTCTTGGATTGCACTTCGATTTCATTACAAGTCCATCTGAAGATCTGAAGATAACATTTTTAGGGCAAGAGATTATGCAGAATTGAGTCATTGACAATATAGATACTAACATAAAAAAATATTGCTAGAGCTGTTACTGGTGAAAGCAGACATAGAGAAAATAAAATCTAATGTCAGATTTTGTGACCTAAGAAGAATCGGACGTCATGAGCCGACTAAGATGCCGCCTCCATAGCGCCTTAGCACCACAGGATAACGCAAAATCAAAGCGATAAGATATAACCGCGGTAAGATGCATAATCGTCGAGTATCAAATAGATATTTATTTAAATTCATTAATGTCCATATGAACTTCCATATCACGTAGCGCTTTTCAATTCCTAATGTTTAACTGATAATATATCTAAATTAAGAGTAGTTTGCGCACCTAGTTTCCCCGGCCACTTTTTATATAGTTCGTTTTAAAATACTTCATTCGTTGTCAAAAATAGCAAATAAATTGTTAAAGGCTTTTTAATATCTATCAGAATTTCCTGTTTGACTTGTTTTAGAAATTAATGTATGTAGAGCGTTATCTCGTCAATTGTTTTATCTTTGTTTTGATCACAGGCGCCTGGTGTCATTTTTATAAAACGCTTTTCTCTTCATTCATAAAAAAATATTGCCATAGTATAATTTTATTTGGGATATTTTTAGCAACAAAGAGAAGGTTTTGAAATGTAGAACGTCTGTGGCGGGGGGGGGGGGGGGGGGGGGGCTGGCCCCCCACTTTTTTCCCATACTTACACATACTATAGGGAATGTTAATAGAAAGCGTGGTTGCCCACCCCCCCCCCCCCACTTTTAGTGATGTACCGAAAATGTAGTATTAGAATTGGTACTTAAAGTAGTTGACACTGAGAAAAAGTTTACCTATCCCCCCCCCAATCCCCCCCCCCCCCCTTCTATATAGGATTTTCGACTTTGGGCAACTTTTTCCTTTTTTTTTCTTGTCAACTTTTTCAGGTAAGTAAAAAAAATTTTTCTGGTTGCCCCCCCCTACCAAAAACGATGCTACGCGCCTGTGTGGTATTGATAATAGATATAATCTATTGGTTTTTGCCAATTCTCTGTATCAAAATCTTTAATATATAATGGCAAGAAATTTTTGAAATCATGTCTGCAAACATTTATCTTTTCGCTACATTTAAAAACGGCAGAAACACTTATTGTCCCTTGAACTCCCATCCCTGTTCATGTACATAGCGAGGATTGTCATGAAAAATATTTGAATTATAAATTAAATCTATCAAACTCTGATAAAAAACTTAAACAGCCATTTTGTATGAAATTAAATTAAATTGATAAACATTTAATTGTGCTTCCGTGTCCCAATTTTTTTTTAAAATTTATTATTATTTTTATTTGCAGAACAATTACAGATTTCGGCATTTTCCCATTATATACATGTATTGTGCATGATACATGTATAATGCTTGATCATAATTAGAAAAGCCCATTACATTAATAGAAATGTCGTACTGAAAAATAACAGAGATTCACAAAAAAAAAAAATAAATAAATAAATTAGAGCATTTTACCTTCCAACAAAACTGCCAAAACTATCATCTACATCTATACCAGATATTACCTTAGTTTATATTCGTTATAACCTAGGGAAACTTAGATTTTAAAATTACGAAATTTATTTTTTTTTTTTGACAAGCCACGTATTTATCATAATTTTCAGTGAAATTATGTGCGTATACACAGATGATATCTATATTCGATATATTAAAATAAATCATAAAAGTTCTTAATAAATCTCAACTCTCTTATAGGTTAACTATCCTTATTCAAATTAGTTGATGTCCTTGCATATAAAAATATCATTCACGAACAAGCGAGCCAAAAAACTAGGCGAGAGGATTTACCTTGCACAAAGAGCGATAACAACAAAATGTACAATCTTTAATTCTTTCAAAGTCTGGTCAGAGTTCTAAACAAAAAAAAAAATAAAATAGAAAACATAAAATAAGATAAAATAGATAAATAAATAGATCGATAAATATATAAAAGTAATAAATGAATGAATGAATTTATTAATGATGATTTTTTCCTCAAAATTAAAGAATCATTAAAAATATGATAAAATAATAAATAATTTATTTCATAAATAAATTAAAACATAAATCAATATAATGTTCATTTTCTTTTATTGATTATTTATTAACATTCTTCAACATAAAGTTAATCCGCTCAATTTTCAATGAAATAATGTTTCCAAAGAATTTGTCGTTTAAGATTTTCGATTTTAACAACTTACTTAAATTTATATCTCACAGAAATTGAGGTACCCTACAGGACACTTATGGCAAATAAAACTGGTACATGTAGGTGTTTCCTATACAATCCTTTCGAAAATAACTTGTCTTGCGATAAATTGCGCATACAGTCCATTTATTTTAACAGAAGTTTTGAAAAAAAAGTTGTGAAATAGCAATATCAATTATTGCTTCTTTTTTATGAAATATATTGAGACAACAAACAGTCATAAAACGGTGTCCCTAAAACAATAAAAATAGGAACTTAGCAAACAGAGACCTCCAAAACATCAGACGTAGTATCAAATGCCATCGAGGAGTGAGCATCCCCTGCCGACTGGTCACACCCGCCGTGTGCTCCATGTCATAATTGGGACATAACGGGAAAATTCGTCGTCAATTCATTGTCTGAAAAAGGGCCTAACAATTAGTGTGAGAAACGTCATTCATCATTAGCTAACAAGGTCATTGTATCGACAATAGAACTTAGGAAATGATGACTTTTGAACGAGACTGTTGATATATTTGTTTCATCAACATGCGTGTCAATAATTTACATCGTTTTAGAAATTGTACATACGTAGAGCTAGCATGCTCTTGCGTATCGTATCAACTGAGAGATATATTTATTATGAAGAGATACTTAAGATGTATTCGACGTAAACATACATCCTGATTACTTCATTATGGACATCCTCAAGGGGGATTCAAACTCACGACAAAAGGATCAAATCCGTACGCTGCAACACTAGAGCAAACGCTCTTACCACTGCCGACTAAAAGTAATTAAAGATCAATTAAATTGAGAAAACGCTATTGAATGTTTAGGATTGGAGCCAAACCAATCACGATTCAAGTTTATGCTACTTTTAAATATGCATAAGTTGACTAACTTGATATTTTTTCTTTAAAATAAATTTTAATTGAATAAAGTAAACATAGCAGTTAACCTACATGAAATAATGATAATTCGTATATTTAATACCATTCAATATTAAATATTTCGGCAAAGTCACAATTTCATTTTTCGAGATTACAAAAAATATTTCTTGGAGTAAAACGTTTACAAAATTAACAGATGAACATAGTGATTAATCAATTTCAAAAGAATACATTTCCCAGCAGATGGATATTTATTCTGATTTTTAACCGTTCGTTTATACAGATTTATACATTTATAATCAATATTTCAGCACTTGTCCTCTTAAATGAAATCCCTCACATATTAATTAATAGTTTGTCTTTTGATATTGATCGGGAGGCAAGGGTTCGATACTGCTTCAAACCTAAGACGTAAACATAGGTAGTGACTGTTTCTCCGCCAAGCGCTCGGCACTGGAAGTGAAAGTCATGGGTTTTTCGGATATGACCTTTAAAACGTAGGTCCCGTGTCACGGTAGGCGTTGGCACGATAAAGAGTCCTCACAGCTCAATGGCCCTGAGTGCCGAGTACAGGTCTAAATTTGAAGCCCTTCACCGGCAAACGGTAACGTCTCCATATGGGTGAAAAATTCTCGAGTGGGTCGTTAAACAATATATAATCAATCAATCATCTTTTGATATTGAGACAAATGTATTAAATTTTAATAAAATGAACTAACATGTACAACTTACTCAAAACGCTATTACTGGTAAATCAGTATATGACACATTAGATAATTTCTTTTTTTCGATTAGAATAAAAATCTATGATGAAATTAAAACAAAAATTTTTTGTTATCATTTGATCTATTTGTGAACCGAATACAATTAGTTTTCATATGTTTAAGTACATTTCCTTAAATTTAATGAAATTTGTAGAGATAACGAACAGTAAACATTACAAAAAAGAAGTGGAGCAAACACAGACCTCCAAAACATCAGGTTTGCGATCAGGTGCCTTGGAGGAGTGAACATCCCCTGCCGACAGGTCACATCTGTCGTGTGCTCCTTGTCATGATCGAGAAATAACGGACAACTCGGCGTGTAAGTAATAGCCTTACAATAAGTATGATAAAGTAAGTTAGTATTTGGTTTAATGATAAATTGTATTCGCGGTAACTTTAAAGGAGACGGAGCACTGCTATTCATGCTTCATAAACTTGTGTGTCAATAACTTACCTCGTTTTAAAAATTGTTCGAATTCATACGTAGAAAAAGCTCTGGCTTTTCTCAACTGAGAAATATATACCCTGTCTGCAGGTGTCGGGAGAGTGAAGGGTAAATGTAAAATACCGCCGGTTCAATATATCGTTCTTAATGTTAAGTCCATAACATTTTATATTGTCCCCCTCCTTCCGACCATGCATGTACGTCAGGCAGGTATGAAATAAGAAAATAGTAAACAAGACATCCGGTCCAGAGTAACTTTAAAATTTTTTAAATAAAAAAGAAATAAATTTTAGAGTGGAAACAAAGTACTTTTTATCTATAACAAGAGATATACATCCTAAGGACAAAATATTCACTTCAGATTTGTATTCGATACTTGTGAGATTTGTGTTACTTAAGAGGGTCGGGTCTTCTATAAAGTATCATTCGTTAAATTTCATTCCTTTTTTGACATAAATATGCTTCGGATTTGGAATACAATTTTGGATGCAAGTGAATGTTTGGGTTGTCTTTAATCATTACTTACAATGATTTTAAAAATTATTTTTTCGTTTGCCGATGATATTACTATTTTAGGGTGAAAAATGAAAGGAAAATTTTAACATGTTTAATGTTTGTTATCTCTGTATTCATAAAAAAAATATTTATTGGTGTCAGTATACGCAGAGAAAAAAGACATTTAAATGCAATGAATACATGAAATAAATTTGTTGACATTTTTTTTTAATTTGAGTGTACTTTTAGACTAGGTCAAAAAACGAAAATTTAATACAAGGGGACAAACAAATGCATAACAATCGAGGTCTTATGAAAGCATATCCGACGTGTATAAATACTAAAACAAGATTTTCCTCATTGATACTAATAAACCATGAATAAATAAATATTCAAATTACATTGATGGAATAGTTTATCAAACAAGCCATATAATGATAGAATTAATGGTTGATTATCCCTTTGTTACTATATGGTTATTACTAAAATTTGTTACTGAAATGGAAGTATATCTTTTTCAAAGAAGCCGCACTTAAAATATATATCACAAATCGAAAAAAGATAAACCTACTAGGCAATGTTAGTTGTTGGGCCTGAAAATTGCCGGCGAAGCAAACGTCACTGGTTGTCTGACACCGTGATAAAGGCAGATTTTCAGGACAGGCTAACTTTTGCAATAGTATTGGATAATTATCTCATATTGAAATGCCATTTCATGAATGGTGATTTAAAGT
The DNA here is from genome assembly GCF_032062105.1 of Saccostrea cuccullata. Taxonomy (NCBI): domain Eukaryota; kingdom Metazoa; phylum Mollusca; class Bivalvia; order Ostreida; family Ostreidae; genus Saccostrea; species Saccostrea cuccullata. Next base: position 125,911 of record NW_026927602.1, on the reverse strand, counting down.
TGACAGAAGAATTTATTCATCCTTTCACCAACATTAAGTCACAATAGACGGGGGATTAACAGAATTGCATTTCTTATCGATGAATATATCTTCGAATTCTTTACGAGCATTAATGCTGGGTATAAAAGTTCTAGGTATTATTCCAACAAATAGAATAACTTCATTGATTATATACATGTATATTCTTTACAGCTTTAAAGTATTTATTTATTTATTCAAACATGTATCACTGCATCAGTTGATTATAACTGTGTCTTATTATTGGTTGTTTTCATTTAGTTTATGTGTCACGTCGTCAGGGCTGTTTAAGGATTCAAATCTCTATCATTCGAAGCTAAGGGATAATACATAGAGAGCTAGATCTGTTTCAAGTGTTCATCCCACTAGAAAAATTGAAGACGTTAATTGACGCTGTCGGCTGACGCACTGTTCTTGACAATTAGCTCCTGAAATTGGAACATCATATGGAAAGATGGGGAGTATTTTGAAATATGTGTGAAAAATGAAGATGAGTAAGTGTGAAAGGATATCCAGGCTCTCTGGAGAAAAAAATGGAGAAAAGGACAGCATTTTGTAGAATTTTGTATCGAATAGGAAATTAGGATGAGATGCTTTTATAACGTGACGTGACATATCTAACTTGACGTAACGTCAAAGTCTCCCCCGGGTTTCACAATATCCAATTTAAAAAAGCTCGTGTGACCTTATTGGTAATTGGAAAGTGGTGAAATTTTCGAATATTGTTGCAATACAGATTCTATATTATAAATATGTTTCTTGTTTGCTTTTATCAAATCACGATAAAATTTTTAAAAGAAATTCCACGAACTTTAGGATCAACCCTCATATAATAGTGGCAATGCCCCCAATCCCTTTTAAGAAAAAAAAATGAACACAAATTACTACACTTTTCTTCAATGGAGAAAAAACACTCTAACAAAATGTGTATTTAATTATATCCATCTTTTAAAATTATAACAATGCATGATTTCATAGCAGATTTTATAATAAGTGTACACTGCAGCTTTCAATTTAAATCCAAGGGCAGATCCCTCAACTTGCAGAAAACTCCCACAGAATAACAACTCTTTAGTATGCCATGAAGAGTGAAACACATAGAGATAACGAAATGTATACAAAATGAAAAGTCCATAAAACAATACAAAAGAGGAGCAGAGCAAACACAGATCTCCAACCATCGGAGTTGCGATCAGGTGCCATGGATGAGTGAGCATCACCTGCGGATCGGTCACACCGTGTGCTCCTTGTCATGATTGCTGCATACGTAAGGGAAGTTGACGATTGTAAAGTTAAAGTCATCACGTTTATCAATTCTTCTACAAGTTGAATAAAAATTAGAATTTCAGTTACAAAAGGTTTACAAAAAATACAAAGTAAGGACATATTATAAACCCACAATACTATTGTTTGAAAGATTTATTATCACCCCTCATGCAAATATTGGTTAATTAAGCCAGGCAAGCTGTTTTAAAAAGTCGTTATTTTTTTTCACAAATTATTATTGATCGTTTTTCGTCCGATTCGAAAATTTGTCAATCAAATATATAGAGACTTAACCTGTCACAAGTAAAATCTTTATATTTATACTTATACTCAGCATCTAGGACCGTGTATAATAAGCTGTGGGGCTTTATTCAAGAAATAAAGCCCGCGTTTTCGTGAATGTTGCAGAAAAACATCCGAGGTCGAGAAATGTTGTTTGAAAGATAAAAGCCGAGGCGTTAGCCGAGGCTTTTATTTTTTCAAACAACATCTCTCGACCTCGGAGGTCATTCTGCATCATTCACGACAACAAGGACTTTATTTCTATTCTACTATTCATCTCTAAAATATACGACCTATCGTTTCTCTATAGAGAAACGAATTAGGTCACTATTCTGCGATAACTCTCTTCCATTTATCACCAGTGTAAATTTGCTTGTTTACCTGTAAACAGAATGCAGACAATTCATGCTTTCGCCGCATTAAAATTAGCCTGATAGTTTTTTGATGATGTTCGTGATTTATTGGAGAATAATTTCCGCGGCTTATCTTTGATTTCGGCAATAATCGTATTAGAATATCGGGCAATCCTAATGCACAACTGTACAAGCCTCTGCATAGATGAATATTCATGTAACTATAAACTTTAAATGAAAAATTAATCCGGTTCAAATTAGATGATCAGTATGAAGATATATAATGTACTTTTCATCACACAAAGATAAGATACAGCGTTTTCCTTATGCATATTGAACCAAAACAGCATTAAATTGAACATAAAGAATAAATTGCCATAATAAATATTTTTCTTCACGAGTACCGTGGCCTGACATTATGTCTGTTCAACAGGTTTGAAAATGCCATTAGATATGATCAAAGCATAAATGTTATTATTTAGAATGTTATCAAAAATTTTATAGCATTTAATTCCATTTGACGTTACGCAAATGAAAAATGAATATTATGCTATCTTGACAGAGGAGCAAATAGCTGGATGATCTTAATCTATTTATTACTTGACGAAATTTATGACATTTTTCACCTGTATTCATGTGGGATTTGATAAAAAATTACTTATTAAATAAAGTTATAATCATTTGTCAATTGCAAAAAGGTAAATTTGATCTGGTCACATCTAATAAGGAAAGCAAAAGCACCAGATTTTGTTAAAAATGTTTTTGAGATTTTTTTTGAGACTTTACATATTTTCAGTTTAAAAAATAAATGAATATATTTCATTTTTTTTTTTGGAGGGGGGGGGGGGCGCAAAACATGATATTTCCTGAAAAAAGTTACTAATGTAATAAAAAAGAAAAGTAAAGCTTAAATTTTTCCTATAGCATCAAAGTTTTCATTTTAATTAACCTAAGGTTCTATTATAATTACTCCAAGTACAACAAAGCTCTAGGATCCGGGACGCGTTTTACTAAGGGACTTACGACTTTAGACCAAATTCAATTCTTCATATAACTTTTTAATTAACCTTGTATAGAAAATTATCTTAATCTTTTTTAAAAGTAATGTGGCAAGATATTATTTCACAAATAATTTAACAGAGAATTTTTCATTTTGCAAAATTTTAGAATTATCTGAAGTTTTCGGTCTTAGTCGTTAGTTCTTTTGTAAAACGGGCCCCAAAATTGCTCTGCATGAGTGGACTCTTTCAACAATAATTACTTATTTACGTCACACTCAAAGAATCAAAATAATCAGAAAAGGATGGGGATGGAAAGTATTCAAATGTTTTATCGAAGTTTGACATCGATAAATTCATGATGTGTTTAAGCACCTTTTGCCAACATTATAATCTAGAAGAAAGTAAGACTCGATTCAGTAATGAATATTTTAATGCAACAATGTCGATTCTATACATCAGGCCTTTCTTCTTATACATGGATGTTTTTAATATATTTAAAGGTCACCTTTTTGGCAAAGAAAATGATACGTGGCATTCAAATCGTACTTTCACCAAACACCTATGGTGATGATGTTTTTTTCTTACGGCTGGTTTAACTTCCATAGCTATTAAATCAAGCATATTTATTTCCCGGATCTATAGGAAATAAATTTACCCTGGCAAGCACAGAAAAAACATTGTGCCGAAATTTCAAGATGAAGGCCAGCGTTTTTTTACTTCTTGTGGTTGTTGTTGCTTCTGCTTCAGCAAGAAGCATCTACCTTTCTGAACAAGGAAACCTAAACAAACCCTTACAGCGCAGGAATAATGAAAATCAGGCTTTCCTTGAAGAAAAATTGCAGGAAAATGTAGAACGACTTCTTGAAGAGCTAAGATCTGAAACTGCATCTGAATTGGTCTCAGAGGAATCGGAAACAGAAGAATCTGTTTCTGAGGAATCAGTTTCAGAAGAATCAATAGAGGAAGAAGAAGTGGAAGAGGAGGCCAAAAGATCGGAGTCGGAAGGATCCGTTTCAGAAGAATCTGTGTCAGAAGAATCAGAAACAGAAGAATCTGTGTCCGAGGCATCGGAGACAGAAGAATCAATAGAAGAGGAAGAAAAGGAGGAGGAGGCCAAAAGGTCTGAGTCGGAAGATTCCGTTTCAGAGGAATCCGTTTCAGAAGAATCTGTATCGGAGGAATCCGAATCGGAAGAATCCGTATCGGAGGCATCGGAAACTCAAGAAACAATCGAAGAGGAAGAAGAAGAAGAAGAAGAAGAAGCCAAAAGATCTGAGTCGGAAGATTCTGTTTCAGAGGAATCCGTTTCTGAAGAATCTGTGTCAGAAGAATCTGTATCGGAAGAATCCGTATCAGAAGCATCGGAAACTGAAGAATCAATCGAAGAGGAAGAAGAAGAAGAACAAGCCAAAAGATCTGAGTCGGAAGATTCCGTTTCAGAGGAATCCGTTTCAGAAGAATCTGTGTCAGAAGAATCTGTATCGGAAGAAATCGTATCGGAGGCATCGGAAACTGAAGAATCAATCGAAGAGGGGGAAGAACAGGAGTTGAAAAGGACCGCCAACTTACTGAAGAGATATCTCCAAAAACTAGGATGAGCATTTGCTGCAAAACGAACGAGTAAACTCTTATTGTTCTATTTTTCATACTTTTATTATGCTTTATTGTAAAAGTACTCACATATTGTGTAATTTACTTTATTATTTAGGAACTCAGTTGAAAATGTACAATAAAACGATTAATACATTTAGACATTACCAAACTTCTATAATGTGCAAATTCTCTTAATTGAAAAAAAAATGTTTTGAAAAAATGTCATCGTTTGAAAATGCTTTAAAATATTTTGAAAAATAAAAGTTACGAATTTTTTCTTTACTTTTCTTACCCAGCTGATTGATTCTCAGGTGAAGTGAAGGGAAAAAGTTCTGTTATATGCGTATTATCCTAAATTAATGCTCTTATTTTGAACGCACATTTTTCGATTCATTTAATCGGAGTGTCTAACCTTAAACATATACTTGTACACATTTATTTAAAAAAAATGTGTAAAGGCAAGGTAAAGTATTTCTTATTACGTGGGGGCCACCGCAACTTACAATAACTCAAAGACATAAGCTTGTTTTTTTTTATTCACGAAGAAAAAGATCTTGATAAAAATATTCTAATGATAATGTATAAGACTTTGAATATTCTAGAGAATACGTAATGTATGTGTTTGTTTTAAACTTTACCATATTACCATGGATTTTAGTTGAAATCAATTTTTATAAGTTTTTTTTTTAAATTTTATGGTTCACTAGATCAGGAAATGGATAATATAAGTACCTTGTTTCTGAAAACCCGATATGCTAAAGAATTATCTAAATTTAATCTAAAAAGAACATTTCATCATCTTTAAATTTTTACCTTTATTTGATAAGAAAATATTCGAAATAAAACATTACAACACCGACTAGAACAATACCTGTGTGAAGAAGAAAGAACAAAATATTCATTTTGAAAATAAAAAAGGGAATTAAAAATACTGTGATCGAACAAAATTAAAATTAAGAATATTCCAAATAAAACGAAGATGATAGTTTTACTTTATAGCAGTTCTTAGAAACAAATTTTAGTTTAACAGTACATGTGTTGTGTTATTTTTGAAATTGGGCAAAGAACAATTTCATTTGTTTCTCACATTAGCGGTTTCAATTTCACAAATAATAATACAAAATGCAGTCAATCATTTCTCGAAGAATAATATAAGAGAAAAAAAATCACAGACACTGCATTGAAGTCGTAAAAACATACAGATTTTAAAAGGATAATTTGAAACATTTAAGTTCATCACTCAAGGAAATCCGTTTTATATGCCTTTTATTGCATTATTTTCCTGCAGCACAAATCCAATGAAAAAGGATATCGTAGGTTGAAGCATTTAAAGCAATACGAAACTAGTGTTAATTGTAACGGGGACCGTTACAGATGTTCCCCAAACGTTCCCCAAATCCCTTTTTGTGCCTATTTCCTGTAATACGTTTTTTTATTTGCTCATTGTCGAAGGATTTAATTTAAGAATATATATAAAAGATACAATGATATCAACTATATATCATTTAACCTTTTGCATGCGCGCGCACGCGCATGCATATGCAAGATGATCATGGCATGTTGTCTGAAGAATTCCTGAGAATCAAAAGAAAATACTAGTAATACAGATATAAATGTTACTTTTTTTCAGGTATTTTAGTCATTTTATGCATTGCGCATGTGAACATGCTTGCATGTCCATGCATTCAATTTTGATAGTAGCATAATGTAGGAATCTATTACACCTATTCATATTCTAAATTTCATCCTGATTTATTGAGAATTAAGAAAGTTATAGACATTTAAAGTTTAAGCCAATCAGATTGCAGCACACGTGCATGCACGTGCTTTCATGATAATTCTTATATATCGTGTTGTAGAACCTTCTAGTGTATGACTATATTTCAAATTTCAAAGTATTTCGTCAAAAAACCAGAAAGATATTGAGACCTTAATTTCAGCCAATCAGAGCGAAGCGCACGTGCATGCACGTGAGATCATGATAATATGACCATGTCATGTTGTCTATAATACTATTATATACTTATATTATTATTTTCAAAACATTCCATCAAAAAATAGAAAAGTTACGGCTACATCTGTTATATTGGTCATTTCACGTGTTGCACGTGCGTGCTCTTGCAAGCACGTGCGCGAAAAATGACCTTGATTCCGCAAATCTACATAACATGTCTACTTACCCTAAAAAGGTTTTACCTACATCGGATGAACAGTTTACAATATCATTCGCGGACAAATAAGTACCCAGGAAGAAGAAAAATAATAATAATAAGAAACAGAGTAAAAACAATATGTTCCCCAACTTCGTTTGGGGAACATAATTACGCAGGTAAATTTTGGCACAGTTTTAGGACCAGCAAATTTGGCATCTTAAGATCATCGTAAGATGATTTTACGAGAAATAAGTTATCGAATATATTAATTATATGAATTAAATTATCTTTATAATGCAAATCCTTTGAAATGCAATGCTCTCTAGAAACATAGCAACATAAGAAGAAATAAATTCCTTTTCTAATCGTTTTCGCCCAAACTAATGCATGATTTATAACAGTTGTGCGTTTTCGTCATCAAAAATTTAGACCTTATTTTTTTTTTTAAATAAAGAATTTATATAGAACTTAATTTATAGATTATAGAATATTGCTGTTAATACAAACATGTTATTTCGGATTTTTTATAAAATTCAGTGTAGTTTTTTTTTTTTGAGTGGTGGCATTCATCTTTGTAAACATTTATCATTTTAAACAGGAATGTTCTCCTTACCCTACCCCAAATAATGATGATAATTATGTTCCAAATTTAATCATCTTTGCATAGTGAAATATATTTTCTGGATATAGATCCAGAAGTTGTTGGCTGAATTCAAAATTGCATAAATTGTTAAATGATTGTATGCATAAAGATGTATAAAAAAATAAAATAAAACTTAATCAAAAATATTTCTGTTGACGTCCATGCAATGAAGCGATTGGTTTTATACCTTTAATCTTTTCCCCCAGTTTTATTCAAAACAAGTTTGGATTTCTTTCTTGGTGTTTAATTTCTATTTTTAAGGATACTAATAAAAGTTCACCTTTGTAACCTATAGTTATCAACCGGATATTTTTTACTATTTATTAGAAAAATTACGAAAGAAATGTCTGCTTTGTCAAAACGATAAAAGAATATGTAAATAATAAGTAAAAATGCGTAGTTGAGTACCGGACTAATGATTTGTTTTTGTTTAGATACTTTCTGCATTTGAATTAGATAAAAAGGGAATTTTCCAAAGTCGACTCGAAAATTTAGAGAAAATTGATTTAGATTGGAGCTTGAACCTAAATCCAAGTCTGATTAGGAAACGGACTTATTTAATCGTAATGTATTTGACAGAAAAAGTTTGGTTTGCTTATCACAGGTAGATATTTTTGTAGAATAGGATATGACACGTCAAAGGAAGGATACAAGCCAGGAAATTATTAACGAACGAATTACCGTAGCAAAATAAACCCTTGACAAGAAGTTTGTGTCCAATGTCTAACGTAGAATATTTAAAGGATTTCACGATTTTCTATGAAAAAACCTGACATGTTCAACAATTTAAACAATTTATTACCATGAACCCTGAGATAATCCTACATATACATATAGTTTAAAAATTACTAATGGAGGACTGGGATATTTATACTTTGTTTAATTCTGTTTATTTGTTTTATTAGGATAATTGAATTTCAGATGACATCGTTAAAAATTGCCTATAAAATTTAAAACATTTAAACGAATTAGAACTATCACAAGATTATAAATATTTATAAAATTACCTCTGGTGACGGATTTTGTCTTCATTACTTTCATTTTTTTGAATTTAAAGCCCCATTAAGGATATGTTATAATTCAATTTCACAGGAGGATTAAAATATCTAATTCTCTCTATATGTTATAATTAAATTTATAACTTAATTACCTTTCCAGTACATTTTGTGCATTGAAACAGAACAATTTTTGTTTAGAAACACCTATTCTAAAGCATTTTACTAATATTTATATTAGTATATTATTTTTTTTAATTTTGAATCTCTTTAAAAATGGCGACTCGTGTAAAGTTGACGACTATGTTTCTTTCAAAAAATGATATTCATTACCGGAATATTTTTAGAAATATTCTAAACATTAATGTTTCTTTCTTTAAAAAAAAAAGCCTAATACAAATAAATATTCCGAATTTAGATTCCTTATTATCAGGCCATTATCTACACACTCATAACTATAACTGAATTTTTTTGTGGTCATTCCTTTCTTTCGTTTGTCAAATTAACTCCTAAATATTAAAAAAACTGAGAGTTGCAGGATAGGATAGGATTGTGGATGCAGGATTCACGATAGGATAGGATAGAATTGTCAACTTATAGGATAGCAGCACTGTACTCATCGTAAAACGTAAAATAAACACGAATTTGAAAAATGAATTAGGCCTATGTATACAAAGCACTTCTGAAAAGGTGTGTGAATTCCAATGCCCCAAATTCTTAATGACATTCAACATAACTGTAAAATCTTGTGCGTCTTGACTTGATTATACCCCCCGCTTGAAAAGCGGGAGGGTATATAGTAATCGTTAATTCCGTCCGTCTGTACGTCTGTCCGTCCGTCCGTCCGTCTGTTACGCTTTGGGGTACCCATCTCTTATCCGCAACTCCTCTCATACCACTAAATGAAATTTGATGCAACTTTCACAGAATCTTTATTACATATTGCCATTGTGCACCTCCTATTTTACTTTTTGATCCGACACATATTTTGGGTTTCCCAGCCAGAGGAAAACATGGACTTTTTCACCAGTTATAACCATATGGGAGGCGGGGGGTATCATTTAGTGAGCTCATCGCTCACAGTACCTCTAGTTTAAGCTTGAGTTTATTAGAAAATAGATCATTTGGTCTGAACTTGTTTGAATTTTATGTTATCTAGGACCAAAATGTACCTTAACCTAGCTTACAAGAAATACCAGGAATTCTTCCAAGCCACAACGTGAATAATGTGAAAAATATATGAGAATTGCAAAACAACCATTTTGCCATTGAAAATCAAAATTCTATATCCTTATTGCATATTCAAAGGAAATTCTCAGTCATTTTCCAAAAGATGAATTTATTACAACCAAAAATTAAGAGTTTACAGAACTGGGTTACGTCAGAAAAAAAGGATTTTTCCTACCTACGATCCACCATCACAGGTTGAAAATTGAATAATCTTAAACCTTTTTGGACATCTAAAAGATTTTTTCTTAATCATAAATTTAAAAAAGATACAGACCCTAAACCGTGCTACTACACCTCAGAAACGAACCGTACCGTTCCGTGCACAAAGCGTACCCTACCGTGAACAAAGCGAACCGTTCCGTGCACAAAGCGAACCGTTCCGTTCACAAAGCGTACCGTACCGTCCACAAAGCGAACCGTTCCGTGCTCAAAGCGTACCGTTCCGTCCACAAAGCGAACCGTTCCTTGCACAAAGCGTACCGTACCGTCCACAAAGCGTACCGTTCCGTGCAAGAAACGAACCGTACCGTTCTTTTGTTAATTATGCAAACCACGCCCCCAATGATTTTTGAACTGGGCAATGACCAAATAAGTCATTTTGGTTTATTTTTCGCAATAGCGCCCGTGAAAAGAGGAGGGAGTTTATGTGTGGCTTTTCGAAACATCTTTATCAAGTATCATGCATCTGGGCTTTCAACTGTGAGAATAAAGGAAAATACTCGAAATAAACAACTTCAAAACAACTAGACAGAGTTTGAGACGATTCCTTATATGCTATAAATTAGATCAACTCGTCGTGTTTGTGATCAAAGGTATAGTACAGACCACGGGTTTTTCCCGCAAAACACGTGGCACCATGAACCTCGAACTCGATGTCGGCATCCTTGATGTCAGCGATCGTGGACACCATGTAACAAGGTGTATCACAGTTCCCCATTATGGATCTGATAATAAATATTTTCATTTTCTTTATTTGAGCAAATTAAATCAACTTCTTTTTGAAATATTTGTTGTACTTAGATATTCGTAATTAAACTACACTTGTATACAGATGTTTAGACTAATTTCCTGGTTTTCTTGACTTAAGATTTTAATTCTGCCCATTTAAATCATTGAATCAGATACGTGATCCTTTTTGCCGTAAGTGTGCATTCATATCTAGTTCATATCAGATGCGTGATTTTACTAATTAATCATTAATTTTGTGAGAATTTTAAAACATATATGAACTGTCTGGAGTTAAAAAAAACGTATTAGACTCGCACATTAATTCTGCTCAGATAATTACTCGGCGAATCATTGATGCAGTTAGACTTACACTGAAAATCGGTAATTATGTCAAATATGGATTAAAATATTACATGCAGTATATAGGAAGATTTCTACTGAACGGATAGAGATGATAATCTGACTAATGAAATTGTGATCAACTTACAAGCTGCATACAAAAAAAAAAAAAACAATTTGCGAAAAATTATAGATACTATAAGGTTTGTTACACTGTATCCCCATCTCCTTTCATGAAAACGATACGAATTAGCAGATTATAAGTTCTTTAGAAGTGTGCAAAATGTTACGTTGCTGTAAATTTAAAAAAAAATCATAATCTACAGGACACCAGCTGCTTATTTGTGTCTGGAAAAGGATAATTTACAAAAATAAAATGAAAATAAAAAAGACAATGATTTTTCTCAATCCTCTTTCAAGCCACATTTTGTTTAATACCCCCCCCCCCCCTTTCTAGAAGGCGATACTACTTAGCTACTAAAAACTCATCAAAAGTCTGCGAATTTATGTGACGCTATTGTACATTTTTTTTAAAAAGTAAAATGATAATTAAGGGATTCATGCTTATCTAATTGCGTCTGAAATGGATATTTTAGGAAGAAAAATTCTAATCAGTGTTGTGGTGAAACCTGGAAGATGAGTTTCGCTGGATGTCAGTTGAGTGAGTTTTAAAAATGCATGTACACTTGACGTGGTCAGAGCTAAATAATTTGAAAGGTGTGTTAAACACACGGCACCCCGGCCCTCTGGCTGTGACCCAATATTTTTTAAACAGGTGTGAACTGACCATAAGAATGTTTCAAATCACAAGAGAAATTCTTTCCGCGTAAACAGACTCTCAGGGTCACCTAGCGTCATGCGATTTTGCCTGACAAGTGATGCACAAGGATTTCGTGTATGTGCCGAGAACAAATGCATTGCGCAATAGTTGTAAATAGGTTGAGTTTGAACGAAAGTTGTGGAAATTAAATAGCATCATAGACTGATTAAATGTGACTTTGGCGATGTAAGTAAAACGGAGAATGAGAATAAATACATTTTTTTTTCTACAGATTAAGAAACAAGGGGTTGCCTCTTTCTCTCTCTCTCTCTCTCTCTCTCTCTCTCTCTCTCTCTCTCTCTCTCTCATCCACAACATTGTACATGTATGTACACACTTATTTACTTATTAAAATAAAGAAAAACTCATTAAAATAATTACTTAGACTGAGAGGATTTTTGAAAACATAATGCTAGTTATTGAAAAGAAATGTTTTCTGTTACGAGAAAAACGCCCGGAAGTCATTTTATTGATTCCGAGTTTCTGCTGCCGATTTTCGTATCTAGATTCAGAATAATCAAAGAATTTCAGAATAATTAAAGATTTGCATAATTCTTTTTCTTTCATTTTTTTTATTAAGTACATGTAATTTGTTTTTGTCTACTGATATTTCTCTTCCAAGGCAGACGTTTAAACGACAGACCTACAATTTTAAAAATAAGAAACAATGTACATTTCTTATTACTAAGAATAAAAATGTAAGCGCGAATAGGCCTAGTCATATTTTTTTCTATTGATCAATCAATTAAAAATAATTTATATACGTGTGTAGTATTATATAAAAAACAAGTATATATTCAGTTCTGTTAAAGTTTTGTTTTAAAATGAAAAAAAAAATATTATGTACATGTATATATTTTTTCTATTTAAAACGCAGCCTCGGCATACGTAAAAAAATACGCACGGAAATATTTACCTTCCATATATCAATATATTTACAATAAAAAAGATCAGTGGGACGATGTTTATTTCCTTTCATTTTTTTCTCCTTCCGTCTGTCCGTCCGTCCGTCTGTTACGCTTTGGGATACCCATCTCTTATCCGCAACTCCTCTCATACCACTGAATGAAATTTGATGCAACTTTCACAGAATCATTACATATTGCCATTGTGCACCTCCTATTTTACTTTTTATCCGACACATATTTTAGGTTTCCCGGCCACAGGAAAACATGTTTTTCAAGTTATAACCATAATATTTAAATCGCTCACAGTACCTCTAGTTAAAATTGAAACCGAGACATAGCATACAAGACTATGATCGACACAATAACATACATGTAATAAAACATTTGAACTTCTCTAATAAATAGAAACTCATTGATACTTCAATTGATTTGAATAATAAATAAATTACATTCTGTAATAACGGAAATAAAATTGTAAAATTAGCAGCCAGTCAAGAACCAAAGCTAACAGGCTCCGCCCACTTCATTTGCATACCGTTTCCCAAAGCGTACCGTCCACAAAGCGTACCGTTCCGTGCAAGAAGCGAACCGTACCGTCCACAAAGCGTACTGTTCCGTGCACAAAGCGTACCGTTCCGTGCACAAAGCGAACCGTTCCGTGCACAAAGCGTACCGTACCGTTCACAAAGCGAACCGTTCCGTTCACAAAGCGTATCGAACCGTACCGTGCAAGTAGTGTAGTAGCACGGTTTAGGGTCTGTATATATACTTCCGCCTGCAGAGTTTTCAGCCTTATAAGGCGCAAGATTGAGAATCGGACAGCTGTCAGACCGGGCTCTCACGATCACGGACGGATTGTAGGAAACACGTTTATGACTATATTTATCAATGATTATCTTTTTAAGAATTTAAATTTTACCATTTTCAATAAACTTTGATTAGTTTGGGAAATAATATTTGTAATTAGTTCACTGTAAATGAAATAGGACGATAAGGAACAGACATCATGCTCAAAAGCATTGAAGCACACCAGGTGAAGAGCAAAAATGGACCTCTTAAAAACTTTGAAACAAGTGACGTGGAGGAGTAAGCACCCCATGTTTAACGGTCACAGCCTCCGTGTGCTCATTTTCATCCGTAGACATTTCAGTATGAAAATAATGCCCAAAGGATTTTTATGATTGTTGATTGATTGATTGTATATTGTTTAACGTCCCTCTCGAGAATTTTTTATTCATATGGAGACGTCACCGTATGCTGGTGAAGGCTTCAAATTTTGACCTTTACTCGGCACTCAGGGCCATTGAGCAGTGAGGGATCTTTATCGTGCCAACGCCTGCCGCTGACACGGGGCCTCGGTTTTTAAGGTCTCATCCGAAGGACCCGCAACTTTCACTTCAAAATGCCGAGCGCATGCTGAGGGAACAGTTGCTACCCATTTTTTATCGACTTATGTCAGTCGCGGCCGAGGTTCGAACTCCCGACCTCCCGATCACGGAGCGAACGCTCCACCGACTGAGCTATCGTGAACGGTGAATTTTTATGAAAACTTGTTTTTCTGATGAATAGTGAAGTGAATATTCCTTAAGTGTGCTATTCACTGCTGTTACACTTCATATTTAAATAAGAAATCAAATGACCTATATAAACTCTGTATGCGGGTGATGAAGGTATATTGCTGCATAAGTGACGGAAGTTGACGATAGAAAAGTTAAAGTCATCTCGTTTATCATAAAGCTTGGTTGTTAGATTACCACTAACGTCTATCTCATAAAAAGTATCCAATTATCAAACAGATATATCAGACTCTTTGGTATCTTTTATCTCAAGCTCGCTGGAACCCACATCATAGCATTGTTTGTATAGCGTTTATAAAGTTCTGAAATCCAGTATTAGTATTGTAATTAAAATTACGAATACATTACAAAAAATCTAAAAATGACATATGATTTTGAAGAATTTAATTCTTAGAAAGGGAACTATGAGTATTTATGATGATTACCACTTGCAGGATAAAATACAAGTTCCTTTACAATACATCTACCTTACAACCCAAGGTAATTACCCCTCTTTGTCAGCTGGGACTAGTACAAATGATTCTTTTCATTTCCACTTTTCAATCATACAAGATAGATGGATAGATGGATAGATGATTTTTCACAATGCCCCTTAGCCACTAATTTCAAGATCTTAATATGCCTTCTTCTTAAACCATTCATTAACATGACGACTGTTCTTTTTTCAACACAAAATTCAGTAAAAAGAAAAATAGATAAATGCAAGGGTGAGTCGAGTGTTTGAATTCTTCAACAACAATATTTCATTAAATAATCCGATGAAAAGGTTTCTGTCGTAATCATGCACTATAAGTAAACCCAACTCCATTTTTTTTTTTTTGATTTTCCGGAGAATAAAGGAGAGCCGATGCTGATAGTTCATATAACACATGATTTAGATTAGTCTGTATACGTAAGCGCTCTGTATGTAACTGAATTGACGACGGATTATTCCGTTATTTTCCGATCATGACAAAGAGCACAAGGCGGATGTGACCAGTTGGTAGGGGATGTTCACTCCTCAATGGAACCTAATCCTACCTCTGATGTTTTTGCAGTCCGTGTTTGCTCTGCTCCTAGTTTGTATTGTTTTGTGGACTTTTGATCTTGAATACAGTTCACTGTCTCCATCTGTTTCATGTTAGCACATGTAGTTACCAGGGTGTTTCTTAAAATTAAAGTTGGCTCGTCCAATTTAGAAACAGGAAAAAAAAAAAAAGAAAAACCATTTTCAATTCCTACTTTTTTAATGCTCATGGAAAGAGCCTTTTTCTTTCCCTTTCAAGATAAATATTTATGTGTTGTTCTTGGGTTTTGCAACCTTACTGATATGACACATAACAATCACTAACCCTGCTGTCAGGACTACATTGTCCCCATTCCCCGCAGTCATGCATATACCATTTCCTATTTCTAACGTAATATCACGCATATACCTTTCCCAGCAATAATGCATTTTCACGCACCTTAAAAAGTTTATTTAATCTTCAATTTATTGCCAGATTCCTTCTATTTTATACGTGCTGAAATCTCATGAAATAACAAAAGTCATTTTCTTATTAAAATATTTCTCAGGAATTGTGTTTTAAGGTTACATTGTCTCCCAGTCTTTTTTATGCAGTTTTATGTATTATATTATATGTTGTCATTTCATAATAAATGACATATTTTTGGAACAAACATGTCTTGTGTTATTTGGCAAAAAACAAGCTCAATGTTGTCAGATGAGTGTTTAATTCAAGGAATGAAGGCTGAACTTAAAAAATATTACGTCATAATAGGCATAATACGCTAAACTTTACAGAAACTTGTACCACGCAATAAAGTGTTTGCTGGGAAATTGTAAACGCATATTTCTATGACGTGAACATTTAGTGTATTTTGTATAATAATTCAGTATGTTGTAAAGTTAAACATTCACAAGAGGAACTACGATTCTCAACAATAAATTTCATATAAAATTCATCTAAAATCAAATCAAATTTGAATAGAGGGCACATGACAAGGACGCAAGTAAATACCAGAAATTCCAGAGAGGTTGAAATGGGTATATAGGAGCAGTAAACATCTTCTTTTGACCGAATAAGCTGCAGTTAGCTTCATGTATTGATCAAGTAGCTTATGGACGAAAAATTTCGTAGAAACATTTTAAAATTCGTTGAAAAACAAATGCATAGCAACTGGTATGAAACACGTCAGCCACAAAAACATGAAATATAATATTTGTTAACAAGAACAAAATAAAAACACTAAATGCTAAAATTTTCGAAATGCTGACTTAAAAAGAGGAAGTCTTTCTTCATATTCATTTTGTTATAAAGTAATTATTATAAGTGCTCCTTGAATACTGAAAATGACTTTTTCAATTCATTAATTACGTAGAGCATTCCGTAATTTTGAATGATAGACAGAAGAAAATCTTATGATATCTTGCATTAACTTGGAGAACAATTTACTTCTATGGAGAATTTAAGTATAAATATGTTAACGAACACAAACGGAAAAAAATGGTTTCAGAAGTTTTATTTCCGTTGTATTAGTACATGTATATTTCAGATAGATAATACATTCACGTGTTTCTTCAAGTTCTAACGTACAATAACGCTCCTATATAGCGTAAAACACGGAGCCCATGATAGTTCCGAGGTGGATCGAACTGCTAATTGAACAAATCTGAAGTTATCCCTTTATGTTTTTAAGGGTGACAAACATTTGGCTATCAAACCTTTTTATTGATATTCGAATGATTGTTTTCCTCTTCATCAGGTAAAACACGTATCCAAACCGTTTCACTAGAATCTGTGATTAAATGTGTGTTCAACACAAAGTACATGAAAATGTATATTTCTTAATCTAAAGTCAAAAGATAAATTAAACATTACTGTGGCAATTTTATATCAAAGTTCAAACTTCATGTTTTCTTCATGCCGTTTCTTTTCGATGAATTTAGCATCAATTGGGCAACTATAAATCAAAATTTATTCCGGTTATTAAATTGAAAGTTTGTTATTTCATAATTTCTTCGACGTCATTTCTCTCAGTTATGCCTCAAAAGTCAAGTCATGACGACACCGTCAATTGACAAGCAGAATTTCATTAGGAAAATAGAGGCATCTGTTTCATCAATTTGAAAATAAATCTAGCATTACTATACATACAATTAACATTTTTTTTCATTCCCCAAATGAATACACGAGGCGTTATCAAAACGTGGACTGGGGCTAAAAAATTAGTACTATGTAGTCTGTGTTTTCAAAATTAATAATGGACATAAAGCAAAAAAAAAAAAAAAAAAAAAAAAAAAAAATATTGAAGTGTTGAAAATCTTAGCTTGATACTTTCATTATTTTCCAAATTATTATATAAAAAAAAAAAACGACAGTATATGATCACCTGCCGCTTTCACTGTTTAGTTTCTTGACGTCCGTTTCTTCTACATCATACACCTATTTTGATGAGATACTGGAGCTGGGTATGGACCTGAACCCGTCTTGTTTACATGACTTTACAATGTCATTAACAGCGGCTTTCAATGCATACATGTATAATACTGTGAAATCAATTATTTTCGTGGGGGTTTAATTTTCGTTGTTTTCGAGGAATGGATAGACCCACGATTTTTTTACCACCACGGAATGTTAAACTAAATATGCATCACTTATGAACATTTTTGAACCACGAATTCAAATCCCCACAAACCATAATTTTTTCCTGAAACCTCGAATATTTGACCGCACGAAAATATATTATTTTACAGTATTGCGAATGGACATATACATTGGAAGAGATCTTTGCTTGGTTTAATATCTACAACACATGACCAGTGTCATTTTTTGAGGTGATTGATTTTTCGCACCTTGACAAAAAATCGATTTTATCTGTGCATCCCTTTTCTCTCTTTGTCAAATTAAATATTGAATTTTCAACCATGTAATCATCATAATGTTTTTTCTCCATTTGTCAAACAAATATGCTACTTAGAAGATTTCAGTCGCAAATGGAAAGAAATAAGAGAGAATAAAATTAAATTTGCAACCGTCCTACATGTAACTACGTTATTTTGAGTTCTTCATACATGTTTTCTTCCTGATCGAAACCACGAATGGCCATATATGCATCCTCCTCATCTACCACAAGTGTGTTTGTATTGATTCCTTCTCCGCAAACTCTTGTACTTATTTTACTTTCTGAATTTTGATTTGTGTCATTAACATATATTCCATGATTGACCACATTGGAATCTCTACTGATCGATATTTCATCGTTATTCCGTGCACTTTTATTTGGTGAAAATTGATTCCAATAAACACATTCTTGGATGTCATCCCTTTTGTCGAAGTTAGTTGTTTCATTAATATTTTCTGTAGGAAAAAGAAAGATTTATTACACTTGATTGGGATTTAAGTGTTATTAAGTTCATCCTATTTTTTATATATGAACACATACATGTGAGAATCTAGAGAAATTAGGAATATGACATTAATTTCTCACCAATTGCTTCTTTTATGAAGGGATGCAATGAAATGTTGAACTTTATCTTTTTTAAAAAATATTTTCTTAAATTAAAAAAAAACAAACAAACAAAATGCAGTGTGCTCACCGTAAATAACCATATCTTTATTTGAGTGGTTTCTTTGTTGTTTAGAGCTCCGACGTTTACGTGTTATCATCCTACGATGAAGCAAACATTTTTAAAATTCTAATTAGTATTCAAAGGATTAAAATTAAAACAACACTACTTGTTACTTGGTATTCTCCCTTTGTTGAAGTGAGAAAGATTTCATATACCCTTTCGTATGAGAAAAAAATCTTCTTTTTTTTTATTTTTTTAAATTAAAACATAACAAAGAAATAAAACAAATAGTTAAAGAAATAATTTCTTACCTCAAAATACAATACACTATGCCAACTACTATGAGTATTGAGGAAACAACTCCCAATCCTACCCCAACGAACGTCTCAAGATGGCTGTTTAAGCGATTCCGACTTTCCTCTGAAATGAAAATCCATGATATATCAGGCACATCATGTTATCTCTATGTTAACCTCCATATCATATGGAATCCGGATAGGGCCATGCAGTTTACTATCGCACCATCGAGCATCGACTTATAGGTCGATGGCGCGATAATGCGATGGCGCGATAACGATGAAGCGATGGTGCGATGACGATAGAGCTATGGTGCGATAGCGCGATGACGATGATGCGATGGTGCGATAGCGCGATGACGATGGTGCGATAGAACGATAGAGTAAAAGTGAATATCGCTTCATCGTCATCGTACCATCGCGCCATCGTTATCGCACCATCGCGTCATAGCACCATCGCTTCATCGTGCTATCGTACCATCGTCATCGCATTATCGCGCCATCGCTTCATCGTCATCGCACTATCGCACCATCACTTCATCGTTATCGCACCATCGCTTCATCGTCATCGCATTATCGTGTCATCGCATTATCAACCCAAACCTCGATGGTGCGATGATGCGATAGTGAACTGCATGGCCCTATCCGGATTCCATAGTATCATGTTAAATATTTAAATATTGATTACCTCATTTGCTTCTCCTTACCATCACAATTATCTCCTTTCCAATCTGCTTTACATGAACAATTTTCATTTTCCTGTTCACAGATAGAATTGCATCCAATACTGCAGGTTTCGTTACATAGTTCACCAAATTTTCCGTCAATACAACCGAAGTCGCAGAGGCCAGTTTCCCTATTACACCCACCTAGACAGTTTGAGTTGCATATTTTTTCACAAAAATGTCCAAAGTAGGTTACAGGACATATCCCATCGCAATAGCCAGTGTACCTGTTGCATCCAGATGGACATGATATACTACAGGATTCGTTACATAAGTTTCCATAAAATCCACCTTTACAACCAAATGTACAGGAACCATTTGTTGTATTACATATCTCCTTGATACAATTCTCACTGCACTTTTTTGAACAATCCAAACCATAATGTCTTAAATTACATCCTGTTAATGAAATACAACGTATTATAATTTTCATTTGTAGATGAATTTCTAATACAAATAAAGGACATTCTAAATTATGTCTCGCTTTATCATTGAAAAGTTGGAAGGTATGAAATGATCAGGATGTCTGTCCGTTCGTCCAACTTTCTGTTACGCTACATGATATTCATCTATCACCCGCAACTCCTCTTATACCACTGACTGAATTTTAATGAAACTTTTATTGAATCTGTGTTACTTAGCGTCATTGTGTATCTCCATATTTACTTTAAGATCTGACACTTTTTTCTCGTAACCCAGATCAAAACATTTATATGAGAGGTAGGGGTATGCTTATGGGTTATAAAAAATCTTGTGTTTTAAAATAAGATTTTAAAATAGGTGGAGAATTGTAACAGCAGAATTTGAAAACATGTTTGAACATAAAGAAAGGTAATTAAAAAAAAACAGCGGATAAATTTGCAGAAATATATGAACTTAAATATCGAAACGCATTTTATGCGAAAATCGAGAAATATTTATGTATTTTAATAGTATGCTAATTATACAACCTCAAAGCAATAGTTTAATTGTATTATAGCTACATGCAGTCCTTGAGTAATAAAACTAAGTAGTCTGGAAATAGTTGAAGAAATTCATCTACATGTAGTCCCTCCCTTAAGATCGAGATATAGTAAATGCTTATAAATATATTAATAGCTTAGTCAAGTAAGTTTTTTCAGAGTATAATTTGTAGATAAACAAAACGAATTATTATATCTTTAAAAATTCGTTCCTATACAAATCTATGCAAAAAAAACTAACGTTTTCTAATGTTTTCCAGAGCGGGATTAAAACAAATGATGTTGGAACGTTTACGTCACAGAATGGTCGGAGCTTAATCTCATTTTTTATTCCTTGGTGTTTAAGAGTGACGGGCTAAGGTAACATAACGGAAGACAGTACAAAATGCATGTTTGTCAAAAAAAGAAAGGTATATCAAAACATCTATTGGCTATGTTCTCGGCCAAAATGAGCTAAGTCGACCCTCGAATCAAACAGCCTGCCTTTGGCCTGACGGCCTCAGGCAGACAGTTTGGTTCTTGGGTCCGACAAAATGCATGTTGCCCTCGAACTCAGTCAATAAATGTATATATTTTCACTTTCAATGAAGAATTAAGAATACTAGATGTGGATACAGTGTACTGGGGTTTCAATTTTTATCCGACAAAGGAAATATATCCAGGTTGCCGACAGTCTCTCGGGGAAATGTTATTTAAGGAATGAAGCTTATTTCAACATATTTACATTTGCAAATGTTTTCCTTTATATAAAACTACTGAAAGCAATGCGTATCTATAACTGTATAAATACAGGTACGGGGTCAAGAGGTCATAGATGTGCTTATGGATAAACGTTTGACGTAATTTCTCAGTGACGTCATAAAGGGTTGACGCGCGTTCAGTGGATTACAAACATGCCATTGGGTTTGAAAAATAATGCATTTCACACGTTAAAAGTCACAATCAGGCAAATATGAAGTACATGTATGAATCGAGTGTAAGTCACAAATGTAAATATATGTAATAAGGTATCATTTTAAAACATCTATCGGGTTATCAATACGGGTTGGTACGAGATTAAATTCATTATAAAGCCCTTCGGGCTTTATGGAATTTAATCTTGTGACCAACCCGTATTTATATCCCGACAGATGTTTAAAAATGATACCTTATTTCTTAGTTATATTATGCGATATAACATAACTTGGGGCAGTTTACAAAAAAGCGCAAGCTGTCCCAAGTTTTGTTATATCGTATAATATAAGTTGAAATAAGCTTCATTCCTTATAATTTAATTTCAGTGCAGACAATGAGACAATTTTCCCCCAGAATAAGGCTTCACATTGATTAAATTTTAAAAGTAATGTCAAGCGGAGTAATACGTTTTTTGACGTAACTCATTGTGACGTAGGCAAGTTATGTTATACAAAATGGATAAAATCTTTTATCCAATCAAACGACGTGTTACAAGTAAAATTAAACTATTTGTATTTGTTGTTCACGGTCTCTTCTTTAAACTGATATTAATTGAATGTGCGGATCAGGATTACTTTTCACATTATTTCAAATTTTTCATTAAAGTACTTTACTAACGGAGACATCAAACAAAAGAGAAAACCATAATGAATCTGGCACCAAGAAGACAGTCTGAAGTCATTTACTTGATCTTGACCTTACTTCAACTTTTAAAAACGTTACATAACTATCAATTACCATAAACTTCTATCTCACAAATTTCCAGAATTGGCCCTGTTGAACGGTTATCTTCTGGAGCTTTGTAAGTGGATTCCACAATGACATATCTCGCCCACTGTTCACAAGGAATATCAATGATATTAGGGGGTAAGGTTGGTTCCTTAGTATTGTCGGTAAAGCAGCGAGCCCTCTGTGACGTCATACTGCCAGATGCGGATGAGTTAGAAACGTCCAAATAGAACTTTCTAAATCTATATTGCTTCCAATCTATAGCTCCATCACCTGAAAATAGTTATTGTATCGATAGATTTGAACAAATCTCAATTCGTCATTTGACTGGTTGTTTTAGTGAAAAATTTGGAGATAACAATAGTTATCGAGATCAAAAATCCATTAAACATTATGAAATAGGAGCAGAACAAACACGGACCTCTAAAACATCAGAGGTGGGATCAGGTGCCAAAAAGGCAATGAATGATTAAGGTCAGACGACACGTTTCTCAAATATATGTCCTGTTTCTCTTGGTATTATATCAAAAATTATTTATATTTGTCATTCTCTTTTGATTTCTACATT
This sequence comes from Saccostrea cuccullata, assembly GCF_032062105.1. Classification (NCBI taxonomy): domain Eukaryota; kingdom Metazoa; phylum Mollusca; class Bivalvia; order Ostreida; family Ostreidae; genus Saccostrea; species Saccostrea cuccullata. The sequence goes on along the minus strand of NW_026927602.1, from coordinate 102,999 downwards.
GTTTTAAATTTTTTTTTAGGTATAAGTACACCCAAAATTGTGGTATAGGCCATTCAAGAGATTACTCATAAGGGTTATATAAGAAATATGACCCTATGGTATCTTGTCCAAATGCCTGGTAAGGTACCCTAAATTTTTGTGAGGAAACTTGTTTAAGTACCTTTACTTCAATGACAAATTCTTAGGAAAAATTATATATTTTTGAGAAACGTGTCGTCTGACCTTAAAAGGATGTTTGTTAATTCTGAATGCCGTCATGTTGTGAAGAGCAAGGTTCACTTTTTGCCTTATTTGGCCCTGTGATTTTCTGAAAAATTGAAAATGCTTATATGATTTTAGCTAACAATGCATTAAATATCATTGAGACCTCTGGTGATTGTAAGTCTATCAAAAACAGGGTTTCTGGTCATTGCAGTATAAAGTCACGGAATGCGTCAATTTCCTCATATTCCAAAAGGTCAACAAACACAGCTACATTGTAATTTTGTAAAGGAATTTTCTAATATTTAATATAGAGTGCAACATCTGATCAAAAATAAGCAACTATTTAATGATAGAACTGTTGCTGATGATAACAAGACATGCTTTATTTTTTAGATCAGAGGATGCGTTCATATTATTTTTCTTCTCTGAAAGTACTCAAATATACCTGTTTACATTAAAATTCAAGAAATTTGCAATTCCATAAAGCATGTGTTTCAAGACCTGAAGAAAAAAAATTAATAGGAAATGAAAGTACTAAGTCTCTAGTTTAGTTTTGATGTTTACTAAGGAACATAAAGTGTTAATTAATAAATTGGTATTTCTACAGGGCCGTTTTATACATAAAGTGAACCGAGCTCTTTTGTATTTGGTGCCACCCAGTAAATTCAAAATTTACAAAATGACAAAACTTTGTGACAAGGAGAACAAATGTATCCTTAATACAGTAATTCGTGATTAAAGATCGAACAGTAACAAAAAGTTTTTTTTATCTGCTAAAAAGAAATAAAAATTGAAATCAAGTTAGTTTTCTTTGACATGTAGAGTAATAAGTATAAAGTTAACTTTTTCATCATTCCTCGTATAATTGTTCCACATAATTTTTTTTTTAAATAAAATAAAGGAATCGAAAAGAAAAATCAAAATAATTAACTTATAAATCCTTTGTATTTTTGTTTTAAAAATACATAAGATTTACAAACAAGAGACACACGGGTCTTATAGGTCACCTGAGTATCATATAATAACTTTCCAACTATTAAATTTGATTCTTGTTTTAAATAAGAGACCATTAAAGTCACAATTTTGAAAAAGGCACCATTGCTTATCATAACTAGACACTTGGCATGCTTACCTTGGTTACTTAATACTCAGATGTAGACCAGAATAGAAAGTGCATTTCTACTTTATAACAAGTCGTGAATCCACAAGTCCCACTGACCCTGGGGCCACACATTTCAAATTTTGGAAATTTTATCATCAATTTTATTTCATCATATTAGATAGTTGATTAATACCAAGGAGCAGATTTCAAAGCATTAATTCAATTTCAGAATATGCCCCCCAGGGACTCTGAAACTGGCCATTTTGTAAGAGACAGCTTTTTTCATCATAAATATATACTGAGATCATTGGCATAAGACCCAGGAGCAAAGGAAATGATTTCTAAAGAAATCATGCATTTTCGCTATATAAACATTGGAGCCCCGTTTATCAAGGCGCAAAAAACGGTAATAGTTTTGAGGTCTATTACACGTATATATTTTTTTGTTTTTTGAAATTCACCTGATCATGTGTCTATAAAACAGACCTTGGTTGCTGTAAAACTCACATATTTCAGTTTATATTTCTTTGGAATTCTTAACAGGTTTTTCAGCAGCTTTAATGAAGCGTTTAATTTCACTCTAGTTTTAAATTACTGATTCTTAACCATTCATTTTTAATGCAGTAATAGCCCTTGTTTTCCAGCTTTCTTCAATGAAACTATGTAATAAAAAGTGGTCACATAAACTTTGTTATCAATTCATTAAAGATTCAATAATGAGAGAAAGTCAAGCTTATAATACCATATGATTTCTGTGTTGTATGACATCGAGCTAATGACATTATTTAATATTTACATTTCCAATAAATTTCCCCTATGTTTCTTTACAAAATAAAATGCAGTATATTTTCACATGAACTACATTCTAAAGGTGAATAAGCATGAATATCTCCATTGTTATGTCATAATACCGCTCTTGACGTCAAAAAGTCAAAAAATATAGTGCACTCTGTTTTGTTTTAAAAATGACAGTTGAACGGCGTAAATTTATGGCTAATCATCAGAAAAATAATGTAAATATAAGAAATGAATTTAATTTTTTGAAGATTCATGAGGTATATGAACTACAACGCTTCACGCCGGAATATTTATCATGAAGCGCTAACGCGCTTCATGAAATATGCCGGCGTGAAGCGTCGTAGTTCATAACCTCATGAATCTTCAAAAATTAAATTCATTTCTTAAATTTGAACAGCCCTCGTACCTTCTCGTCGATAATAAATTTTAACATGCTGTATTCCGTGAGGTTTTCCAAGATCCACTTGGAACCAAGCCTTAGACTGGTTGTGAGCAGTATGGGCGCAATCACTTTCTGTTGTGTTTAGGTTACCGTCATTGGCGTACGAAGCATTTCCCATACCATACGTGGAACTCTGGGACAGCACCGTTGTAGGTTTCTTGCTCAGGTTTTCTGTGGATCGTAACAAAAATTATGAAATTTTCCATCATATGTGGTAAACAATTAATCATACTGTTTGACAAATGAAATGGCAGTGTCTAAAGAGATGAAAGACCATGACGAGCGAAAAACCTATAGCGCGACAAACATGAAGATAAACCAGAAGTCTCTGTCGAGACTGTAGCTCTACTGGTTTGTACTTACATGTATAACAAAGGAAGAGAAAAGTAGCAGTTGGGACTTGAAACTTTTCGACAGCAATAAATAGAATAATGATTCTTGATTAAGTAACTTTTTGTGGCAATATTGCAATAAGACTACAACTGTAGGAGTAGCTTTTAATAATTTTTTTAAAGAATTTTCAATTTTAGTCACCATGGCAACAACATTCATCAAAATAAAGAACGAGCGCACATATGGGCCACTGTAACATGTGAAAAAATAAACAATCATATTAAGGAAATTTTTTCATCCCAAATTATTAATTGATATTTAAACCGTACGATTCAACAAATTTTACCGCTGAAATTCACGAATATACAAAGAACAAAACCATAGAATGTAGCAGGGGTCAGCCGACATTTGTGATTTTCTATAGTAAATCGAGAACGGTCATTCATTTCAAAGCTTTTGTTTACTATGAGCCTAACTTTGTACAAACTTGTGCGAATGACAAAAGACGCATAATACATTTATAAAAGTTGTGTGAAAGTAGGAAATTTGCACACGATTAGGCTGGTACTTAAAATATAAAAAATATACAGAAATTACAATGTTTTCCTATAGCAAATGAGAGCTGTTTACCTGTATGACCCATGTTCAACTTGATGTTGAACCCACGTGTGGAATAAATTATTAAAATACTTATAGTCATGTGAGTTCAGCCCAGGTAAACACTCGATCCTCAAAGGTGCTCACTGTAAAACATCGGCAGGTTTTGTATCATTTATTATTTAGTGAAACAGGTATTGCAATGTTCAGTGAAACTATTATTGTATTTTATTTCAAATGCCGCTTATGGCTAGAAACATTTGTTTTATGTATTTGATTTTAAGATACACCGAGGGATTTAGCGTATCCAGAGAGCTGAATTAGGTGATGCTTCACGTGCTTTTTAATCAGAAATATTGTCGCGAACGTTCATAAAAGTGTCATTTTTTTATCATCCATACAAGACAATGAAACAGGTATTGAAAGCTACCTAAACACTCCTTTTTAATTTCAAGTTCAGTGAAACTATTTTGTTCAAACTATTATTTGAAATGCAAATACTATATTTCTATATGTTTGATCACAAAATTCTGGCTACAGGCAACTAAAATGCAAAATATTAGCAAATTTTACTATTTTTATAGAGTATTAGAAAATATGACGTACATAATGGATTCACATGAAAACATAATAAAAATATTGTAGATATTCTCAAATTTCTATGTTTTAAATTTCAAGAGCGTATGTTTATTACTTTTTCTTTATTAATATTTTTATAACCCCTTTCTTTAAGAGCTACAGATTAGCATAACGTCAAAAACACACTGCAACGACGTCAACCTACCTATCAATTGCAAAATCGGTTAAAAAATCAGTTATATCAAATTGTAATGACATTTTTATACCTATAATTTCTTAGTTTTGTTTAATTTTAATAATTAAGCGAAAAAAGTTGCATTAAAACAGTAAATACGCTTCATTTTACCAAAAGCGAAATATTGCGCAATGGAACATTTTCTTAAGTAAAATGGCACATAAAAAGGGCCCATTAAGTTGCTTAAGTGCACTTGTCCTTAAAAAAGACATTTAAGACAATAGTGTATCCTAGTGTAGTCTATTTGCATGCCACATTATATCATAATCAAACTAAAACTGTATTTGTAATAGCATTTTTAATTATTTTACGAAAATTTCTATTTTTAGTTATCACGGCAACATCGTTCATCGAAACCAAAAACCGATGCACATAGTTATGTATCGTAGTGTAGTCTACTTGTGTGCCAACTTATATTGAAATCAGACAAAAACTGTAGAAGGAGTAGCATTTTGAAAAATTGTTTAAACACAGACAGCTAGACAGACGGACGAACACCGGGCGCATTACAATCGCATAAGCTCTTAACCAGATAGCATGAGGACGTTGGCCCAACAATGTTGGTTATGTTGGGCCAATGTTGGCAATTTACGTTGGCCCAATGTCTTACTGCTCATTGGCGCGCCGTTGGCCCAACATGTTGCGCCTATGTTGGTACAATACTGTTTGTTTATTTGTCAACGTTGGTACAACGTTATTCCAACATACCAACGCCAACGCAATATTTTTTAACGTTGGCCCAACGTTGAACCTCAGTTCAAAATATAATCATGACGTTGGTCCGACGTTGGTCCAACACTGGTACAACGCTTTTGTTGAAATGCCAACGTTGGTACAAAGCTATTCCAACGTACCAATGCTAACCAAATATTTTGTAACGTTGGCCCTACATTGGACCTCAGTTCAAAATATAGTTATTACGTTGGTTCAACGTTGATACAAAGCTGTTTCTTGAAATATCAATGGCACAATTATTCCTCAATACACATGTCTTACAAAATTAATTAAATTCTGTAATTTTTATTTCCCAGATTATACGACACAATTAATTTCACCATGTTTGGTCAAATACTTTTTTCCTCCTAAAATGTATTACAATATATTCTTTGCCACTTTCACTTTCATTAAAGTATTCCATGGAATGTAACTAAAAGAAGGAAGAGGTAGAAAGTTCAAGGTTTCTCAAGTACATTCCACATCACTATGTCCACTACTAAATATCGCTTTGATATAAGAGTCTTCAAGTTCTAATTGTAGAGTTCCGGAAGGTCATATTTGAATCACTTATCACTTTTTCTGTTGTTTATCTGTTCTTAGAATCCATGTTTTCCCACACATATAAATCAGTCCCTTCAATATACAGAAAATTCCACATCAATAGTCTCAGAGTGAAGAGGGTTTTTCCATCCCGGCATTTCCTGTAAACGTTAAGATTGTCATCAATTAAAATAGTATTTTCAAATGTTCATCAGCATCACACATATTTTTAAAGCAATCCTGAAGATTGAAGTTCACATTATTAATTATTAATAACAAATACAAAATAGTTACTTACATTTCACTGGTTAACATTTTTGCGTTCACTTACAGATCCGGACATATCTGCTTTGTTCAAGCCCGCCAATTCCTATAAAAGTTAAGATCGTCATCAATTACAATTGTTTAATCAGCTACCCGGTATCAATAATTTGAAAGCCTACATGCAGGTCATTACAATGTTGTGCATTTCACATTATTAATTATTTCAATAACAAAAAACAAAAGCTATACTTACATTGAAAGGATTAAAATTCTTGCGTTCACTTAAACATACACATACGCTTTGCAATTGTTCAAGTGCGCGGTTTAAAAAAGCTGATTTAAATGACGGTTTCCTTGGAGACCTATGACCCAGATAGCAAGACTATGTTGGGCCAACATTGGCAAAAGGTTGTATGGTTGGCGTTGGGGAAACAACGTTGGGCCAACGTTGGACCAATGTCACCATGCCAACCTTCTCGACCATGACAGAATTCCTATGTTGGCCCAACGTTGGTCCAACGTTAGCATCTTCCATTCACTTTTCTTACCAAGGAAGGATCGGGTGTTGATGTTGGCCCAACGTTGGCCCGATGTTTGTAATGCACCCGTAAAGAAAGTGTCTTTTAAAGTTGGTAGTAGTATGTTGCCCCAACGTTGGCCCGATGTTTGTAATACACCCGTAAAGAAAGTGTCTTTTAAAGTTGGTAGTAGTATGTTGGCCCAACGTTGGCCCGATGTTTGTAATACAATCTTAAAGAAAGTGTCTTTTAAAGTTGGTAGTAGTATGTTGGCCCAACGTTGGCCCGATTTTGTTATACACCCTTAAAGAAAGTGTTTTTTAAATTTGGTAGTAGTATGTTGGCCCAACGTTGGCCCAATGTTTGTAATACACCCGTAAAGAAAGTGTGTTTTAAAGTTGGTAGGTATATGTTGGCCCAACGTTGGCCCGATGTTTGTTATACATGCACCCATTAAAAGAATGCGTTTTATCAAGTTGAAAGTAGTTTGTTGGCCCAACGTTGGCCAAATGTTTGTAATGCATACTTAATAAAGTGTCTCATCAAATTGGTAGTAGTATGTTGGCCCAACGTTGGCCCAGTGTTTGTTATACACCTTTAAAGAAAGTGTCTTATCAATTTGGTAGTAGTATGTTGGCCCGATGTTATAGTGTTCTTTTGTTTAGGTGTTTCATAACGCTCCCATTATTATACTGCCAACTAAAGATGGTGTCAAATTTAACTTAAGTGATCACAGCACCAAAGAGTGTTTTATTTTAGTTTCTGAATTGTGCACATGCATGATTATTTATTAGAAATAAAATCTTTGAAATTATAAATTTTTTCATGAGCGTTGTATTCATGAGAATTTAGAGAAGTCTGAATAAGTTCTCAGGAACAGGATGTGAATGAAGCCTACATATACATAAATCAAAATGACACAGCTTTATAATTAAATTGAAACAAAAGTAAGGCGTTCGCTAACACGTGACCAAACTGTGGAGTTAGCTGTCAGATTCAATTGCTCACAGGTGGTGATAATGGAGGGCAAGCAAGAAGAAGTGAAATTTAAATTTGTGGATTATACACTTGCTATATAGCTGCATTTAGAAGCGATGTAAGTATACTTATTCTTATTTATTCATGTTAACTGTTTAAATTGATTCGGAATTCAATCTTTTCATGTTTTTGCACACAAGCACTGTAAGTAAAGGTTAAATAACATCTTTGAAGTTGTTTCTATCTATCTAATTCTTAACTGTATATTACAGACACGATTGTAACAAAGAAATTCAGTCAGAGACTGCAAGGAAAACAAATGTGGTGGCGGTAAATAACAATGAAATCGAAGACCATGCGTAAAGAATTGTATAAAGTACGAGTCCGTATGACAAAGATCAAGATGAAGAAAAACGGGAGGCGACGAAGGGACGGAAAAAGAGCGGGAATACAACAAAAGGACAGTAATAAAGGAAGTGACTCAAGTGAGCCCTGATTAAGAACTTTGAATTGATAAATTTTCATTATTTACTTCTATTGTCTATTCTAAAATTTATTTTGTAAATTATGATTGAATTGATTTATATAAAATATTATCACAGTGAATCATTAGTTATGTTTTCATTGAACATGTCCATGTATGCATTATGAATGCAGATTGAATTGTGTATTAATTATTTTAAACAGTCATAAAATAGGTTTATGTAAAGAATCACTTAACCAATTGCAAATGTTTCTATGTAATAACTACGTTGGCCCAACAATTTGCCATCTGACATTGTAAAACAGGGTCAACATTGGGCCAACCTAACCAAACAGTTGTTAAGGTTGGCTGTTAGTTGGCATGCACTAAAAACTACGTTGGCCCAACAATATGCCATCTGACATTTCAACATAGGGCCAACATTGGGCCAACCTAACCTAACAGTTGTAAAGGTTGGCTGTTAGTTGGCATACACTTATAGCTCCGTTGGCCCAACAATATGCCATCTGACTTTTCAACAAAGGCCCAACGTTGGGCCAACCTAACGAACCAGTTTTTAAGGTTGGCTGTTAGTTGTCATACAATTATACCTACGTTGGCCCAACAATATGCCAACATGTTGGACCAACGTTGGGCCGATGAGCAAAATTACCGTGGGCCAACGTAAGGTTACCAACCGTGGGCCAACGTTGGAAAAAATATTGGGCCAACGTTGGCCCAACTATGTCTTGCTATCTGGGGAGTCACCTGCCGAGCCAGTGAATTTCACCAGTGACCTATTTATTTTGGAGCCCAAAACATGCAAAACACAGCACTTTAAATTTGATTCAATGATGCTAAATATAGAATCTACCAAGATACAAAATTACTATATGTAATTCACAGACTTATAAGGATTGTCTCATAATTTCCATTCAATATATAATATAGATCCCATTTTTATAATGAGTTGCTTATATCATTACCATCGATATACAATAGATAAATCTAAATTGATGAATACTTTTCGCAACATTGGGCCAACGTTGGACCAGCATTTCATCTCAAACATTACAGGCTACCTGTACATGTACTAGTAATCCCATATTCCTACTATTGGACCAACTCCAGTTCAGTCCAGCACGCCCAACACAGAGCAATGCATTATTATATTGTCAACATTTATTAAGCTGGGCCAACGTTGGGCCAACATTGAATAACCAACAATAAGTGGCAATGTTTTGTGTCAACATGTACTCAGTTACACCTACGTTGGGCCAACATTTCATACTCAACACACGATGGTCTTGATCCATGTCAACATTTACTCGGTTGGACCTATGTTGGGCCAACATCTTAATGTCCAACACCAAGTCGCTATGTTTCTTGTCAACATGTTACTACAATGGGCCAATATTGGGCCAACATCACATGCCCAACACCGTTGGTTTAGTTTTCATACCAACGTAAATGAACGTTGGACCAACGTTGGGCCAACATCACATGCCCAACACCGTTGGTTAGTTTTCATGCCAACGTAAATGAACGTTGGACCAACGTTGGGCCAACATCACATGCCCAACACCGTTGGTTTAGCTTTCATGCCAACGTAAATGAACGTTGGACCAACGTTGGGCCTACATCTGTTCCCCAACGCCAACACTCTACCAACCATACAACCAAAAACCAACGTTGGCCCAACAGAGTCATGCTATCTGGGTATATGGTCTCTGACCAGTAGTCTTAGAGCTAAAAATTAAATCTCAATAATATCACAATTTTCATTAATATTTCATCTAACATTAAAGTAATCTATAATTATGTAAAATCTTTATAATTTGCAAAAATCTCATGAAGATTTGAATTATATGTCTAGATATGAAATATTTTGCACACACTAATGAGGCAGTTTGAATACATGTACATTTCCTTTGTCGAATATGAAAAAAACTACCATATTCATGGCTGGTTTTCTTAATTTTTCTTTGAAAATGACAGTTTAGAAAGTGGTTTTTTTTTTATCTTGTTTACCTACAAATTATTTTATTTGACTAAGCTAAATTTTTAAAGCATCATTAAAGGAATATATTTCTCTTTTTTACCATGTGTAGCCATCCTTCATTTACTAGATCTTGACCTTAAAATTAAATAAGGTGCATGGACACAGATTTGACGTTAATATTTTCTGTATAATATGGGTACATCCCACTAATTATTTTTAGAATCGGTAGAAGAAAGTAGTGCAGAAAAAATTACAAGTTCCTTAATTAATTTGCTGACTTGCATAAAAAAATTGGGCAGATGTACTGAATTGAGCCTCACACTTGTTGATAAGGAGTATCTTTCCTACCAAAAAAGCTTGGCAAATGTAATTTATCAAGAAGATCAGCCGAATTATTTTGTGTATTATAACGCCAGTGAGAACTCTGAAATTCCCCTACTTTCACTTTCATTTTTAGGGGTTACCGCAGACAGACGCATTTGCCGGAAAACGAATCTGACATGCCACCTCGAGATTTTAACCAAGGAAAGACAAGTTGATGTGCTTTGATTTGAGAGGTCACTCACTTCTGAACGAAAATGAGGGACATCGCTATGAGAAGAAACGTTAACATTGTCGCCTATGGGAAAACAATTAGTGGACTGTACCCATATTACGACTTATATATTTTAATAGCATTTTACACAAAAATAAATTAAAAATCTTATTTCATTAAATCAAAGGTACTTGGACACAGATTTGAAGTTAATATTTTCTGTATAATATCACGAATTATATATTTTAATAGCATTTCACACAAAGATTATTTTCAAATCTCATTTCATTTAAAAGTTATTAAAACTTTAAATATTTTGGCGGGTTTGATTGACACATCCTTGCACTTTCACAAATTTTAAGTTTATTCTTAATTCCTTAAGAAAAGTGGCAATCTTGTTGTGTATTAATGAGAATAATTATTAAAACTTTAATCCAGAAAAATAATTTCATTCAGAGTAGAAAGGTTAGAAAGCAAAACTCCTTCACAAGTATCGTTATTCCGAGCTAAGGGTTGTGTACAGAGTCTAGCAAATTGATCCCTGCCGTTAAACGTACACATTTTTGTTAACAGGGCACGAGCTCTGTTATTGTTGATGTTTATGATTCATCGGATGCGTTCAATCATTAAAGTCTGCTCACCACAACTGCACGGACTGAGAATATACTGTGTGTATGTTTTGCTTTCGGACATTTCTACTCTGAATTTTCTGGATTATAGTTTTAATATTTTTCATTCATACACAACAAGATTGCCTTTTAATAAGTATTAAGAATAAAGTTAAAATTTGTGAAAGTGCAAGGATGTGTCAATCAAACCCACCAAATATTTGATTTTTTTTATAACTTTTAAATGAAATAAGATTTTAGATTTATTTTTGTGTAATATGTCGTAATATCATACAGAGAATATTAACTTCAAATCTGTGTCCATGCACCTTAAGAGGATTGGGCTTCAGTTTAAAATCACAACTTCACAAACACACCCTTAAATGTATGTCGTCAATCTACATGTATGATGTACCTATCGCTATCATTTGAAACATCGCTTTCAGCATCACTTATTGATTGTAATAAACCTTTGATTTCTTAAATCTATAAATTTTGAGAAAAAAGTTGCTTTAAAATAATAAATACACTTTATTTTACTATGATGCGCGAGATATTGCGTAATAGAAACCCGAGTCCGCCCCCTTAATTAAAGTAAAGAACAATAAAATAAAATTGCGTCTTAAAAACTTTGCTGTCTTTCAAGTCAAAAGACGAAAATAATAATCTGAGATTTAAAAAGTTAACAAATTTTTTTTTTTTTTAATGCACTGGTATGAAAAAAAATTAAATGAATCATGCATAATCTAATATATCAATAATCGTGAAATAAATTAGAGAAGGGTATACCAAAACAGTCGATACATCCGCCGAACAAAATAAACCACGTCCACCAGAGTTCAGCCATTTCTGTTGAGGAAGAAAATACAAGTATCGAACCGAATATATATACATGTAGGCAGATGTTTTGTATTTTGTTCCTGTTAAAAATTTAATTGCATACCTTTCTTTTGAGGTGTTCCTTAGACTACTTAGACTTTCCTTCTATTAGGTTTATACATTGTATGTACATTTTGTAACTTGATTTTATCATAACAAAAGTATGAATATCACAATAATTTACTATTATAAATTTTCAAAAAATATTCCGAAGATTCGGGTTACAGAGTATAGCTTTTTTTCCCATCCGTTTATCTGATTTTCGCACAAATTTAACCATGCCCATAACTTTTGATTATAGTTGGAGCTGTGGCTTTCAAATATTATATGGGTATTCATAGTGACAAGACATTGAGTACAAAATTTTTGACCTCATGACCTTGGAATTTTTCTGTCTTTTGGAAATTTAAGAAAAAGTTAGCCTAAGTCATTGCTTTGAAATGGTTTGAGAAAGGGATACGAAGGGCCATTGAGCAAGGAGGGATCTTTTTCGAGCCAGCACCTACTTCGACACGGGGCCTCGGTTTGTATGGACTCATCCGAAAGACCGGTCTCCACGTCCAAGTGGGATTCGAACCCGCGACGTAACGATTAACTCCTTACTTCGTGACTTTATTGCAGACGCTCTAACCACTGCGCCAAGCAGGCGACTCGACATATTTTGTGATGCCCTCATTTTATTCAAATAAAATTATGATGTTGTTTTAAAATGGTAACAATATCTGGAAAAGTATAAAATCCTTCTTAATCATTATATCATTAATATGGGTCACTTGGTCCTACACATGAACATGATGAAAGCAATTGAATGTTGAGGTCATAGTACATGTCTTTTTTGTATGTATCTACTAATTATAATCTAACCCTCTCTTTGCAATAGCTCCAAAGTACACTTGAAGTAAAATTTATTCATCTATTAAACTATAAATATTTTTTTTATCAGCTGTTGCCTGATGGTTACCGGAAGTAACACTCACAGATGCCTAAGTTCACACACAATAATGTATAGTTTCAAGTATATTTTACGTCAATATTCGTTTAGTGTAGGAAAAGTTATAGTTCAATGTACATACTTTTATGATAGGCACTTGACAACATACTTCATCAGTATTTTCTTTAATTAAAAAAAAAAAACAACAAAAAAAAAAAAAAAAAAGAATCCCATATTTTCTAAGGTATCGGCTTATTCCTTTTTATAATAGAAAGTATGTCGTGCCAATTACCTGTGAAAAAAAGCGTTTACAAATCGATTTAATCATCATTAATTTTATTTCCTCAGTATCTTTTCCTTCATTAAAAAACTCCATTTATCAATTTTCTGATATCTGTATAGCTGTTTGAAGCCGTGAACTCTTCAGTAACTGAAACCTTATTCATCCTTTATTATCATTTATTATGCGATTAAAAAGTTACATTCGTATAAACTTGTTTAATATATATGTAAGATTAAATATTGCATTATTGCATTAAAAACTTGCAGGCAAAACATTTTTATAAGCATTAGTTGCAATCGAGTAAATCTGAAATAAATTTTGATAGATTTGTTTTTCAAAGAATGTACTCTTTTCAACAATTCTTTAAAATGTTTAACACATATTTTTCAAACTTTAAAAAATATTTTTTCCTTTCTTATGACTAATATAATATATAAAAATTATCATTCTTTTACTTATACATTGTATTACAAAAAATTCTTTTTTCTTTAATTCAGAATGGTTCTGATTTTTGTTTAAACTATTTTATCATAAATATTACTAAATAACTAAATTTAGTAACTTTTTTATAATAAATAGAAAAGGTTTTGCAGGTTCTGTAAATTTATTCATTAAAAAAATGTAAATAAATATTTTAAAAATTCAATCATATTAAGTAAAAGTTCAAGTAAATGTTCAGGACGGCTTAAATTCTATGTAAAAAAGGACATTGTAATTATAACAAGAGGCCCATGGGCCACATCTCTCAGCTGAGAAGCTTACACCATGCTACTCTTAACCAGGTCTCCCCCCTTGTAATACCTATTGTGACCCCATCATATCCCACAGGTCATTATTTGCACAACTTAAAATCTACACTACCCCAGGATGCTTCCACATAAGTTTCAGCTTTTCTGGCCAAGCAGTTCTTGAGAAAAGTTTTTAAAAAATCTATATATTTCTATATAAAACTTTCATTGTGGCCCCGCCCAACCCCAGGGGGGTCATGATTTTAACAATTTAGAATCTACACTACGTTAGGATGTTTCCATATAAGTTTCAGCTTTTCTGGCCCAGTGGTTCTTGAGAAGATTTTTTTGATGACCCCACCCTATTTTTGTCTTTTCTAGATTATCTCCCTTTGTAAGAGGACCTGGCCCTTCATTTTATTAATTTAAATTCCCCTTCACCCAAGGATGCTTTGTGCCAAGTTTGGTTGAAATCGGCTCTGTGGTTCTTGAGAGGAAGTCGAAAATGTAAAAGTTTACAGACGGATAGACAGACAGACAAATTGTGATCAGAAAAGCTCAATTGAGCCTTTGGCTCAGGTAAGCTAAAAAGGATAAATCACAACAATCAGCTATTTGGCCATTTTCCTTCTTGTTCTTACTGTTTTACTAAATGAAAAACTATCTTCTATATAATTCTGTCAAAAAAGCATCCCTTATAAGGCCCCATGGCAGTCCCCCCCCCCCAAACACCACCACCAAGGGCCGTAATTGAAAGAGGTACACATATTTAATCTTAAATTTTTTTTTCCATTGAAAGTGCTACTCCAGAATACAATATTTATGTAACCCCACTTACATGTATTTCTATGTTATTATTTCAAGGAGATGCAATTGCATCTCCCATCATCTCAATAAACTTGAATCTTGACTATGAATACTCTATGCCATAGGGCTGGGTATTGGCCTGAGATTTCGTATTGCTATATATTGCAATATTTTTAACTGTATTGCGATATGTATTGCAATATTTTCCATCTAATTAAAATGGCATTTTCTTACTAAATTTACTTTAATTAACAGAATGTACATAACTATGATAAGTAACCAACACAGAAAAAAACTTCTTGATTTCATTTAAGTTATGCTCTGAAATACTCCCACAGAACTTCTGTCCTACTGTTTGGCTAAATAACAAACCTTTCATAATCCATTCTCATATTTAATGATAAAATTCCTTAATCTAAGCATATTGCCAATATATCGATATTACAAAATTGTATTGCAATACAATATTTCTTGTCATTGTATTGCAATATATTGAAATATCGATATTTTTGCCCAGCCCTACTATGCCAAGTTTGGCTGAAAATAAATGAACACTGTTATTTGTGAGAAAAATAGGGAGAAAATGTAATCATGGTAAATGAACATGACAATGGACAAACATGATCAGAAAAATATCTCAGCCTAAAACAATGACATGGAAAATGTGAATTTACATGAAAATAAAGTGAAAATTAACAAAATAAAAAGAAAACAGATCTTTGAAACAAGAAATTAAACTTAATAAATGCATTTTTAAAAACTATATATCACAGATACATGTACAATGTAGAAACCTTTTATAAACAACACAGAATGTTACAATTCCAGAAAATTCATAAAACATTTTTTTTCTCATCCATTCATTGAGGAAAAATTAAACATAGTAAAGTTGACGAAATATATACATACACTTTACATCACAAGCAAGCATAAATGTATTTGTGGGCAAAAAGTTGAATTTACATACATTGTGTACATGTATACATATCTTGACAAATTGTTTTGGCAACATTATGTTCAATTTTTATTTTCTGCAATTCTCTCCATTGTGTTTAAACTACAGGATTCTTACACTTTTTGAATAAAACATTTTTTACATGATACATGCCACATATTCATCACCGGAACCAATTAATATTCTAACTTTCTGCTCTGTAAAAATTTTTACGTCATTGAATGTACTATGTTCTTTCTTTCCTTTACTTAGAACACATTTTCTTCTGGTCTTTGGGGAAACAATAGCAAAATGAAATTTTTTTTTTAAATAACTAAGGCAAATTCTACTTCTAGCATGTATTTACCCTGAAACACTTGGACTTGAATTTGTAAAAGTCTCCATTTCTGATTTCCTAAATTTGCACAAACATCTATCTAGTATCTTCTACATCCGATGGATTTGAATTTCCTGGTGAATCTAAATGATCTAGACACAAGTTTCTTTTTTTATAATAAACAAATACTTTTTCACCTCCTCTGCAAAACCCCTGGCTGTTATCAAATACAGGTAATATTTGTCCTAGGGGTATTTTACTATCACCTCTCTTCTAATTCAGTCCTGCATTTCAGACATTCCATGTATTATGAAGAACGTTGACAAAGTCCTCGTCTTTCTCGATGGCCAGACTGAGTCCTTCGTAATACTCCTCAAACTCTACGTAGGAAACACTCTCCTGTCTTGAGGAGGCAGTAACAGCCTCTAAGAACGCCTGCACCGGGTTCATCCCTGGGACTACTCCAGCTGCAAAAAGAAACAAAAATGTCATCTCCATAATATTGCTTATTATCTAAAATAAACTTCACTGAGAACCTATACATGTATACAGGTGACTCTCGATCTCTCGAAGTTCAAGGGACCGCAAGAAAAGTTCATGAGATCGAGGGGTTCGAGAGATAGGAAGTAAATAAAATCCGGACATTTCAGTTCCGACCATCAATGTTGTACTATTATAGATACCAGAAGTATATGTTTATAAAGTCATAGAAAGTTTTCAATCGTATTTTACATGAAATTTATTTGAAATCAACAACACTGATCGTATTTTAATTAAATAAAACGATTTCCTAAATGTTCAATTTTTATTTGTTCTAATTTCATGATTACATGAAACCTAAATAGCAATGTCGGTTTGGCTTTTCCGCGGCTTGATCGGGTCCTTCACCAGTGTTCACCAGATTTCTCGCAATCAGTATTCAATCCTTGAGAAAGGGTTTTCTGTGCAATGTTTGACATACTGGGATTATGTAGACTGTAATAAAAGTACATAGTCTATCAGAACTCATTGACACGTACGTTTTCAAACTATTTTCTAAAATTCATTGTCCCGGTTTCAAGTCAAAATAAGTTGTGAAGCGATTCGTTTATAATTTACCAATTATAACCAATTAATTTTATCTACACACGGACGACCCACAGGTGTAGTTTCATCTATGTAAACACCCAATTAACACCTCCATGCCAGCCCCAGGCATTCACTGTTATCCAGGTAAATCCAAGCTGTATTAATTTCACGCTTGATTGGCGTGTATACACGCGCAATCTAAACTTCGAGAGATAGAGGGTAAAAAACAATGAAATGTGTGTAACGGGGCCCAGATCTTGGTTCGAGAGATAGAGAACTTTGAGAGAAAGAAGTTCGAGAGATCAGGAGTAAATTTGCTTAGTTATATAGAGGGAAAAAACGGGACTGGAGGTTTACTTCGAGAGATAGAGAACTTCGAGAGATCGGAGTTCGAGCCATCGAGAGTCACCTGTATTCATGCAGCTATATATGATAAATTCGATAGATTAAAATCATAATACTGTATACAGGGTTATTTTCGCCCAGTGTTATTTTCGCCCTTTTGCACTTGCAAACAATTTTGCCCTGTTTTAAATTCGCCCAGTAATAGTTCTGTTTAAGAAATTATACTGTTTAATTTGAATTCGCCCTGTTTTAAATTCCCCAATCAAGAAAAGGGCGAAAGGGGCGAAAATTAAACGGGGGCAAAAATTTCCCTGTATACAGTATGTTAAATACATTTTCTAGTGCAGACAAATTATTAGATTTCAGATGGGTTGGTGGGGGTGGTTAATATTTATTCTTTTCCTGTAAAGACACGCATAAATTCATGTGCACCACAAAATGTTTGAGTCCTATCCTATCATATAATATGTTTTTTTTTCTTTATCAAGAAAATAAAATCCACATAAACCAGCAATTCTTCCTCGATCCTTCAACAATTTAACCCATAAAATAAATGATTAATTTTACAGTAACTGCCCCTTTCAAGTGCCAGAGGGATATATCTTTTTAAAACAAAATCTAGCATATGGTATTGTATATTGCTGAATGTGTATCATTAAAATCTCCATGTACAAACCTGCTTGTGGAGGAGGGCGGAATTTACTGTTAAAGTATTTCCTGATGTCCATTACTGTGACTCGACCACTCTTACTGGAATCTAACTTCTTAAAAGCCTAGTAAATGAAATGAAAAGATTTTAAGATTTTAAACTCAAATTCATTCAAATTACAGATCAGTTTATGTGAGCTCCATTGCATTTCTACCAAATATTATGAAATATAAATAATTTTCCAGGTTCAATAAATTATGGTTTCAAATATTCCTGCTTTTTTTCAACTTGCTGACATCACATTCAACATAAGAATTTAATGATACAAATCTTAATTCTTCGATGTCTTTTTTTTGGGGGGGGATGTTTTTATTTTAATTTTTTAAAACCAATCATTGTTTTTGAATTTGCATCTGTTCAATTTCTTAACATTTCTACACTTTGAGTCCTGGCCTAAATATTAATTTTACCTTTCGAACTTTAGACTTGCGATACTCATTCATCTGTCCTAGGACCTCCCTCATGTACAGACTGTAGTCTAATTCTCCTGTCTCGTCTACATCTAACGCTTCAAAAATGGCATCCAGTAACTACAATAAAATCTTATCAACTATATCGTGACTCAAAAAAAAAAAAAAAAAACATTTAGAGATTTTATATATTAGCAATTTTTTTCAAGATTCAACTCTAATATATAGAATTTTTATCAATGAATTCAAAGTGGAACCATTCTACATAGAACAACTTTCGTCAGAAATATTTTTTTCATTAACAATCTAACCAAATGACTGTAAAACAAAGCTTACATGTATTGATAATGAAAAAATAAATAAAGAACAAAAATTGAAAATTTCTATCCCCTTTACCTCTGGGTCGAGATCTATGTGGAATGTGAACAGTCCTTTCTCTAACTGGAACCTGTACATAACTCCATCCCCCCTCTCGTCTCTCTCCCTGTAGTAACGCCCCAGTCCTGTGTAGGTCTTAATCCCTCTCTTACTTATCTTCTCTCGAACCTCAGCTAAAAGAGCATATATTTGAAACAATATAATTATTAAACTAAAATTACAAAATTTGAGGGGATATAGTAGTGTGCTTGTACAGGGGTTAAAAATGGGGGGGGGGTGTTACATTGCAGAGATTTTGAAAAATTCTTTAAATACATGTACAATCTTCTCAAGCAAACACCAATAATGACATTTTTTGCCAAGGCCTCTAGTTTTTTAAATTGTTTAAAGTATTTAATCTAGTACATATCCATAATTGATTTTTCACGTACATTTAGGAATCTGCGAAACTACATGTACTTGAAAACAAATTTGATATTTCAATACTGACCTTGGACAGCAGCCACCACTTTCTGAATGTCTGAATCAATGGATTTCTGTACACCTTGTCTGTAGGTGGTTGGCATATCATTAGCCCTGTAAAGATACAATGTTTTTTCAGAAGTTAAGATAGTCACTATCATACATGTTAACCTATTGTGATGAAAAAGAGGGAGAATCAGACCACAAAAGAGGTAGCATTGCGCGCGTGTTGTTTAACGCTTGGATTATCGATATCTTTCATGTAATATACATCTATATTATATTTAAGCCTTAAATGAAATCAGGTACCTACACTAATTAATCTTAAGTATCAACAGCAATAAGAAGACAGAAACACCTTAAGTTTGACATAAATTGTACAAATTCAAATATTTTTCATGCTCATCATTTTGCTTGGATTGGCTGCTTTACTTAGCCTTTTGAAGAGTGATCATTGCTGAAATAGCCTAGAAGCAATAATTCTGAATGTTCATTCAATTTTTAAACAAAACAAATGATGGCATGGTTTAATCTAGATCTAAAACAAGTTCGTATCTTTCGTTATATAAATCAGATTTCCCGCGATGAATGAAAACGAAAGTAGAGGTGTGCCACATGGCTTGGTCAATCGAGTGATTTCTATTGACTTTATTGATAAAGTTGTGAGCTTTTGAGCTTTTAATGACGATGTCAAATGTTTTCATCTAATTCTTAAAAGCTGAATCTCCTTTTTCATGGCAGGGATGTTGATTAATTTATCGTAACCAATGTAATCACTGGTAGTCTTATGTTGTTGTCATTGTCAAATCCGTGCTTCAAATCTATGTACAAAAAAGCGTTTGTATGATTCCGAGTCAAATCACGCGATATCTAGCGAGATTTTATGAGATGGCTTCAAAAATGGATACCCAAGCGAACCAAAAATACTTTAGACTCAGCTTTTGTAGAAAAGCGGTAGAATTTTGAATTAAATCGGTAGGCGGGAGATGGAGTGAAAAAGCGGTAGACTCCCGCCTAAATCGGGAGAGTTAACATGTATGGTCACTATATTAAATAAATTTACAGATTCTCATCCCAGCCCAGCCTGATTTTTTTAAACCCAGCCTCAATTTTTTTCCTGTTGTTTTTTCTTTATCTTAATTCTGATCGGGATTGATATTAGCTGTAGAACTATTGCTCTAAATAAATGTGATTAGAATAAGGGAGCAAAAGGTGGCATATCAACCACTGCTGGAGAACGGAGAAATTCTCAATCCTGTGCAGAAAACAGCACCATTTGGAGAGTGAACACAACTCAAAACTGTTTGTTTACATACATGAGATCCTGTTTTGCTGCCTCATCCACATCTGTGACTCTGAAGTAAACATGGTCAGCTTTCTTCATTGTGTCTGGTAGAGAGTGCTGGCCCTCTGTGGAAATGATCAGGTTGGCTCCCTAAATTTACACAATGTACAATCACATAAAAACTAAGCAATAAGTTTTTTTTCCCCCAATTACGGTTATGTTTAACTAGATTATCATAAATTATAAAGTTTAAAGATACCAATTGAATTCAATTTTTTGTTTCAATCTAACTAGTGAACAACAAGAACTAGATAGTCTAAATTTTTAATTTACCTCTGTATTAATTAATTACTTACCGAGTATATATCAAACAGTGTATACGGCTCATTCTTTCTGCCTCCTGTCAGGTGCTTGTATTTCCCTCTCTTTATTAAAGGCAATGCTTTAGCACTAAAAGTACAGAATCAGGGGGAAACTTATATATTATTTTTTTTTAAATCTGTATTTGATTTATTTTTTAATTTTATGATCTTTTTATTATTTTTTTTATTTTAATATTTTACAATTTTGATAAAATTTAACTCTAAAACTTATTCAAATAAATATAATGTTTACCTTTTACCAAATTGTCTAAATTCATATATTGTGAGTGTGTTGTCTACATGGAAATAAAAACCAGTTAACTCTCTCAAAGCATCATGCCCATTTCTACAATCAAAATAAAATATAAATTAATCTTTTGATTTTTTTCATGAAAAATATATACAAATATATCCATACTGCAATGAAACATAATTTGTTAATATTGTACATGATTGTGCACTTTGATAGTAATTTTTCATTTTTTGAGTGGTCAGAGACTTAATTCTAATGATAAGATTTCTTAAAAATCTTACCTTGTTAGAATTCTAGCACCAAAGCGGACCCGTTTTGACAATAAATTTTCTGTGGCAGTGGCACTGGTTCTGACTCTAAATCAAAATTTATAGACTTTGATATTTAAAGAATTTAAATAAAAGATCTTAATTTAAATAAGACATAATCATTTCTTACTGCCTGATTTAACTGAAAAAATCAATATAATAAAACTATCAGGTTTTAGATGTGGCAATATATCTATTTACTATTTTTACTCCAGATCAAATTTATGGTCTTGTGGTATTTTGAAAAAAATATACTTATATTATCAATTTATAAATAATTAAAACATGCCATGGAAATCAGCTTCGATTTGAAACAAGTAGAAATCATGTTTTCTTTTTTTCCATTTTCATTGATTTACATAATAAATAAATTGAATATTTTATCAATATCTTTTGTACCTGGAGTCGTGAAGATATCGATTACTTCCCCTTGCTCGCCTGGTATCATTAGGGACCGGTGTTCGTATATTCTGTTCTGGGTCACTAATAACAGGCCTAAACAAAGAAAAAATATATTATTCTAAGCAGTAGGAATTTCATGCACTTTATAGTAAGCAAAATAAGATTTAGGTAAAGGATTCATGGCTACATCAGCAGTCACTGTGTTATTCATTGAAATTCAAAGGCAAAATAAATATCTTGACATTTCAAATGAAGGATAGTCCATTATCTGTGGAAAACTTAAGGAATCCCCCCCCCCCTTATTATTCTTCCTGTAATGTTTTCATTATTTAAACTAAAACTTTTATTGTAGCTTGTAAAGTTTAATCATGTTCTAATGAAGAATGAAGATATAACTACCTTGATAGTTGGTCTATCATCACAGTTTCAATTAATTTCTGCTGTTTGTTAAATTCTATTAATTCCTCCTGCAAAAAAATAAAATTTGGACAATGAATAAAGGATCTTATTCAAGCAGTGTATGTAGAAATTATGAGTTGATATATGGTTGTATCTGGGAAAGCATAAGTAACAGTAGCTAGGTCTCAACATTAACCTATTTATATCCACTTGTCAATTGCACTGTTTGCACAAGTAGCCAACAAATATTACAAAAGGTAATTTGTCCTATCGAACAAAGTGTGTCTGAAGATTGACATTTTCCAACCATTAAATTAAATGAACTAGTACTGGATGCAGACAATCATCATTAATGTTGAGCCCTCAACACTGTATTCACATGGATGTTTGACATCATGAAGAAATATTGATGCCATAATACACAAAACAGCTAAGTTATATAAAAAATTCAATACATAATAACAAGTTTCTTACACGTAAAAAAAAGTTAATTAGAATACTTCTATTTCATATTTTATAAAATATCAAAGACAGTAATCTTTCTTACGGCATCCATGATTTTCATCATCTGTTGAGTGGCGTAGGATTTTCTCGCGGCCCAGTTTTTGTCCAGTATGTCCTCCGGTTCCTCGTATCTGGCGCTCTCTTTTTCCACCTCATCTCGAATCTCCCCATAAGTTTTGGGACGAGATTTTTTCACAGCTGCAATTTCTTTGTGTACATCCTCCTACCAATTAAAATTTCATTTTAATTAAGTTTTATAATTTCAAAAATTAAATTCATTTTACATCAATCTGTTTATTCATTTTATTAATTCAAAAGAAACAGATTTTTTATTTTAATCAAAAATAATTTATGTATTTGTTAAAAAGGAAAATGGTGCTGAGGATGCCAGCTCATTTCAACACATCCATTGTTACAGTATTTGATACCCAGTATGTTGGTGTTTGAGATAACACAAAGTTCAACTGCATTAGAGATAAACCTTCAAGACAAACTGCATGATTCAAGAAAACATATATCTCCATATGTATTCACTATGTGATGAATAACAATAAATATTTGACACAACCTCTGTGACAGAATGGTTCTTGGCTCTATAGGATTGCTTCATATCATCAGTATACTGTTGGTACATTTCTTTATATCGTTCTGAAGGAGGAGATAAGTCATCTGGACATGGGTTCTTGTCCCAGGCAGTGGGCTATAAATAGAAACCATACAGCATATTACTAATGATTATGAACTACGCAGCACTGTTAAGGCCTACTATGAGAAATCAACGGAAAATAGACGTGCAAAAAAGGGGGATTTTTTAAAAATTGAATATATTTTACTTAAGCTATTTTATTATCACAGAACTTTAATACTTATGGAAATAGCAAAGTATAACCCACTCTGTACTGTATGAAGTTTAGTCCCATCAATGGACAGTCATGTGATAAATGCATAGTTCGTGTACTGAATGTAGGTCATTAACAAATTTCAATATCGCAAGGGCGTACCTTAGTTAAAATTAAAAATTCAAGCTATTAATTGTTTCTGCATACTTTGAAGTATCTGAAAAGTGCTGCTGCTTTGAATAGAATTCACGTTTTAATAGTTAAATTTTAAAGTAAATAGGCCAATGTCGAAATATGTTTGACTTTTACCAAATATTTTGTGTACTTATAAAATCACGCCCTCGATTTAAAGAAAGCAGCAGCACTTTTCAAGTTAAGGAAAATATCCTTTATCTATATTCAAAAAATGGTTCAGATCTATGTAGTGTATGCCCTTGCGAAAGCACGATTTTATGAGGCATCTCGATGTAAAATATATGTAACCTGTACATAAAAACACGACATAATTAACAAAATACATTCTCTTGGTAGTAAATTAATAATCGCACTAAGCAAAGGATATACTTTGGTATTAATCGTCTATTTAAAACCTGTAAATAATATTCTGTTTAAGAATAAGACGCATTTTTCATTGTTTTAATTCCTCAATCTGCCTCTCACAGCACATGAAATATGTCATGTTTACCAATATGACGTCATGTTTACAAGTTCATCGCGATCAGTTCTATTTTTATAATCAGCTACGTGGGATTCAACTAGCAAAATTTTTTAATGCATTGATAAATTATTTTGTTGTTTATTATGCTAATACAGTAAAAAATTGCAAATTATTTCATTTTCACGTATTATGAGAAATACATATTAAAAGTCATGTTTTTGTGTGACGTCACAGTAAACTTTTCCCGTATAAATTAGGCCCCGTCCCCTTTTTCAAGCCTTAACAATGCTGCGTATATAATGTAGATTTGTATTTCTGATTAGTAAAGGATTTTATCCCAAACTATTTTGATTGTGATCTAAGGGAGATAATCCAGATTGCGGATCACAACTACTACTAACAAGACTTGAGATGCCAAGAAAAAAAACGTAACTATTCTTTCAAGGCAACCAAAAGTTACAACGTTAATATAAACTCTCTATAACTCTTATTTAGTGCTTTTTTCAAGCTTATAAATTTGATGTTTAAATACCTAGCACACGACAATCATTAAAGCTAATGTACATGGGTGTAGTTTGCACACCTCTATTTGATCAGTATAACTTGAGTTGATTTATCTAAAGATAGTTATATTTTCTGAAAGAGAAAAATCATTCTACCCAGGACTTTGTGTTAATGTAAGACACAAGCAGTAAAAAAAAATGTACATCTCTTTTCATTTGCCAAAAAATTTTGTTCATATACATGCAATTACTATAAATCACATTTTACCTTATTTCAAATAATTACGCCAGTCTGTCTACACTGGAAAAATTTAATTCTCACATAAATTTGTATTAGTAAGCCATACTTTGGAAAATAATTACAGAATACCTGGCTCTCGGAAAAAATAAGATGTCAGTCACAAAAATATTAGCGATCTACAGTACATGAGACCATCTGCTGACTAAACTCTCCTGATCTACCTGTTTTTCTTTGTGTACTTTTGCTTTCTGTTTGTTGTCATCAGTGTATCCAAAGTACAGACCAGGAACACTATCAGGCCGTACACTCTTGCTGCTCTGTAGATGAAAAACGCAAGTGAAAAAATAAATTACTTGTATTAAATTAAGCTTTACTTTTTGTCAAGACATTAGACTTTGCTTGCTTTGCCTCATCTTTCAACACTTATTGATCTTAAGCTCTTATGAAAAGCAACATTCATTTCTCCTCATACATTACATGTAAATCCAAAAAAAACATTTTCTTGTCATCATGGATACATCCAAGCAACTAGCAAGTCCCGATTCCTCTTTTTTTATCTCAATCTCTCAAATCTTTGAACATTTGAATTTGTGTCTAGTTTATAGTCTACTTTATTGCTAAATAACAAGCTTTGACTGTACCTTATGTGCTGTTCTGCTGGAGGGTCTGTCAATGTTATTTCTGGCTGTTGAACAAGGGGTACCCCAACTTTAAACATTAGAAGTGTTATTTCATTTTCCACAAATAAAACACTAATTTTTGCATATCAACAACCCAGTGATGTAAGCAAAATGAAATAATTTATAATTTCTATTATTCAAGAGTAATTTCAGTTTCTGTCCCAAAGTTTTGTAGATGCATGATCCATGTAAATTGAAATCAGAAAATTATACATTTCTCCCATTTAAAATCTGTCTTCTTAAGCATTGAATTCATATTTTGGGATGTCTTCTGTCCTATAATACACCTGGCCGTGCCAACAAATTGAATACCGCGTTAGCGCGGTATGATAATTTGTCGGCACGGCCAGGTGTGTTATAGGACCGAAGACATCCCAAAATATGAATTCAATGCTTATATTTACATTCTCTAATTTTTCATCCTCATAATTGTTTATTTCAGTAATCTTTAATGTGAATTTAGCGCCCTTCAAAACTGGTATGCTTTGTAGACGTAACAGCCGTTTTTGATGTTTGTGACGTTGCAAAGTTGAATAACGCAAACGAACATTGCAAGGAAAAAAGTGACAAATTATTTTTAAACCCACATTTGTTGTATTTTTGCGTTAATTGAACAGGGTTATAGTTTTTGAATTAAATTCAGACAAAATAATTTACATTTTGATATTCTAGAGTATTGAAAATTCACATAGTTCCTACTGTGTATTCTAACGTGCGGTGACAAGGTTTCCCATGTGTTATAGAAATTTGAACGTCATGGATTTCTAATGGATTTCATAAAGAAAATTACACTGAATGTAAATATTTAAGAAATAAACAACGTACGTTATTCAGTGAACATGGCGTTATGAATAGCAATTGCTCTGCTGGCATATTCCATGATGCGCGCTAGCGCATCATGGAAAATATGCCAGCAGAGCTATTGCTATTCATAATGCCATGTTCACTGAATAATCGTTGTTTATTACTTATATTTGCATTCTTTGAGTTTTTCAAGAATATCAGAGGAAATCCTGACTTACATAAGGACGCAGCTTCTTGTCTTTACTCTTTAGTAATGAAAAACATACGGCTTTAAAATCACTACACCTGATCAATGATCCTTTTCTCTAATAAATCACAAACAATTTATTAAGTATTTCCCTCTCAAACACAGTTATCTGGATACAAGCAGCGCCGTCATCACATTCTCTTAATTTTTGTTTTGATGCAGTTGTGACGTCATCGATCAACGTTATTGAAACCCTCTGACAAAAATCAATAATTTAAATCTATGATGAAAAATGAGAATGCTTTTATAATGATTATTACTCCAGAATGCTTTCTAAGATTTTTTTTTTTTTAGTTTTTCTATTTATTTTTAATAGCTGAAATCATTCTTGAAGTAGATATACTTGTTAAATTTTCTCTTTCTGAATATCATTACCCAAGTGTGAAGAGTTATTGTTCTTTGTACAAATATGCATGATACGAAAAAATAAAAATATAGCCTTCTCTAAATTTTTAAAAAGTTTTATTATACAATTAAATAAATTTTTAAAGATACGAATCAGCAATTTTAAATATTCTGAATTTCTTTTTTTTTCAAAGAATAATATTAAAAACTTATTTTTATTCCTCTCATGAAACATTTCATATATATACTTCTCAACACGGTATATAAGTGTAGTAGAGATTGTTCTACACGAGTGTGATAGAGCAATTGCACTCATAGCAGAAGCAGTTGCATCTATAGTGCTATGAACGCAGTTAAAGCCTGCAGGTTCATAGTGGGAGAGAGCAGTGGATTTGCAAATATAATCAAATGAACATGTGTGAAGATTCTTAGACTGTGAGACCTGTAAATTAATTAATTTTCCTGAGACCTTACTTTTCAGGAGATATTCATTAACTCTTTAAAAGCTAGACAAATTTTTCACAAATTCTGGTAACTGCTTTATGTAATCTTTAGGAATACTTATTTACTAAAATAATGAAATTTTTGTGAGCATGTAATTTAGGCAAAAATAAAGTTCTCTCAAATAAAAAGTGAGTGGCAGTATCAAATTTTAGAAACTTTCAAGTTGTCATTTTACCTTGCTTCATCTCCTGATTCAATAAGCCTCTGAATGTTTTTGTTAATTTACCAGGGTACACAAGAATATACTGAAGAATAGTTTACTTAGTTAATCTCACACCTTATAGTAGATATCCCAGACCTCCCTGTGTCTGGATAGTCTATCATTTCTACTGGTTTGGACACTGTATACTCTTCATGCTGGAAAGCCTTCAGATTCAAAGCAGGTACCCTGTCAACATAAAAAAAATATTTCACATTTATCAATACAGTAAAACACACTAAATAAATTTAATTAATGTAAATATTAATGAAGTGCCAATGATGGAAGATTTTGTTTCATCAAAAATTTCATTTGTTATATGTTAGGTTCAAAGTGAGTTTAAAAGCTACGGAAAATGAAAATCACTTTGCTATAAGAAGCAATTCATTATAAGCATGTTTGCTATCAATAATAATGTCATTTTCGTCTTTAAAAAAATGTCAATGTTATTTCTCCATATTGATATCATTTCCTTAAAACATGTACATAGTAACATACTCTTTTTTCTCTATGTACAAGAAATTTCAAAACAATAAAAACAAAGTTATGATAATGAAAGATTGTGGAGCACACCTCAAAAATGTCAAAACATTCTCGATTGATTATTTGTAAAGCATATCCAAGCTGTGTACTCCTTAATCCCCCAAAATTTGTGAATTTTACAATAATTGTTAATCCTAAATTTTAAGATCATACTCATGGCACTGCACTGGACATTCATAGGTGTTAAGAAAACTAAAAACATGTATGGCCCCTTTGACTTCCTGGCTGTGAAATCAAAGAATGACACTTTAGTCAGTCAATTAAATAGATCAATTAAGGGGTCAGCTGTGTGACATATAAAATCTTAGGATAAACAATGTATTTTTAGAAAGGATTAATTCCACTAATAAGTCTAATTGGGTATACTTATAATTAGTTTTTATAAACATGATGAAAGAGAATTAGTTTTGAGACCTTGTGCTGAAAGTTTGGAAACTAATGATAAAAACCAAGCAGGGAAAGAGACACAAACATAACTGGATTGTTTAGGCCCTAATCTTCAAAATGAACTCAATGGTAAGAACATTAAATTTAGACTTGAATATTTCGTGTTTTAGATATTGTAACGTGAGAGCCATTTTGATATTGTATCAACATAATCTAACTTCAAAAGTCCTGTGTCATTTGGACTTCCTGCATTTTTTGCGATTCCCTAATCTCTTGAGTTATAAGTACTCCAAAAAATAATGAACTTTATAATTTGCCAAATTATGTACATCAGGGCATATAGACATGCTCCTAAAAATGTCAATACCAACATGATTGCCAGGGGTAAAGCACAAGCTTATCTTGACATTATCGTGTTGAACTAAAAATATACAGTCACTGTACTGTTTTCAAGTTCTACAATGAAATTCGCACAAAATTAAATTAAGATTCATTAATACTCTGATAAGACTTAGAGAGATAACTCTTAATGACATAAAAGTCTAATATATTCCTTAATTTATAAATTTGTCAAGTTATGATATCAGTTTTGTCCAATTCGCTTTGCAAGCTATACTATAGTTGTTTGTATTTTACTTATATTTACATTTGCAAATGTTTTCCTTTATATAACACTACTGAAAGCAATTCGTATCTATAACTGTATAAATACAGGTATGGGGTCAAGAGGTCATAGATGTGCGTATGGATAAACGTTCGACGTCATTTCTCAGTGACGTCATAAAGGGTCGACGCGCGTTCAATGGATTACATACATGCCGTTGGGTTTGAAAAATAATGCATTTCACACGTTAAAAGTCACAATCAGACAAATATAAAGTATGAACAAGTCACAAATGTAAATATAAGTAATAAGGTATCATTTAAAAACATCTATTGGGCTATAAATACGGGTCGGTACGAGATTAAATTCATCATAAAGCCCTTCGGGCTTTATGGAATTTAATCTCGTGACCGACCCGTATTTATATCCCGATAGATGTTTAAAAATGATACCTTATTTCTTAAATAAATTTCTTTTGGAAAATCATAGAAGTTAAAAGCAACAATTTTCATGAGTTAGCAAAGGGTTTATGAACCTTAAAGAATATGTAAAATTCTTCATTTATCTAGAGATCCCTACCCTGCTGGCCTGCTGTCTGGTCTACTGGGGGGTTTATCTTCTGGTTTACTTATAGGTTTCTCCTCTCCCTGAAAAAAATAACAATAATTTAAAATAAGACTTTGAAAAATACTTGGTTTTGCAATGTCCGGTAAATTATGGATAGTTACATTTTTTTGTAAGTATTAATTGCCACATATAAAGAAAGATTTACCATCTAGCCATTACAATGTAGTTAATTTTATTGATATCTTTCACATTCTTTAACAGTACCTCCTCGGTTGGAGCAAACAACCTTTAATCACCTCTATTCATGTATCTTTTTCAAATTTTTGTACGTCTATTATTATTTGACAAGGTGGAAACTTTTGAACATAAACAAATCATTAACTGAATTTATCTTTTGTCAGATACAGCCCTTTAAATTAAGCTGTACATTTTATCAGGTTGACAAAAGTACATAAACATGTACACATGTTGATCCCAGATTTATCCTTTCCAAATAAAAGTAGAGTCTAAACCTTTGTAGAAGTGAAAATTGAAAGAAAACTCTTCAAGGTTGTCCATAAGAAATAAAACACGAGGTCTCAGGGAACATTTGGAAAGAAGAAGTAGGAGATCTTGGGTCCTATCCTAATTCAGAACTTAAGAAAGAAGAAGTAGGAGATCTGGGGTCCTCTCCTAATTCAGAACTTAAGAGGATCCAATTTCAAAATATGGGGGGGGGATTACATCATTAATAGTGGGGAAATTCCCAGGCACAGAGTCATAGGGATAATCCTAACCACTTAAGTAACCCTTACAGTGATGGGATTCCTGTTCACTGTTGGTTTTGCACTCGGCGGCCTTCCATTCCCAGGTCGATTCCGTGCACTTCCTGGAATAGCTCGCTCATGATTTCTTGGTGTTGGCGAACCATGAACCATAAAATCCATTTCAATCTAAAAGAATCAACATAGGTTGTAATGTGCACTTCATGAAACAAGAAAAATATATGTTTTTTTTCTTATTATGAAATAAATTCCTATACTGGCTGTAGACAAAAGTAAGAACTCATAATCATTTAAACAGTTACAAAATATTGATCATTTAAAACTACAATATTGGCCTAGATACTAAACAAAAGGTTGGTACTTCTCATGCACCTGCATACAGGTCCAGTACAATCACTAGATTTAGCTACGTAGGTAGAATTACCTACGTAGCTTTATTTACCTACCTCAGGTAGCTTTATTTAGCTATTTCAAGGTAAGTTTTCAAAAATTTTCTTTTTATTAAAAAGAGACAAAAAGTCGCAATTAAATGACTATTGATATTTATACTAGCTAGGGAGGCTTAAAAAAACAATACAAAGCAGAGATAGTTTATACATTGCTGCGTTTGGACAATTTAGAACAAAACATGTAATTCCATTGTTTGGTTAGCTGTCCGTGCGGTGAGACATGACTGAGTATGATTACTTCACATTGTACTGAATAATTACCGACCTATTATCGTGTTAACCGGAACTGGACTTCTTTGTCATTTCATCCAAGGGGTAACTGTTCTAACTGTCATACATAGACCCAAATCTTTCAGAACTTTGATTGCAATTGCGCAGAAAAAGACATTTTTCCAAGAGGGATTTTTTCATGAGTTGTTTTCAGATGAGTTCAAATTTGAAAATGATCACTGCATCAAAATGATACATGTATATATTCTGCACACCCTGAGAAAAATGCTTTTAAATAGAAATAAACCAATTTGGTAGCTAAATAAAGCTACCTCAGGTAGGTAAATAAAGCTAAGTAGGTAAATCAAGCTACGTAGCTAAATCTAGTGATTGTACCAGACCTGGCATAATCATCACAAGATCTTTCCAGAACCATGTTAAATTACCATGAATGAAAAAAAAGTAATTATGTGGCCATTTTATTTAAATAACAGTTCTAATTACAAGGACAACCCTACTCTAGTGTTTTTCAACTGTAATTTACATTATTTAGGAAGAGAAGTTCCATACCTTGATGTTTACAGTTTGCTCAGCAACCCAACGCGGAATTTGAAAGCGTTTTATTGATCAAGTCAAGTCGATCTGTTCCTAAAAGTGAAAACCGACATGTTAAATTCCGGAATAAATATTTTGCATAATACTCGTTTGTTTATTTTCCTTTTTAAACATGTTAAATTCTTTGAACTTATGTTCAGGTATATATAAAATTTATGCATTTTTTATATCATTTTCTCTTTCGTGTAAATTCTTATTTACCATATTTGAAATGTCAAACTCACGAACTCAACACTCGTATTTGCTGAACGACTTATCTAATCTAAAGTTCAAAAACACCACAACAGGCGGGCTATTGTTTTTGAACACGGAGGGAAGAAATATCAAATTTTTAATGGACACACAGGTTATTTGAGTCACACTTTAAGTTTTTAAAAAATTTAAAAAAAACCCTTTCCTCAAGTAAAATTAACATTCGGGTAGGGAGAGATCGGTTGAGCGGCGACCCTCGGGCAACTGTTGGCATTTTTCATAAAAAAAAACACGGATTGTGGCCATATTTTACATTGATAAATATACATACATAATTTGAAAAAATATCTTTTAAGTAACGGAATCATTTTGGTTTGTAATGTCGATGATTTTGGAACTAAACTGCTACAGGGAAACATGTTTTTCAAGATAGTTACTTCTGCAATGAATTTATAAAGGAGACCAGTTATAGTCAACAAGATAATTGATTGATAATAATTCAGTACAATGAGAGGCAATCATACTTATCTATGCCTCAACGCACAGTGAGTTACTCTAACAATAGAAATTCTTTGTTTGATTAAGGACCCTCTATACACCATTGCATAATGTTTTTTGGACATTGATAAAATACATTGTGTGAAGGTGTTAATTTTGAGCTTAGCTATTTAATTTTAACTATTTGGTCTATGGCTTTTACCCCCAGGAAAACTGTTCAAACACAACATGGTAGCTAGCAGTAAATAGAAATCACTGTTTAGTGTTATTTACTTCCATAAAGATAATACATGCAAAACATATGTTCAATTAATTTATCTTTGCCTTTTAAAATGTTAAGAATAATGAAATTGATAACAAATTGAGTAATATACTGTAATTTTAATTTAGAATTTAGATTTAAGGGCAGATCACTCTAACTGCAGAAAAAATAGCATATAGAATCAGAACTCGTTGTGTAGAGTGCAGAGAGGGTTCTGAAAAGTATTCAAATGCTGCAATGTTTGAACTATCTTTGTAACAAGGGGTTGTAATGAAGAACAAACACTCCTCTGTCAGGGTTCAGGTCTTATTTATTTAGACACAGTGAGCTTTTGCAATACAATGTTATTATAGCCCTGAAATATAATAAAACAACAATATAATAGCACATCAATTCAATCATATTAATCATCTATACATGTAGCTCTCATAATCAATATATTCATAATAATATATTATAGATGATATACATATATATGTACATTTACTCTCAATTAAGGGAGATAACTCTTTTAAGTCAATATATGGATCATTACATATTTTCTCCCATATAAATGCATAAAAAATAATACTAATTGAAACGAATAATTCCTCACCATTCTGTGGGAAAAGGCTACCACAATGATATGGTGGTTATAGTTGAAATGACATGTATGAACTCAGAAAATGGAATTTGTCAGTCTCCAAAGGTCAAAGTCATGGAGTCCATAAAATACAGTCATGGTCATTTCTCAATAAGACAAAGAATGAATATTTTGGCGGTAAAACTAATGACCATAAGAATAAAACCAATGAAATCCAACTTCACAACCAAACTACCAATAAGAATCAATAACACTCCAAAACCTTTGAACTGCCCTAAGGTTACTAATTATCTATATACAGGTGTACAGGTAAAGGGCTAAGGATATAAAGGAGCGGATCAAGCTTTTTATACTTTTATCTATTATGGTAGTTTAATTTATTTACATTAAATTTAAAACACTTATTTATTAAGTACGCATATAATACACACTACTATATCTTTGAAGTCTGTTGTTGTTTTGATAGACCATAGTACATATATGAAGAGTCAAATACATTCATTATACTTTTTTGCAAAGACTTTTTGTTCATTTCTAACAAACAATGTATCCGTTTATTTTCTGAAAAACTGCATATAAACAGCTATTAAATAAAGCTATTATGAATAATAAAGGTATAACTATTTAAAGCTATATAGCTAAATCAAGAGATTGTTATGTACTGGACCTGGTATAAAATTATAGTATTGACGAAAAGGAATTATTCCAGTTGTGTTCAACATTTATAGAATCAAATGATTTTCTAAACACACATTTTTATATTGAAACAGAGTTTTGACATGATGGAAGGTTCATCTTCCTCTCTGAAATACGGACAACGCCTGATGCAAAAGTTTGGAAAGCCAATGAATGGAGCACAACCACCAGATTACGGGGTTTTCTGTTGTAACGAAGAATTCAGCGACGTTAGAATCACAGTTGGGGACACGACCTATTTCGGTCATCGCATTGTTCTGGCAAGCACCAGTGAAGTCTTTCAAACTATGCTTTCATCTGTAAGTCTTGAGTGTTAACATGGTAGTTGAAAATTTTTCCTTTTTTCCAACATGCAGTCTTGAACTTGTCTCTTACTTCCCACAAATCTGGTAACAAACCTTGAGTCTTGAAAAAAAAATATGTTTCCACTTAACAACCTAACCTGTTACCATGGTTACCCTAAAATATAACACTGACCTGCTATATTTCTATTTTCTTTAAATGTTTTTCAGTGAGGATCTAAATTTTCTTTTCTTTATTTTCATCAAAGTAAAAACATTTGGAATGTTAATTATATTCAAGTCTGACACAGAAATTCTATAAAGCACCAGTCCTTTTGTCATGAATACTTATAAAATTTTGTCATTGACATTTTGTTTGAAGAGATTCACAAAATTTGAAAAAAAAATGCATATATAATCCATATGTACCCCTAAGCTTGAAAGTGGAAACCTATTTCTTTTTTTAGGCCTTGCATGCATTATGTATGGAGAGAGTCAGGAATGCTGTATATTATAACCCCCAGTCAAGAATTAGTTTGAAAATGATTTTTCACAAACAAAATCAGGTATGGGGATAAAAGTATTGGGCTAGAGACAGTGTATTTTCTATGGAATCTAATGCAAAATGATGTTAATGAAACAAGTGAAAATGCAGAACCTAGGAAATCTTACGGTCCATGCTTAATTAATCACGCTTATCTAACAGTCAGGAACATTAGGCAAACAGGTTATTGTCAACAATACTGTTTTCAAATGAGTTATTTTCTTTGTCACTATAAGTAACCTCTCTTTGCTACTGTCCTCCATTAAAAAATGTGTTTGTAAAATAAGCTTTACAAGTTATTTTTCCAATAATCTCTTTGCATGTTATGCCCCTGACTCTCTAAGTTATTGGATTTGTGGCTATTATTTTCTAAAATTAATGTTTTTATGTTTCCATCAAAGTAAAAGTCAAAACCAGACTTTGAGGCTTGGGGCATTCTTGTCCAGGTTGAAAAATGATGTATTGGATCAGAGGCACTGTACATTGGTTATGACGATGTTCAGCAGTTCAATATTTCAAGAATACTGTATTTTATTTTTTTTTTAATCATAAATTTTCAGAGTACATCGTAATATTTCCTCCGAATATGTACAATAATATGCAGAAGAGTGATGTTATAAATGACACAGAAAATGCTATGACGATATTTGATTGCTCATGGAAAACACTTGATAAAGTGTAAATTCAGATTGCCATTACGATTAATTAAATAAAGTTAATATCTTTTTCAGATCTGGTGTACTACTTCTGATCTTCATTTAGAGGAAACGGGTGATTGTGAGGAAGTTTTCCCAGAATTCCTGGAGTTTCTCTACACCTGGAAGGTAAAACTGAACGAGGAAAATGTCATTCCACTCGGGCTATTGGCTGATAAGTATCTGGTGAAAGATCTAGCCTCCCTCTGCGTTGATTTCATGGTTGCAGAAGTCTGTAGTGAAAATGCCATTCCATGGTTTAGATTTTCTTTGAAATACGATGTCGATGCCTTGTACGATAAGTGCATTACGTACATAAGCCATAATTTTGAGCATTTCAACAACAGTGGAAAATTGGTGGAATTGGAAACTAGTGAGCTGAGTTTGGTGTTGGATTCTGGTGCCATAGTTTGCAAGTCAGAAATGGATATCATTCAGGCGATTATAAGGTGGATGAAGGCCTATGATCGACCAGTGCAGGAAACTCTGCGAGATGATATCGTCAAATTGTTTGGCAGTGTCCGCGCTCCAATGCTTTCTCCGGACGATATAGATAAGATCGAAAAGATGAAAGAGCTGCAGGATTTTGTCATGCTACTGCTTCCCAAGTTCTACATGAGCTACAAGTACCACTCTTTTGGCCTGGGGGTACCGATTCCACCTGAGGACAAAAAGTTCAAGAATTACGTCCCACGAATTTACACAGATCGTTGTGGTACCACTTTCAACACCACCACCTTCTGGGAGCATTATTTCCAAACGCCTTCACACATGTCAGCAAAATATGGAGCCATTCTGAAATGGAAATACCAAAACAGAAAACCTAACGAGCTGGATCTGCTTCCCTCCCCTGTCAGTGCCTTAGGTAATCTGGTTCCCTTCAAACTGAGGGTGATCCGCTTGACCAAAAGAGAAAGAAACGGCTTTGCGGAGGTGAAAATTATGAATGATACCGTAAACCTGGTGTCAACCTATGGTCCGTGTATCGACATGGGAGTCTCATTTGGCTATGAAAATGACATAAAAAAGCATGGATTAACAGTCGTCATTCTGCCAGACGGCTTCCCAATATGATTTTTCTTGTTAGTTTTGATATAGATTTATCTATTTTTATTTGCAGTGAAATATATATGATTGATGTGTTGGTGGGGGGGGGGAAGTTGGACCACTTTGATTTTGGGGTACTTATTTCCATAAATTTTCATGTTTTTTTTTTTTCAAATGCAACATGTTTTTCAAGCGTTAAAAATTGTCATTTATATTTCTATAATGAGTAACTGAATTATGAATTGTGGTGAATTTACTTGCATTTCAGTCACACTTGTAACTGGTATATTTAATTGAAAAAAAAATAAATCTCTATTTTACTTCCAAGAAATTTATAAGTACTTAACCATAGTTACATGCAAGTTTCTCATTTACTTTTTTTCAGAGGTTTAATTTTAATGCTTTATGTATCAATTTACCACCAAAATCTGTGTTCATTATTAAATTGTTCAATTATTTTTTGCTGGATTGTGTAATTGAAATACATGTATAACATAGGGCATTTCTTATGGAAGGCACACTTCAATTTACAACAAACTAAATGAATTGCTACATGCATTTCTCTAATTCACTCATGAAGGTTGTATAATATTGCTTTATTTATTTATTTGCTTATATCACATTTTTAATTTGCTCATTTTTTAAAAATTATATACATCAGTATAATTTATATATAATGCAAAAAAATATATAATTTCTATTTCATTGAGATCTAAAATGAATAAAATTTGATGATAAAAACCTGGTACATGTAATAATGTAGCTTCAATAATGTAGCCCTCTCCCCCCTTTTTTTTGCCTCTCAAGAAAATATCAAAAAAAAAAAAATCGGAGAGGGCTACATTATTGCAGCTAGTAATCATGGTAATTATGTGGACCTTATTTCTAATTTTATTAGCTCTACTGGTCAGAGACCAGAAGAGCTTATGCGATAGTAATGCGTCCGGCGTCCGTCCGTCTGTCCAGCTGTCTGTCCGTCTGTCTGTAAACAATTTTTCAAAATGCTACTCCTCCTACAGTTTTGGTCTAATTTCAATATAACTTGGCACACAAGTAGACTACACTAAGATACATAATTCTGTGTATCGGTTTTTGATTTCGATGAACGGTGTTGCCGTGGTTACTAAAAATAAAAATTTCTGTGAAATTCTTTCAAAACGCTACTCCTCCTACAGTTTTGGTCTGATTTCAGTATAACTTGGCACACAAGTAGACTACACTAAGATACATAATTCTGTATATCGGTTTTTGATTTTGATGAACGGTGTTGCCGTGGTTACTAAAAATAGAAATTTCTGTGAAATTCTTTCAAAATGCTACTCCTCCTAGTTTTAGTCTGATTTCATTATAACTTGGCACACAAGTAGAATACACTAAGATACATAATTCTCTTTATCGGTTTTTGATTTCGATGAACGGTGTTGCCGTGGTTACTAAAAATAGAAATATCTGTAAAATTGTTTCAAAATGTTACTCCTCCTACAGTTTTGGTCTGATTTCAATATAACTTGGCACATAAGTAGAATACACTAAGATACATAATTCTGTTTATCGAATTTTAATTTTGATGAAAGGTGTTGCTGTGGTTACTAAAAAAATATAAATGTCTGTAAAATTGTTTCAAAATGCTACTCCTCCTACAGTTTTGGTCTGATTTCAGTATAACTTGGCACACAAGTAGACTACACAAAGAACATAAAGACACTTCATCAACGATGATTATTCTATTTAGTTTCAAATCCCAGCTGCTTAACTACTTTTCTCTTCCTTTGCTATAAGTTCAAACCAGTAGAGCTTCAGTCTCGACAGAGACTTCTGGTTTACTATAAACCAACATTTATTTGCGACGACTTTATTTCGCAATTAACCGGGGTTAGACTTGTTGGCAACGATTAATTTACGCGAACAAACCATTTTTGATCTGTTGTTAATAGACAAAGAGACTGTAAGGACTGGTTCACGGCAAGAAATATTTGCGATGACGAGGCTTTTGCGAATTTCGGGAAAATTTCTCACGCGCAAATAAAAGTTGGTTTACAGTATTTTTTAACCTGTTGTTAATGGGTAATATCTTCTAGTTTGGAAGATTAACTTTTACCTTGTTTATATATTTCTGTATATATATTTGAAAGGGAACAGAAAAATCTCTTGAGTCTGAACAATTCATGCATTTGTATATAATCATTCAATTATAAATTATAGAAGGATTGTTTATTTTATTTAAAATTTTATTTATATTCTTGTTTATTCTATGATATTATTTTTTGTTTTGTTTTGGTGGTAGTACTTATGAACGAGTACATGTAAATTATTGCTACAGGTGTATGGTAACAGAAACTGTTATTCATTTTCTGACATGTATAAAAATGCCATAAAAATTTCAAGAGTGTTTAGGTGTTTTTTAAGTAGAGTCACATGTTTTTTTTTAATCAATAGATTTCTGCAGAAAATTAATTTTTTTGACTACAATTTATCAATTAACCACCTTCAATCTGTGTTCATAATCGTAAATGAAAATTGTTAAAGGAATATTACTTTTGAACACTGCCATGTAACTACATTAAAATTTTAACTCTAAATGTATAACTCAATTTCATGAAGATGATCAATTGATTGGCTTGCGTGATAATTTTATGCATAAACGCAAAACTGTGGAATTCATTTTAGAAGATTTATACTTAAATTTTGCATTAGCATTTTGAAAATTGTCACTTCTCTCTCTTTCATTTGTCTTGTTTTTGAAGATTTTTTAAAATTGCATATTAATAAATTCATTTGCATTTGCCAACCCACAATTTTTAGAATAAGTAAATATCTTTCTTCCTCCATTCATGGATTTTTTCAGATTTTACCTGAATTGTGAATTATTGAAATTTTTTCCTTATTTTTATTTAATGTGTTTTGCCTTTTTTTATTGTAAACAAAATTTTCAAATTGAAAAAAAATATTTTGATATTATTTTTTTTTAATTGGGATTTGGTAGACAACTGCAAACAAACACTGTTTATTTAAGCTTAAGTGTCACGTATCAAGGTCAAGATTCTGTCATTGTAATACTACATTACAACATGCTGTATGCATGGGGGTAGTCATATGTGTATACTCAGTACTAAGATAGCACATATCTAAAAAGGCACCACATTTAATTTATACATTCAGCTTTAATGTTTATTGCTATATGTACACATGTATTACTTATTGAAGAAGTGCTTCATGTATTTTATACGCACAGCAGAGACTCATATACATGTATAACGAATATATGTGTAGAAAGAAACAGTTGAGGCTTAATATAATTGTTAAGAATAAAAGGAGAAAGAAAAATTTTCTGCTGTGTATTTTTTAAAAGACAGGTATAAAATAAAGCAATCATAATTATATTTATGTCAGCTGGCTGATTCATCAAATTATTATTAGAGAAAGATCAAGTGCAAGAGGCAATGAACAGAAACAAAAGTTGAGAAATGTATACACATGAACAATGTACAACCCCCTTCCCCATGGTTTTAATTAGAAAGACAAATATTTCACAATTTATAAAAGAAATGGAAGAAAGAAAATAAAAATATATGACAGAAACAAGTGCCCACTATGAGTGAAAAATTATTACAGAAAGAAATCAATAGGCGTCAACTGGTCCTCAGGGTAAACTGGTGTACATAGTCAAGAAATTATATTGGGGGTGGGTTCCGGGGGAAATCGCAGTTATATAATTATTTAATTTGGTATATATTAGTATTGCACAGAGTAAATCAACCTCCCCCCTCCTTCATAAATTTAAATCTTATGCATGATTTTCAAGAGTGAAGTCCTACTCTACAGCCTCTATTCTGGGGATAAATCCTGCTCTAGAACCAGTAGCCGAAGTGAAAATTAGGAAGGGAAACTTTGTGATAAGGAAATTTTAAAATGCTCAACAAACGGAAGGCAGATTTCCTTAAATAACTGTAGGGGAAATTAACGTCTATAATTTAGATTGAAAATTATCAGCAGGAATAATGATGGACTCTGAGACTGACGGAACACAGCAAGGTTCGTAAAATATAATATACATAAAAAATATTTCTGCTTAACACTAAATCACCTTTACTTTTAATTAGTTTAATATCTTGTTAAACCACTCATAGTTCTGTTTAATTTAAAAAAAAATATACTTTAATAATGTTTACTTCGTTTAATCTATACTTTCAATTTAACTAGCAATTTTACAAATATAATTATATATCAAATTATCAACATTTTATTGTTAAGAAATGATACTACATGTATCTAAAGTTCTATGTGGAGCTTATGCACTTGTTATATATGTGTATTCATATTACAATGAAGCGCATTGAAGTGGTAAAATTTTCTGTTTGTATGAAATGTTCTTAGTCAGCTTTTGAACGTCAATTATAACAATGACACGCCCATATTTTTTGAAACGAGAAAGAAATATTCGTAGTGATGTTTAGGGACACCCCAATCTTCGCGACAAACAACATGATCCACACTTAAATGGAGCTTTAAAAAATTAGAAGAAAGAATTAGAGACTCCCCGCTTCTGTAAAACTCAAATTGCTGCAATATGAACATATTTTTGAACTTATCATGTCTATTGAAGTGACCACAACACATGTTTCGGTCGAACACGCGTTTACTCGGTGTTTATTTAGACCGACAATTTGATTGGTTATTATATTTATGGAAAACCTGTTCTACAGGTATTCGAATAAACAAACTGACCGTTTTATCCATTTCTAAAGAAATAGGCGTGTCATAAGATGACAATAAACGTTCTAAAGATAGCTCAAAACGTTCCATTCGAACGGAAAATTTTACCACTTCAGTGCGCTTCATTGTATGTCAATTACATGTACATGAATTTGTTCAGTAAGGGATTCGGATGCTCATGTACGGATTTTAAATCCTACATATGTAAATTATACTATATAATCCATTATACAAATAAACAAATATGTTTATAAGATTATAGCATATATCTATCTTCTAATTTAAAAATTACAACAAAAAATCATGTAGAAAAAAATATCAAAATTACAAATGCATGCATATACTATATACATAGACTAGTTAAACTATACATTTGAATTAACGAGGCCGAGTCTAATTATTTCTGACCTAGGGATTTTGATAATTTTTTGATAATTAATTTTTACTGTTATATTTATTGTTTTAGGATTAAAAAATCGAATGTTTACCACCCCAATTTCTTAGGGGGCCATCTCAAGTTTTGTCAAACTTTACCATTGGACCCTATGGGAATTTGTTGGAAAATCGCCAAATCATTACATTTTTTCATATTTTTTGTACTTTTGCCCTAGGGATTTCTTTTTCATTCAAGTAAATGAAAGTTAAAGTAAAAAGTCACCAAACAGTGAAGTTTCAAAAAAGTTCACCATCTCAATTGGTCTAGATAGTAATTAAGTTTATTTTTTCGAATCCAAATACCTCTAAAATTGGCATATTACGGTATAAATACATATCTTTGCAGATGAATTATCGGCGCATACTTTTTTTCGGCAAATTTAGCAATTTTTAGAAACTAGTTTTGCTTCAAGATATGTCAAAGTTGTTAGCTCACCTGAGCCGAAGGCTCAAGTGAGCTTTTGTGTTTTTTGTCCGTCGTCCGTCCGTATAAATTAAAGCAATCCGTCCGTCTGTACGTCTGTCCGTCCGTCTGTAAATCACATTTTCGACTTCTTCTCAAGAACCAATGGGCCAATTTTAACCAAACTTGGTACAAAGCATCCTTGGGTGAAGGGGAGTTTAAATTGTTAAAATGAAGGGCCAAGTCCCCTTACAAGGGGAGATAATCAAGAAAAGACAAAAATAGGGTGGGGTCAAAAAAATCTTCTTCTCATAGAACCACTGGGCCAGGAAAGCTAAAAATTATGTGGAAGCATCCCTGGGTAGTGTATCTATTAAATTGTTCAAATCATGACCCCCGGGGGTAGGGCGGGGCTACAAAAATCCAATTTTTACATAGAAATATATAGAACAAATCTTTAAAAATCTTCTTCTCAAGAACCACTGGGCCAGGAAAGCTGAAACTTATGTGGAAGCATCCTTGGGTAGTGTAAATATTAAATTGTTAAAATCATGACCCCCTGGGGTAGGGCGGGGCCACAATAGGAAATCCAAGTTTTACATAGAAATATATAGAACAAATCTTTAAAAATCTTCTTCTCAAGAACAACTGGGCCTCAAAAGCTGAAACTTATATGGAAGCATCTTGGGGTAGTGTAGATATTAAATTGTTAAAATCAAGAACCCCGGGGGTAGTCTGTGCAATACTAATATAGTTTTACATAGAAATATATAGAACAAATCTTTAATAATCTTCTTCTCAAGAACCACTGGGCCAGGAAAGCTGAAACTTATGTGGAAGCATCCTTGGGTAATGTAGATATTAAATTGTTAAAATCATGACCCCCGGGGTAGGCGGAGCTACAATAGGGAATCCAAGTTTTACATAGAAATATATAGAACAAATCTTTAAAAATTTTTCTCAAGAACCACTGGGCCAGAAAAGCTGAAACTTATGTGGAAGCACCTTAAAAGTGTAGATATTAAATTTTATATGGTCAAGTTGGTTTTATTTATAAAAGTCCAAGTTTTACATAGAAATATATAGAACAAATCTTTAAAAATCTTCTTCTCAAACACAGAAAAAAACAATAAATTTTTACTTTGTAAGCATCTTTGGGTAGTTTATCATTTCAAGTTTTTAAATAAAAAATGTAAGGGGTTGTTGGGCATGATTGGTATAGCAAGAGTGGGATATTGAAACCCTTTCTTTGACATAAGTTTTGTCATATGATTGGCCCATGGGCCTCTTGTTATCGTAATATCCATGGACGTCTTGAACATATAAGCGAGTCAAGCGTCATTCTTCAGCGTCATGCATTGCTTACAAAATCCGAAAATGGTTACGTTGTTAGAGCCATTTCAACGTTTTTTTTCCAATTATTGTCGTAAAATCACATTTTCAGATCAGTAGGAGTAACAAATAATGTTAATTTTGTATTAGAATTAAATTAATTTTCAAAGGTGTACTGTCACACAAATGACTGCATGAAATTAGAAAGCTGCGCAAAGTGATGCGCACTCGAATTAGACTCGGCCTCGTTAAGTCACAATTTAAAATTTTCATTTATGGTAAATGTGAAGTAAAACATTTCTTCTTTGTTTTTCCCATTTTCAAAATAAATATATATAGATAACAACAACTAAAATAATTGAAATAAAAATAAAAAATGAAGCTATATTTACATACTTTTACATATATTCTTTCGCATGTACCACAATTTAACAAATTTTCAATAATTGGTTTTGACTTCATATGGACATTACTCATGAAAAAAATTAGAACTTATTTCTTTTGGTGAAAGGAAGTTGGGTCATACTTTTCCTTATGGTCGCCACTTTGAAGAAGGAAACTTGAACATGTATGTTTTTTTTTATTCCCCAGAGAGAGAGAGAGAGAGAGCAATACTTGATCACATTACTTTAAGAAAGCTAGGACAATTGCACGATTCATTAGAAATTTAGAGAGAGAGAGAGAGAGAGAGAGAGAATATATTAGTATTGCAGATGAGTGCAATAAATGCACCTCAAAACGATTTTAAAATTGAATCTTATAACGAACACACTGGTTTTCATAAAATTACTTCCTATATCCGTACATCCTCTTATATCCATATAAGGACAAATTGATATAGTATTCTAGAACCAGTAGCCGAATTGTGAAAAAACATCATACAGAACTATGCATTTTCAGTTGATAAGGAAATTTTAAAATGCTAACAAACGGAAAATATTTTCATCCTAAATAACTGTAGGAAGAAATTAAACTTTGTTACTTACTTATTTAGATTGAAATTATCAGCAGGAAAAATAATGGACATCACTGACTGACTCCAACGAACACGATTTTGAGCTGCTCTGGCTGCAATATAATATACATAAAAATATCTGTGTCTTAACACTAAATCACACCTACTTTTTATTAGTCTAATATCTTGTTAAACCACTCGTGTGTTTTGTTTAATGTGTGTCAAAAATAAAAAAAATACATTAATAATGTTGTACTTCCATTGATAAACTTTCACTTTAACCATATTAACTAGCAATTTACAAATGTATAATAATATATCAAATTATCAACATTATATTGTTAAGACATGATACAACATGTGTCTAACTATGTGGAGCTAATGCACTTGTTATATATGTGTATTCATGCTCTTTGAGGCCAAAATATTTTAAATAATCAATTAACTCAATTACATGTACATG
This sequence comes from Saccostrea cuccullata, assembly GCF_032062105.1. Lineage (NCBI taxonomy): Eukaryota > Metazoa > Mollusca > Bivalvia > Ostreida > Ostreidae > Saccostrea > Saccostrea cuccullata. The sequence continues at coordinate 58,042 of NW_026927602.1, read as the reverse complement.
AATTTGTTCCCCAATAAGGATTCAACTTCTTTGATGGATTTTAAATCAACTGTGATGTGTACATAATCCATTATACAAATAATCAAATGTGTTTATAAGAATTTTAGCATATAACATATATGTTTATCATGCATCTGGTTTACAAATGTGAAAAAAATCATGTGCAAAAAATATCATCAAAATAACAAATGCACTGTACATTGTTCCTATATACCTATGACTAGTTAAACTATATATTTGAAATAAGTCACAACTGGTAACTTTTATTACTATTTAGACTTGTAAATGGAAGCAAAAAAATTCACATTCTCTGGATTAATTAGAAATTTTCAATGTATATATATATAGATTAAAACAACTAAAATAATCAAATAAAAATCGAAAATGAAGCTATATTTACATACTTTTACATATATTCTTTCTGGTAATGATGGGAACTTGGCTACTTAATTAACATGTTTTGACTTCAAATGTTGATACTATTTTATGAAACAGAAATTCTCTCGAGAACTTATTTCTTTTTTGGTGAAAGGAAGGTCAGAAGATTTTCCAGATATGGAGGCAGTCATTGAGCAGGTACGATGAAATTGTTTCTTTATTCCCCCCAGAGAGAGAGTTAATGGCTGTCTTGATCACATTACTTCTGCTGAAAGCTAGGGCAATTGCACGATTCATTTTTAAGTTTAGAGAGAGAAATTCTTGATTAATAGAGATGAGTGCAATAAATGCATCAAAACGATTTTGGAAAGTACAGTAAAACTTGGTTATAACGAACACACTGGGATCTATAAAATTTATATCCGTAATTCGTTATATACATATAAGGAATTCGTTAAATTTATATAGTATTCTAGTAAACGTATTGGCACAATTGTTAGAAAAAAATCATTATCCAGAACTATGCATTTTCAGTTGAAGAACGTGAATGAGAAAATGGATATAGTACGATGAAAATCTTTTCATCACTAAGAGATTAAATTCTTTAGAGGCTGTGTAGGATAAACTAATGCACATGTCTGGATTAGATAAAAGAAATAATGTTCATGGAGCTTACTGTTGTTGATTGTCAATTGTACTCATTATAGACACTTTTTTAGTTAACTTAAATGCCAAAAGATACATGATTCTCTATTACAAATTTATTTGTAGTTATCACTACATGTAACTTTAACATCGTTCACTTTGCTATATATGTTTGTATTTGTAATCAAAAGGGTATTAAGTTAATGAAGAACTGCTTCAATATCTGTTTTTATTTTACAGGAAAACATCTGAGACCGATGATAATAAATTAGGTAAGATTTCTAAGATATAGGTCCACTCCTACATCTATGACAAAAATGCCACTGTGATGTTTGCGGGGGCCCGTGTATATGCTCCTTTCTAAATTTGAATTGTTTAAATAAATTAGATGTTGAGGTTGATTGCTTTCTTGTCGTCATATCACATTGCCTCACATTCAAGATCATAAGGAAAGAAATGAACACCAAAAATGAATAAATAAATAAATTAATTATAAATTGTAAAAAACAAACTGTCTATTATTTCCTTAGACAAGCTCTTAGCTCAGGTAGTAGAACTGTCTGAAACAGATTTCCGACAAAACAAAGAGATTTCGGAGTTAATCATAGCAATTCTGACAACAAACGAAAACATCTCCAAACTGAATCAGTCTATTGGTCAACTAAGAGATGTCACTACAATGGAAGCTTCAGAGAATTCCGATTTTCATCGACATACCACTGAAAATGGTGATCAAGAGGAAGATATGAATGATGTACAGAGAAAGACTGAAGTTGATGTAAATCAATCTGATGGTTTTAGTGAAGAAATACCCGACGAACAACCAAGAACATTATCTGAAAGTAGAGATGAGTCGTCGATCAATTCTTTTGGAGAAGTAACAAAAGATAGAACCGATGAGGAATTGAATATATGTGAAGAAAAGACCGTTGATCCTGACGTCAGTGGAAGCATTGACGATGAGCATAATTCTGTTGAAGAAACGAAATCTGAATATTCCCCAGAGGTAGGCTCTAATTCCGAACCAGTTGGAAACTCTATATTAAGCAGTCATGCTGATCGTACTGCTCTCGTTCTTGAACCGGAAAAATCTATGTCTGAAATAGTAAAGAGTTCTTTGGACAACAACAGCAAGGAATCCAAACCACAAAACCAAGAAAGTAGTACTTCATTCCTATGTTTAAGAGCAATGGAGGATATTCTAACCACAGCGGAGAGTAGAGGAAAACTGAAAAGGAGGCGAACTCAGCGTGACTTCGACAACAGGCTTGTTGTTATGACAGAGGAATCGAAAAATATTGAACAAACGTTAGACACGAAGACTAAGGATTTGCAAATTTTTGAAATGAAAACAGAGTATCCTAGTTTAGAAGGTACATGTATATGTATTATAATTAAATACATGTAACTAACTCAATCAAACCAAAAATCGTGCTCATAAATGAAGTACAAGATTTTTTATATGAAATGTATTTATTTTGTTAGCATATAAACATGATAAAATGCATATTATTTTTACCGACGTTTCCTTTTTCTTGTTCAAGATTTAATACTAGCAACTTTTCTTTATGCAGCAAAATCAAAATTCTTTTAAAACCAGATATGAATTATTTCAGATAAGATAATGATGTTGGCCAAGACAAGACGCGTTGACAAAGACCATTGGGTAGAAGAGTCAAAATTAGCTGGAAGGAAACGTAACAATTTTCACAATGATTTTGCTTTATAAATCCTTATTTTGAATTTTGCTAAATATGCTGGCCAGAGGCCAAAAAGGTTGCAATGCCATGTATATCTGCGATTTGAATATCTTTGTTGTATTGGATAGAGGCCAGGAAAACTAACAGATTGTTTAACATTTTGATCTCCAGTGGATTAATAGTAGTTGTTTTAAGCATTTCTTTAATTTAAAATATTATTCTTCACTGCAATTTTCATTTGAATTCAAAAGAATTGATATAAACTAAAAGAGAAAGAAAACGAACTGAAGCCTAGCCTATAAGTCCGTTTGGAAACTCCTTTTGAAAATAGAAAAGGAGACAAATACTCTAACTGACCGTAAACACTAGAAGTGAAAAGGTTGATAAATAAATATTACCAGTCGACTGGTCAAAAACATCGTGAGGTCTCTATTTTGAGCAGGTAAATGTAATGATTAGCAGATGATAAGTTTAAAAGCTTCTCAAGACTTAAAACTGGAATGAATACATCAGTTATATTACAATCTAACAACCTTGCAAAAAGCCATTTCATCGAGAAAAAAATGGAAATGCTGACTTTGAATGAAAATGGCTGAAAGCCAAGCATATAACATTAACTTTTTTATCAGTAGCCTGTTTATAGGTAATTTCAAAATTTTATCCGACGAAGAACATGCCATTGATTTCCAGATGAGTTAATAGAAAATAACGTATTGTGCAGTTGATATGGGGAAAGAATGATGGGAAAGTTGAAGTCATCAAATATTCTATTAATTTTATTGCTAGTTGTCATAAGCGTTTCTGGTCAGTAAAAATAAAAAAAAAATGTCACAATTTTGATAAACTGCAGTCTTTTAATCAGGATCCACTGGGATTTATGAAATCAACATATGATTTACATATTTTTTTGTTAATGGGTAATGGCAAAAGACCGAATTGAAGAAAATACATATGCACATGCATTGTTGATAAAGATAAAAATAATCCCATACACCAAAATAAAAATTTCTGTTTGTCGGTATCTTTACAATAATTGAATCCTCAGTAACTTTAAGTAAAAAAATCTGTACAATTCTTTCAAAATGCAACTCTTTTGAACTTTTGATATTTAAATTCAGACCGGAAGAAGAATAGCCTTTTCAGAGATTTATCATTAATTCTATGACTATCATATGATTTTAACTTTTAAACCTCTCTATTATTTAGCAGATTTTTTTTTCTACAAATTCACAAATATCTAGAAAATCATGATCAACAGAGATAAAATTGTAATAAAATTGTAAAAATTCAAAATTTGATTTTTTTTCTTTTGTTACCTTAAAAACTATGATATGATATATCTTCATAATGGATTAAAAATTCTCAAATTTTATATTTTATTAGACGAAGCTTTAGAACATCAACCTGGAGGTGGATTTGACACTATATTTATTCTGGATACATCTGCCAGCATGGAGGGTGATGGTATTAAGCAGTTGAAAGGCACTGTTAATGATATTTTAGATGGTAATCAAAATTTGCATTTTAAATTATAGCCAAAAATTGAATTAATATTCCTGTTCAAATGCGAAGTAACAGCACATAAGAAGTCATTTTTTAATGTGTTGGCCTTTTAAAAATATTTTGCAGGTCAACTGTATTTAATATAGAAATATTAATTTGCGAGATTTCTTTACATTTAACTTTGCAGCACTTTTCAAATATCTAAATACTATATTTCATAGGCGTCGAAGCAAATTGAAAGTGGAGGGGAGGGGGAGCTAATTTAAAGTGTGTGTGTAAGTGGAGGGGCTTCGAAGCGTATGCATTTGTTTCATGATTCATCTAGAATCATCTCTTAAAATAACATGACTAAATCGATTTAAAACCCTTCTATTAACCAATACCATGAATCTGCACACAAATATAACATGTATAAGACAGTATAACTTGACAGGGAATGGACGGTAAATATACGAGTAAATTTATAAAGCAGACTTGGCATTTAAGTCTATGGCCTCTTACATATCTGCAAATAAATATTTTATTTAATTAAAGTTTACGATATAACGTCATATTAAGAAAAGAAGCGATCAGCAAACTGTTATAACTTGTTATCTGGAATTTAATGAACAACCAAATAAATTGCTTGTACTACACTGTAACTAGCAAGGTTTAGTTTAAAGCTCCCAGAAAGCTCATGTGAGCAAATTATTTTCTTTGAAGAAAACTAAAGCATTGTTATTTTTGTCTTGCGTCAAAGTAAATGTTTTTTTTTAAAATAAGGCTTAGGCCCAACCCATTTTGAATCTTAACTGTAGCTTGTTATCTCTGACATTTGTCGAAGTATATATAATTTCTACAATTTAAGAGGACTGGCATTGAGGCAAGGGAATAATTGCATACTTTGAGCGGTTTATTTTAAGTGTTACATGTACAAGGGTCGTTCAATAAATAATGCAATATTTCATCTAAAAATATGACAAAAGTAAATAACACATACTCTTGGTAGTTTAAATCCTACCAGACATTCCCTGTTACCTTTTACACATGATTATGTCTTTGTATCCATGCACAGAAAACCTCAACATACTCATCTTTAGAGCATGTTTGGAGCACTTGCTTCTCGTTATCATAATAAAATGATATCCTTTCTTTGATTCCACATTATTATTAATCTAATTTTTCGGATATGAAAAGTTCACCTATGTTTTGTCATTAATCAAGCAATTTTATCAAATCTTTTATTATTTTTTTTTAAAAAGACAGTTGCCACATTTACCGCATGTTTTCTCTTAAGCATTTGTAAGAAAATAGGGCACCTATCTGAGAGAAATATTGTTATTTTTTATTCTTTGTCCAAATTCTACAAAATGCTGTTATGATTTAATATTTAGAATCTTAACGATGTCTCTCCATGTACATTTAGTATTTTCAGATATAATGTGGCACATAGCATCGATATTTTTGGTGTTCCCCTAAATTTCAATCGGCCAGACTGATTGTAATATTTAAACTCTCCTTTTTTCTTCTAAGTTATAGTGTCCATCTGAAAAGTATACAACTTTAAACATGTTATAAAAGATAACTTTTTTCTATTTAAAAAAACATATCTTATAAATATGAATTCTTCGGCGAATTATGTAGAAAGCACATAGGCTGTTATTTTCATTTTCTTGGCAGAAATCATTCATAAACAGTTTTCCGCTCAGTGCAGTGAATTTCTTTGCGAGGACAATACGAAAATTCATTGCCTTTTTTTTCGTTAGAACCTCTTTAGTGAAACTTTTCAACTGTGTAAAAATAAAATTAAATGCCTCAACATTTAGTATGTTGCATTACTTATTGGATGATCCTCGTATAATTCACTTTTGATATGCCTTTATATGGATAGTGCATATAAAACTATTTTGCTCAAATATAATAATAATTGTTGTAGAATTTCAAAGATTTTCTGCATTGGATCAACATGTTGCTGTTATCACATTCGGAAAAGAAAATAGATTTCAATGCTATTATTCCAATCGCTACTACGAGATCAAGCAATCAATTGGTGAGAAAATATTTTTGAAATTTTTTTTACAGTTATTGATATTTCAATCCTTTTACATGTGTCTATTATTTAGTGGACAATTAAAAAAATATAATTTTTTCTAGATCAACTAACTTGCGATGGGCCATCACCCTTTGGAGCAGGTCTTTTACTTTCATGCGGTGCACGAAGTAAACTTTTTTTTGTTAGCTATAAATTAATACCATATATTACATTGAATACTATGATGAAATAATACCTTCAAAGAAAACACTGTTTTCAAACTGTGTGTTTTAGATGGCTTTACCAAAGTTGGGAAGTGGAACATCAGACCAAATATCATTCTAATTTCGGATGGCAGACCTACAGATATCCATTATCCTGAAGGTCCAGAGGATCCAGATATATACGATACCAATAGAGTATGTTGTTTTTGTGGTTTGGATACTTATTGAAAGGCGTATTCAACCGATTGATCTTGAACAAACATGCATTGCTTCGTCAAAAATGTCACACTTTAAAGCATGCTAAATTTGGGACCAATGTTTAATATAATATGATGGGCCAGATATGACAAAGAAGACGTTGACACCTTGTCGGAATGGATTAAATGTATTAAATCAATGTTAAAAGCGCGTATTAAAAGATTGAGGGGCAAGATGAAAACAATCTATCCTTCTGTGTTCAATAATTCAGAAGTGAAAAAAAGAATTAGATAGATTACATGATCAGTACGTACTGGTACCTGCCGACAAAGCAGGTAACAACATTGTCTTCGTTTGTAAGGCTCATTTTATAAATTTTATTTTAGAAGAACTTGGATTTAATTCTACAAGTGGTGACCCTACTTATACTCATACTTTCCTTTCTAAAGAAGAAATTCTTCAAAATCAAATGCCAGTCTTAAATATTTTTCATATTCCACAGATCCAAAAGGAATTTGAACTACCCTTTACATGTACGAGGGCCGTTCAAAAATTACGCAGACTCTGCTATTATTTGCTCTTACAGACGTCATATAGTTATGAAATTTCACAGAAATATGTATTTTTAATATTCCAATGAATTTTGGGCAAAATTTCTAATTTTTAAAAACATTCTACTAAAATTATCGGTATCTGCTGATTGAGAGGTACTCTGAAGTTAAAGCAAAAGCATGCGGAATCCAAAATTTAACTCTATATATTTAATTCTATAATTCGCGATATTTTTCGACAATTTTCTCAAATGTATCTTTAAATTGTTTTATTATTATGTATTTAGATTTCTGACGTGATATTTGAAGTATTAACAGAAATATAGTGATTTTTCTCTGATGCGATTCCCGTGAAAACGATTGTGAATCGACGGCGCACCACACTTTTGCTAAATTATGTGTAATGCTCAAAATATCGCCAACATAGATCCAAAACATGCATAATAAAACAAGTAGTAAACTAGGGTATTCGTGACATTCGTCCACAAATAGCAAATTGAAATTTTAGACCGTTAGACCTCTGTAAAAAGGGTATAAGGGAGGACGAGAAGAAGATTTTCGACGAAAACTTTATCCTGACTATAAAGAACTTGATTGAGAGTCACTAATATCTCATATATACCCTGCAGTTTTTGTTTTTAAAACAAAAGAGATGAATATTCTTTACTTGTTTAATAGATATTAAGCTTTACAAGAAATGGTGTTTTGATGTTGAGTAGATAAGGTAACTCAAACTGTGCAGGTACTCTTGGGAAAAGGTTGAGAAAATGAGAGATAAATCGCATATTTTTTATAATGCCTGTGACGTCAAAGATTTTGCTGCTCCGTGAATTAATGATATGTCCTGAAAAATCACTCAAAATTGATACCAATTTACAACATTTTGATATGAAATTTCGATATAATAAAGATTCTTTTATATTTTGTGTGACATTTTGCCTGATTATGTCTAAATATTTTTTCTGTGCAACAAGTCCGCGTAATTTTTGATGCACTCATATATACCTTCATAAAAATTCATACAAAGTGTATATATTTCAGTTTTCGTTACTTTTCATTAAGATATTGACAGTAGTGAAGGAAAAACTTCCGGAGTATGGTGCAACAATATATTTAAGAAGTGGTGTGAATCAGATGTGGAGATGGAAAAAAATTCCAAAGAACTTTAATAAATTTATTTTACCAAAATCAACAGAAAAAATTACAACTTTTCAACTTTATATACAAATACAAAAACATATATAACAGCTGTTTTTTTATCAAAAATGGATCAAAATTTACATTGACACAGACAAAATTATTTTGTTATTTCTGACTACACACAAGTACTCTGAAAATAAGAGATTTTAGGTTTACAATATCTATGTGGTTTTTAGGGACCAGATATTCAAGCAATATATTGGAATGTCAATGGGTACCAATTGCGCTTTAAAATACCTATTCTCTCAATGAAAGAATTTGTGCAAAATCTTACTTGAAAAGATTAAAACACTTGCTGTGGCCTTCAAATCGAATAAAATATTGTCAAAAAATGGTAATTTCCATTCCTACGTCGAGAAAATCCTGGTGAACCTTTAAAAGATACCACAGGTGACACATCTGTTTCATCCTTGGATATTTTACTTGAAAAGGACGTGAATGATAATCTAACAATCAAGCTATATGATAAACATAATGACTTTAACTTCTCTATCGTCAACTTCCCATATTTATGCATCAATATACCTACATCACCTGCATACGGAGTGTATATATTTCAGTTGATTCGATACGCAAGGGTTTGCTCTACGTATGAACAATTTCTAAAACGATATAGTAAATTATTGACAAGCAAGTTGATGAAACAATGATAACAAAAATATTTTAAATTCTATGGTTGATAAAATGACCTTGTTCAGCAGATATAATTTGTCATTGAGTTAAATGCTGACTGACGGTTTTCATTGTTAGTCCTTTATTTATGCACTGAATTGACGACGGATTTTCCCGTTATTTCCCGATCATGACAAAGAGCACACAGTGGGTTTGAAAGGTCGGCAGGGAATGCTCACTCCTCCATGGCACCTGATCCCACCTCTGATGTTTCGGATGCTCTTATTTTGTATTGTTTTATGGACTTTGAGATTGAATACTGTTTGTTATCTCCATATCTATCAGATCTTTAATTCTTTTGTATTTAAAAAGAGATATTTAAAGATTTATTAGATTATTAAGATGTATATGATAATATATGTAACGGTTTCAACACAGATGAATAAGTTTTTTTTTATATAAATCACTCAAATTTTAAATTTTGATAAAAATCTCAACATTTAAAAATTTTCTGACTTTTAAAAATTGTAGTTAGTTACATATTTATCAATTTAAAATCAACTGGTATGATTTCCACAGCTTTTTGCTTGGGAGGCTGTAGGGTCAAAAATTAATTAAAATTAAAAACCAGATTTTGTTCAATATATTTTTTTCAGATATGGTATCTTTAGCTGTGAACTATCATTTGACAAAGAAAAAATTATAAAATTTTATGTTTTAAAATTTGATCAATTTCTATATCTTTATATGTCTCTCCAAAATTTAAAAAATGGAGATTGAAATAGTCTAAAAATGGCTGCCACCCCCAAGCCTCGTTAAATTTCTTAATAGAAAATATTAAATATATAAAGCATTTAAACAATTGTTTGCAAACTTGGTAAATTTTTCTATTGCAGACACTTGGAGAATTAAAAAATATTGTTGAGGACCTAGCAAATCTAGATTTTTCGATTAAATGTGTTCCTGTTGGTGATCCAGATATGGTACAGTGTATGTTCTGTAGTTACATAAAAATCTTCAAGTATAGGTATCAGTAGTCCGTATATATATCGCATATAAATTTACTCTTGGATGACTCTTTTTGATTTTTATTCAATTAGAGCATACTTCAAAATGATCTTAATGGCAATATAATTGATTTAAACTCTTATTGAGACTTGAATAATTAAGCATTTGATAAATTTAACCTTTGCAGTATTCATTTAAAACACTTGGCATGGTCTACATATGATTCCTCTCGAGAGGGACGTTAAACAATATACAATCAATCAATCAATCATAAGCGAGCCATCGATAATATAAATATATAAATTTTAAAAAGGAATGCATGTACATTTATTTTCCATGATTATATTTTATGATTGTAGTCAACACTTGAAATGATATCTGGACTTTCCATTGGAGGAAAAATTATCCATCTGCATGAGGCCAGAAAGCTTGGGAGGTTCCCACGCAACGTTGTAAGTTTTTTGTCTATTTCTATATGGATGATACCACAACAGAATTTAATTTAAAATATAAAACATTTCTTTTGTACTTTGGTTTCAGCCTTGAAAGACAATATCTCTTATTTTCATAAATGATTTTTTTTCCCGTTTTCAGGAAAAATTGAAAAAAATCTTCAAGAATCCTTAGAATAAAATATAAGTGGACTTTAAAGTTAAATCCGAGAAAAATATAACCTACTTTTATAATATAAGTGTACAAATGAACAAATGTATGTAAATCACAACATTTACCTAATGAGACACATTGATTTTGATTTAAAAAAATCCGTAAATTAATGAAAGTCCTTTTTATATATCAATCACTTTTTAAATTTTTCATTTGAGAAAGGATTTTTGTACATTTATAATATCGTTTTTCTGCAAAAACTTTAACCTTGATCACATCTATGAGTGGATGGGGCTATGTATGCCTGTCATATTTCACGGGTGTTTACTTTGAGAAAGATCTTTCTTGTCGTACCACCAAATTGGCCTCGTGAGCGTGGAGTTAGTCCAAATTTTGCCAAAGCTTTTGAAACTTTCATGATCTTGTCCTTAACTTTTGAATATTTGGTGCTAGGGCCTATAAGCTTCACATGTGTATTCACTGTGATAAAACCTTTAAATGGGCATAAAAATATAAGACCATTTGATCTTGTCTGTAGGGTATGACCCACTTTAAAAAAAACTTTAACCTTGACCATTACATTTGAATCGTAAGTACTAGGGCATTTATCACAAACGAATATCTTCAACAGTTTTACAGAAATATAATTTAGATTTTTTTTTATTTTTATTTTTGTCATTTCTAAATCACTAGGATCAGATGCCTGTTAAATGAGATCTCCCACATTACATTTAAACTCATAATTTAATTTCAAACACTTTATTTACACATTTTCACCAATGGATTAAATTGGTAGTATCTACACATAGAGCCAGTATGCCTTTGGAAGGCATCATTGCGAATGAGGATTTTGCAAGTATGTTTACCCTATCTTTCTATATGGCAGTTTTCAATTATTGTTGGTTCGCATATAATACTTTAGTCTAATTGCTTTTTAACTGGATCAAGTAACAAAGACATAGGCTAGTGTCTAGTGAAATGTAACAATGTATATCACTTAAGTTAGGACACAATAGATAGGCCACATTTGTCCCAGTTCAATTTTTCTGAAACTTTGATATTTTGCTCTAAGATACAAAATCTCTCTTTATATACTAGTATAATATGACAGAAATTCAACCACAAAGTTTGAATTATTGCCCATCAGGCCCCTGCAAGAAGATTGTGAAATCAGACATTCGACTAGAAAATGAGCCTCATTTTAAAATAATAATTGATTTATTGTATACTGTGATTTTCTGTGAAATACTGTTTATGAAGATAACCTTTTTGTTACTTAAACTCAGTAAGTTGTATTGATACTTGAAAAATCAACAGAATGATTCAAATGGGTCATAGAATAACATTCGTAAAGATAAAGAAAATTGAATCAGCGCTTTCAGATATTTTGACGATTAAAAAACATAATTTTCAAACTTATTGGTTTAAAGTTTTTGCGGACAAACAGAAAAACAAGTAAACAGGCAAAAAATAGACAGACAGACGGACAGGGCAGAAACTATATTCCTCCGAATCTTCGACAAAGGGGACATAAACTTATTTAACGAGTAAAGTAAATACAAACAGTTTTACTAGTAAATTGTAGTTCATTACTTACTATAGTTAACTTTATAATACCATGGCTTAGTATTGGTACGCACGGAAGCCCACTAGTGCCAACCTGTATATATAAAGGAAAAGCGAAATATAAAAGCAAACCTCTATTTTTTATAAAGGAAATGCGATATATATAAAGGAAACCTTTATATATATATATATATATATATATATATATATATATATATATATATATATATATAACACACTAAAAATGACCAACGACACGAACAATAAAAATTGTCAAATTTTCAGTTATATCAAAGGACAAAGAAAAAAGTTAAAAAGTCATAAGAACAAAGGAAAAATAGAAACAAAAACAACTAGCACTACTACTAAACTACTATAAACACTAGATATTTACATACTTAATTACATGTTGAATTTTAAATTTTTAAGAACAATAATAAAGAAAGAAATCCGGACCGCTATGAAATGCGTCCGGCATTGAAAATTCATAATGCGATTTACATAATTGAACGAATTAATTATGCTAATTAATTACGACAATCAGTAAATCGTTTGTTTTTCTCTCAAAATGGCGTAACTTTACTTAATAAAGAATAATCAAAGAAAAATAAGATGGCAGGGATATATAAACATATGAATTATGATCCATTATAAATTTTGAAATATTTAAAGACTTATTACCGGGAAAAAATAATTAACAAAGGTGAAAACAATACATAGTTATGTGGGTTGTTCGAGAGTTGGTGACGCAAATTGACTGTAGAGTTTACACTAAATTGAGAGAATAATCTTGTTTAGTATCATCAGGAATTGGGTCTAATTTACGTTCATTCTGGTGAAGTCATTCAGTTTGTTAATACCATTAGGGCGGAATGACTATATATATATATATATATATATATATATATATATATATATATATATATATATATATATATATATATATATATATATCATTGCCACTACTGTCATATCCTCCCAATTGTGAATCAAGGTTGAAATGTTCCCCAACTTTTCATAGAAATTTTTGGTCCTAATGGTCAATGGTGGTTATTGACTCTCCTGTGGAGATGTTGTTTCACCAATATACTGTTTGGAAAACTTTGCAACTGATGAGATAAATGCAGTTGTCAGTATGACAGGACAAACTTCCTAGTATTTTGTAGCTGCGGCCTGTAACAGGGCTGTTAAAACTGTCTGTGTCAGTACTGTGCTTACAAAGAAGAAAATTCTGTCAGAGCAAGTTTTAAAGCCCCCGTTAGGTAATGGGTTGTCCAATTTGAGGTTATTTCCATGTCCTTAAAATAGAGAAATGCTTCACATTATGACGCATATTTGCAGAATGGTAAAGACCTTCTGTCATTTCTTTGTTTATCAGAGAATTTATTTAACTTCTATTTAAGGATACCAGTTTCAAGGTTATTTTTGATGTCATTACATTTTTAGTATAATATAATAATAATATATATATATATTAGTATTTTCATACGTTTTCCTTACCTTTTCAACTGAGGATATAATTTTCCGAAATTGTATGAAACTATACGAGTTGTAATATAATATAGAAACCAAACTTGATTCTTCGATGCATATTTTCAAAATGCCAGAGGACTACAAAACAGTATTTTTGTCCTTAAACAATATATTGCGATGAGCGAATTACTAGTATTTTTATCAAGGTCATTGCCTCACAATTGCAATTCCAAGATGCCAAAAGAAGACTTGCAGAGATGGACAAACCAACTTTTGATGCTATGTTTGCGAATTTAGTGACAACAGAAGAATTTACTCAAGATGACAAGGTTTGTGGTATTAACATCTATACATAAAACACAATTTCATTTTGATTTATACCAGACTTGTACTTATTAATAGCTACATTAAAGGTGCATAGACACAAATTTGAAGTTAATATTTTCTGTTTGATATGACGACTTATATATTGCATTAGCATTACATATACACACGAAAATATATTTAAAATCTGATTTCATATCAAAGTTATTGAAACATTTTTATACACACGAAAATATATTTAAAATCTGATTTCATATCAAAAGAATTACCTTGAAACTTCAAAAAGTTTTAAAAATTAATCTTTATTTGTTGTTTTCTAACGTAGATGTGTCAAAATTTTTATAAGTAATTAATACCTAAAATTTATTATTCATCCTTAATCGCATCATTTTGTCCGTTAAAGCTTTTTTTGCACAAATTTTAATTCTTATTTTTGTATGTAAGAAAGGTGTTTTAAGCAATTCACAAAAAAAAAAAAAATACAAAAAATAAGGAAACCTGATTTTGATAATCTTCTTCAAATTTATACCTTTTAATATTATAGTCAGACTAGCTCAGTTGATATATACTCTTACTTTTACACCGTGCAAACTTCATTTTAATCTGGGTCTTTTTAAAGTACACCTTTTATTCATTTTTTCACAATGATTCATACTAGAAAATTCTAATTTTAAAACGAACTCTTTCCTAGTTAGCGCAGTCCCCAACACATTGTTTTTATTATATTCACGGATCCAGAGACAGTCAAATATCAATTATCAAATTTAAAGATAACAAACTCAGGAAATCAATGAAAGAGTTCCTCCTACTTCTACTCACTGAAAAAAAAATTTAGGAAAAAAAACAAATTATTATATGTGTTCAATATACCTTTTTGTAGAGAAAAAAAACACAAATTTATAAAGAAGTGATCCTTTGAGAAAACTTTACATATATGTTAAAATAATATAATTTATATTGTTGAAGCAAAATTAAACATATTTCCTGTTCAGATAGTGAGTGCGTATTATACTGTAAACCAACTTTTATTCGCGACGACTTTATTTCGCGATTTACCAGGCGTAAAATACTTCGCGACTATAACTTTTCGCGATTAAGCTTTTTTTATCTGTAGTTAATAGATATGTAGATACTTTAAGGTCCGGTTCGCGGCGAGAAATATTAGCGATTACAAGGATCTTGCGAACTTCGCGAAAATTTCTCGCACGCGAATAAAAGTTGGTTTACAGTATTTGTATCAATCATAACCCTTTTGGACATTTCTCTCTTTCTTATGTGTATTTCCATCGTGACTTTAATTCTTATTCTTTGATTCTTGTTTTCTTTCCTTGTTTTTACTAATAGTTTAAGTAGCTTTTCATATTCTTCGATGTTTTATGTTTGATTGGTAACCGTTGTTAGTTGAAAGTAGATAGAATGAGGCCGTATAATCTGATAAGGCCCTGTGTCAGCACGAAAATGTTTCTTTACTACTAAATGGCCCAAAGTTCCGATTAAACATATAAATTTAGAGTTCTCCACTGGCGAGTTATGGCGTCTCCATACGAGTAAAAATCTCCAGGTGGACGTAAAACTACAAACAAACAAAACAATATTTTTGTTGTTTGTTGTCTGTGGTTTAAATTGACTAAATCATTTGAATAAATTTACGATAATCACAATTCAAATAACTTGATAGAAATCCAAGTTATATTGCCGACAAATTGTACCGGGTTATGTAAAAATAGCGGAATTTAAAACAAGTCTGAGAAACTGTACAGGCAATTTTTTTAGCTTAAATGTGATCCTAGTTTAGTTTAGAAATATGCACTATTATTAATAGTAAAAAAGATCAGCTTTCGTAAAATTAAAATAAATTTTTACATGTTTTATTATGTGGTATTTTTAACAGGATGATATATTTAAGATACTTTCTGGATCCTTAAAAGAATTGAAGCCAGTTGCCAATGATCAGGAGATACTAAAAGATCAAGAGTGTCAAGAGAGGGACCCTAACATGCCTAACATTGGCACCAGGGTAAGGCGTGGTCCAGACTGGAAATGGAATGACCATGATAGCCATCAACTAGGCACCGTGACAGGACATTCTAAAGACCGTAAATTTTAACATTTCATTCGAGTATTTTTTTTCAAACCTTATATTCTTATTAGATTTTATGATAATTTCTTGCACTAATTATATACTAGTATTTGCGTTTTAATTCCTAATTTTGACGTCGACTAAGTGCACAGGAAATTGATAAATGATTAATTACCCTTAATTCTTATTTTTTCTTATACGATGTCTTATATGCAGCTGGTTGGCTTTCCGTGGAATGGGACACAGGAGGGAATTGTAGGCACAGGTATGGAGCTGATGGATGCTATGAGGTCGTAGTATGTGATGACCCTCGAGTACTAAATGATGAGCTGATATCAGTTGGCTGTTTGGTATCCAGAGGTATTTTTAATGGGAATTCTTTATGCTTTTTTTCCATACGAGGCCTATTTCTGATGTCAATTTCTTTAGCAATTACGTTTTATAATATTTCTTTTAATATGAAGCTTAATTTTTTTTACTTCAAATAAAAAAAAATAATGATTATCATTATATACAAGTTAGATGTATATTTGGTCAAATCATAATTTGAATTGCAAGTATAAAATTTTGTAACTTCCATTTTAAATTTTAGATAATGTTATTTTAAGATTTAGTTTAATTTTGATAGTTAAAAAACGTAATTGATGGAAAGTAGACGTATTTTTTACTGTACCTTTTTGTAGGAATAGACTGGGAATGGGGAGACCAGGATGGAGGGGCAGGCATAATAGGAACTGTTTATCGTGTCAGTGAAAGAGCTATAATCCATGTAAGTCTTTCATTGATTTTGCTGGCTTTGATCATTGTAGTACATGGACTATATTTTAAAGCAAAAACACAAGGACTAAGCCCATTTACATACCAAATGTATGTTTTTTATATTCGTCCACCATGTATTGAGATTCTGGAGACAAGGGATTTCAGAAAATTTGAACATTCTGTTGTTAAGCATTTAAATGAAATTTTACAATTCCTAGTAAAGAAATCAGTATTTTATCTATTTTATATCAAAATGCATAGTATTTCTGAAACTAAATACTCTTGAACTGAAAAATGATAAAACTCTTTGTTCTCAGCTTCCTTCAATTTTTTATCGCACAAAATTTGTTGTATAACTTTAAGAAAGCAAAAGACTAAGCGTTACTCTCGCCCAAAGAAATCTTTACTGAATATTGCTGAATTTTGTTCATAAGGTACGTTGGCCGAATGGTAACAGGAATAGCTATCGTTTTGGATTTTACGGAAAATTTGATGTTCAGCTTTGGTAAGGAGTATTTTTGCATTGTTCTAAGCATGGCCTTCGATGATCTGTTTGTTACTAGGGCATTTTAACATAATATTTGTTTGCTATGAGATATACGACAGCCAGATACAATATCTGCATTCATTCTATTCAGAACAACCACAATAAATGAAATGTATGGAGATAACGAACAGTATTCAGACTCAAAAGTCCGTAAAAAATACAAATTAGGAATAGAGCAAAAGCGGACCTCTAAAATATCAGAGGTTGGATCAGGTGCCATGGCTAAGTGAGCATCCCCTGCCGATCAGTCACACCCACTGTGTGCTCTTTGTTATGAATGGGAAAAAAGGGAAAAATCCGTCGTCCATTGAGTGTGTAAATAATGGATTAACAGCTGGTATAAAAGACATCAGCCAGCATTTGACTTTATGATAAATTGTGTTTGCTGACAAGGTCATTGTACCAACCTTAGAAGTTACGAATTGATCTGTTTTTCAGTGATCCATTCTCAGCTGAAGTTAAAGAAGCTTTAAAACGTCAGAATCTGATGTCTTCTGCTAGTAGTCAATTAATGAACCCACCGTCGCCGTCAAAACCAACAACAAATATAGGTAGTCAGTTGTTGTTATATTGTAAAGTTTTCATATATTTATAAAAATCAGTCTGTCGTGATTACTTTTTTTTTCAATTTCGGGATTGAATTTGTTTAGATCTAAATAAAGAAAAAGAGCCAGAAAAACAAAATGCAGCTGAGGAAGAAAAGATGTCTCCTGAAGACTTAAAACATACTGGTGCCTCTCTGAACATTATGGATATGGCACCCCCTGTAAAGCACTCTGTTTGGTCGGATTTTGATTTTCCTGCTGATATCTCAAATAGCTTTTCAAACAGGAGAAACAGACGAAAACCTTCGGCCAAGGTTACTGCTACATCAGTCAAAAATCCAAACAATACAGGTAATACAAAACAGAATAAAAACATTCTGCTCTCGAAAATGTAAGGTTGACTTAAAACATTAAAGACACATGATACAAACAAACTTATGTCAAAAAGTTTGAAAATAACAACTTGGGTCATGTTTGAATAAATAAAATAAATAAGTTTCACCGTGTATTTGTTTTTTTTTTTTATCTTTTATAGAAAATTTCACAAAAAAGATTTGAAGGGAAAGGTATTTGTATAAATTAATAAGAATGGTTTCACAAGGGCTTTTGAACATCACAGAAGGTTTATAATTTCTTTAAATATTCTAGAAATTTATTTGTTTCATTTGCAATGAAATTGGGCCAAAAAATATATACTAATCAAGGCATCCATTTTTTGTTTGTATCATCTGTCCTTAAATACAAATAAATTTGATTTATTATTTGATCACATATAAATATGTGATTTACCGTCCAAAAAGGTAAACATTAGTTAAAA
Organism: Saccostrea cuccullata; assembly: GCF_032062105.1. Classification (NCBI taxonomy): domain Eukaryota; kingdom Metazoa; phylum Mollusca; class Bivalvia; order Ostreida; family Ostreidae; genus Saccostrea; species Saccostrea cuccullata. Next base: position 39,295 of record NW_026927602.1, on the reverse strand, counting down.
AAAAAGTATATGGATATTAATTCTTGTAAGGTTTCATTTCAGGGGGAAAAGAAAAGACACATGATCAACAGGCAACAGATTCAAAAGATAGATTATTTGGAGGCACTGGTGCTTCAAACGATGTCTTAAATCCAGATGTTTCAAATTCAGGTCTATCAACGGGAGGCGCTTTACAAAAATTCGAAAATGAAGAAAGTGCTCCTGCAAAGCCAAAAGTTAAATCTGAAGAGATTGTAAATAATCCTTCTGCAAAATCAAATAATCAGATCTCTGTAAAGAGTTATATATCTTTAAAAGACGAGAAAGATATCAATGAAGGTGGCGAAATTTTATTAAAATGTTTAGTAACTGAGTCTAATGATAAAAATAAGGACAGCTCGGTGTCCACGTCAAAACGTTTGGAAGACCACTATACAGATAATAAGCAAAAGACAAATAGCTTTTCAAGCGTTCAAGATTCAGTCTCCGCAACAACGTGTTGGGAGTGGAAGGATTCATCTGGGCAGTGGAAACTTTATCCTGAGGATGTACAAGATAAATTGAGGGAAAAATTTTTGAAAAACCCGAAATCAACAGTGCTTATATCTTTAGAAAATTCTTGGTAAGGATATATACTCAACAATAAAAAAGGAAACGCATAATTGTAACTCATCAAAGAAATTTTGAAAAAGTATATGGAACAACTATTTTTTATCATTAAATACCTGTGACCTATTTAAAGTACACCATTTTTAAACCCCAAATGTTGAATTATTTCCTCTGATTATTAATGTTTATGAAAATAGTGTTTTGCATGATTTCTTTTAAATCATGAGTCTATTTTCAATGAAATTTTTAATTTAGAGAAACAATACACTCCTATTAAAACCATATGTTTGCTTTGATTGCAATGTTAATGCGGCAATGTAAAGCCTGAATTAAGATGAACGCAATAAGGCTCTAACAATGATTATAACCAAAATAAGAAGTTTTAACTGCATTTGGTATACATCAAACGACTTTGCAGCAGTTAAACGCACGTCTCCACCAGCTATGAACACATATTACGGACCTAGATCCTGTTGGCGGTAAACCACATCCTGAAAGGACTGTCAGCTTCTCCATCAGCACCTGCGCAATCGACTGGAAACTTCTGTACAAACTGCTGAAATCAGCATAAAATGCACAAAATGTTCTCAAAGACTGAGAGGAGCTGGTATTCGTGCACGACGTCCGTACACTAAAATCCACTTGCGCTGAGTGGTCGCAAAGGACATGTGGATTGGTAAAGAAGATTGGCTCTAAAATTTGGAGGCGAAGTCAATGATACAACTTAACTTGTCAATTTGGAAAATAGGACTTATTTGATTTTTATCACAACTGACTCTAATATCACTTTTAAAAATTAGGGTTTAAACCGAAAACTTAGATTATCATGTTTAATCAGAATATGCGTTTCTTCTTTGTTGAGTATATTTTCAATCATATTAATTATATTAAAGTTTATACCTTGATATCATACAGTAGGAGATTCATGGCCTAATCACCTATTGGTGATCTTTTTGATGATTATAGTATACAGAAATGAGAAATATTTGACTTTCAATTTTATTCGCAAAGTCTCTAAAATTGAATATTATTTGCTGAGCAAATATGATTGATGTTCAGTTTCAGAGTTGTGCTATTTCAAGGCAAACATATCAACACAGAAACCAAGGAAATATCAGAAATCAGGAGATTTGGTAATTAAACATGAATTAAATAATAGGGTTTACATTTTGAAGTATTATTGAAAAAAAAAGAAACGACACAAATTTTTAACACTTACGAATTTTGTCTCTATAATTTTCATCATCTTTAATTCGTTTGGGGAAAATTCTCAAAGGAAGACAAATTCTGATCTTCTATTTGGCGGTTACATGTAACATTTGAGTACAGAATTTTAATTATCAAACGCAATATGAAATCTTTTAACATTAAATGTATCATGACAAGTCAGAGATGAATATTGACAGCTTCATTTTTCTTGCACATTTAAGTATTGAAAGCCTGCCTGAAATTATATATGAATTACAGATAATTACTGCATATATATTATAGTACGGAAAAAGCAGTATCAGTCTGGATTACTTTTTAGCTGACTGATTTTTTTTTTCAGATCCTGATCAAGTGAAATGACAGAGAGAACAAAATAAATTTGTAATATAAAAAAAAAAGATAGTAATTTTTTTATTCTTTATTGTTTCAAAATAAACTGATTATATGGATTTAATTTAAACTTTACAAGTGCCATATTCATGCTTTGTTATTGACAGATTAAACATAGCTATTAATTATTATTTATCCTCTTGTTTCATTTTTTTATATTCGACCAGAGCTGATAGATGGATTGCATAATTCGTGTGAACTTAAGAACACTTGTCTAGTATCTTTGTCATTCCATGTTACATTTGTGTTTTATTTATTTATCAGCTTGCACTATGTGCCATCGTTGAGATGTACAATGAATATGATATCTTTGCATTTTTGTTTAATATCTCTCTTTAATATAATATAAAACGATTCAGAAATGGTTAAAGGCATTTGCAAAAAGTGTTTGTAATATACCATCCATGTACTTAAATTAGTACAGGGAAGTACTCTGAGTTGATATTAGAAGGGTGCTGTCCTTGAGTTTTTGTTTCCCTACACTGTACGTCCAACAATTCAGTGTCGTCACACACGATCTGTTAGCACAGCTAGATTATTTTATTTAACACATGCAGTATTGATTTTTTTTTTCAAAAAAGATTCTCATAAACGCATACTTAGGGACGGGGTTATGTACAGGTTCCAGCTCGAGAAAGGGCTGTTCACATTCCACATAGAGCTCGAACCAGAGGTAAATAGGATCTAAAATTTCTAATTTATGTTTTTTTCTGACTTTTTCATTATCAATAAGCATTGTTTTAGAGTCACTTGAACAGATTGTAATAGTGAAAAAAATATTTCTGAGCTCAGTTCTTCTCTGTAGTATGTTTCCACTTTCAGAAATTCTTCCCAAAAGTGCGCAAAAATATTGCACCTTATATTGCACCTTTTTTGTAGCGTTATGGTCAAAGCCAAATATATAAAACCAATACGCTACAGAATTGAAGCTAATATTTTTATTGACGATAAGGAATTATTCTAGTTGTATACAACATTTATAGAATCAAATGTTTTGTAATAAAATAAACATGTTTTTATATTTAAACAGAGTTTTGACATGATGGAAGGTTCAACTTCCTCTCTGAAATACGGACAAGGCCTTATGCAAAAATTTGGAAAGCCAATGAACGGGGTCCAACCACCAGATTACGTGGTTTTCTGTTGTAACCAAGAATTCAGCGACTTTAGTTCAGAATACGTTTCCGCTTAACTTACTAACCCTAAAATATAGCACTGTCCTTTATATCTTTTTCTAAATGTTTTCTAGTGAGGATCTGAATTCTCTTTTTTTTCACCAACATGACCAAGGTATGAAAAATTTTGAATGTAAATTTAATTAACAGAAAAACTTCAAAACACCAGTCGTATTTTCATCCATGTTTTGTTTGAAAAAAAATTCTCAAAAAGTGGATTAATTCAGTGCCTTATCCATATATACCCTATGCTTGAAAGTGAAAACGTATTTCTTTTTCTAGGCCTTGCATGCATTATGTATAGAGAGAGTCAGGAATGCTGTATATAACAACCCTCAGTCAAGAATTAGATTGAAAATATTTTTTCACAAACAAAATCAGGTAAGGGGATAAAAGTATTGGGCTATAGACAGCGTACTTTCTACGGAATCTGATGTTAATGAAACAAGTGAAAGTGCAGAACCTAGTCTAAGAGACAGTGTATTTTCTATGGATGCAGAAGGCAAAAGTATTTTGGGTCTTGTAGGACATTTTGTCCTTTGTATTTAAGAAACACATAGAGCTGAACAAACATTTTGTCACATCAAATATAAATTTAAAGATAGGATTTTAGTGAACAAAGTGAAAATGCAGAGCCTTGGATATCTTATGGTTTATGCGTAATTTATCACGTTCATTTAACAGTCAGGTGGAAAATGCAAAAAGGTTATTGTCAAAAATAAAACTCAAATGAGTTATTTTCTTTGTCACTATGAGTTACCAATCTTTTCTACCCCTTATTAAAAGGGAAAAAAATCTGTTTGTAAAATAAACTTTACAAGTTATTTTTCCAATAACCTGTTTGCATATTATGGACCTGACTGTTTAAAGTCTTAGATTTGTTCCTATTATTTTCTAAAATTAATGTTTGTATGATTCCATGTCTAAGTAAAAGTTAAAACCAGACACTGAGATTTTTGACATTTTTGTCTAGTGTGAAAGATAAGGTATTGGGCCAGAGGCACTGTGCATTGGTTATGATGATGTTAAACAGTCCAATGTTTGAAGAAGGCTTTATTTAAAAATCTTTTTACTTCATAAACGTTTTGTGTATATCGTAATATTTCTTCCTTATGTGTGCAATAATATGCAGTGATGATATAAATGATACAGAGCGTGTTATGGAGATATATGTAAATGATGGCATATGGAAAAACCCTGCAAAATCAGATTTCCATTTAATAAGTTTATTATCTTTTATTCAGGTCTGGTGTTCTTCTTTTGATCATCATGTAGAGGAAACAGGTGATTGCGAGGAAGTTTTCCCAGAATTCCTGGAGTTTCTCTATACCTGAAAGGTAAAACTGAACGAGGAAAACGCCATTCTACAAAATCAGTCACAAATGTAAATATAAGTGATATGGTATCATTTTTTGAGTTTTATTGGGATGTAAAACGGCTTTATGAGATTTGATCACGTGACCAACCCGTTTTACATCCCAATAAAACTCAAAAAATGATATTACCTTATTTCTTAAAATGAAACAGTTTTGACTTTAACATAATTCTTAAGAATAAAAGGAGAGAGAAAAAGTCTGCTCTTATTCTTTTAAATATTGTTTTTTGAAAAAAAAAAACCAATCCCTATACTCACGGCAGCTGGATGAATCACACAATTATGATTTGGGAAAGATAAATTGCCAGAGGCAAGAAGGAACAGAAACACAAAAGTTGAGAAATGCATACACATTAACAATGTATCCCCCCTTTTCCCATCTTTCTGTAATAATTTTTTAACTTGTGTAAAAATAAGAATCGCAACGAAAATATCATGACTAAGAAAATTCCAGCCCTTTCTAAATATATTATGGGTTAAAAGTTTATGACAGAAGCAAGTGCCATATTAATTGAGCAGTCAATGTTATCATATGTCCAGTTTCTGGTTACAGGACTAATCCCCGGAATGACCATATGAAACATACATGTAGTCCTGACTCCCGCTGGAATAAGTTTTGTAACAGACTGGCTCTAGAGTAGGACTTCACTAAGTCTTTTGAAACTCTTGCATTAGATTCATTTTTACGAGGGACTTGGGTTACTCTTGGTAATAGTTTAATGTATAGAGTGCGATTTTCCCCGGGACCACTCACAATAAATTCTAGTCATATTGGTAAACTGGTTTAATTTTTGATATTAAATTGATTAATATTTTTGAGGATAACTTTGAAAAGAAACAGAAAAAAAACAATTTTTACCATATATCTCTATTATAATTATCTTTACTTTTCATAAGAAGTGGGGGCTTTGGAAGGGGATTAAATAAATCCCATTTCGGCATAGTGACTTTGTCATTGAAATCCAATTAGCCCCACCCCCACCCCACCCTCCCTTCCGTTCAACACAAGAAATTTTCATTCTATGAAAGCCGGTTATCCCCTTTTCACCACGGATTTATATTTAAAGTGTTATTTTTTCATTGACGCCCACCCCTTTTCAAGCTTAAACACCCTCACACACTTTTTCAAAGCATGGTCAAAATCTCACAAAGTTAACGATATACATAATCTTGTTGTGAAAAAGTTAACACATCCAACCCAAAAAGATTTTGTAAAAAAAGGTTTTAGAAATTGGATAAATTTTGGTTTTTTTTTCAATTATGCTGTGAAAATTATTTATAAATCTGTCTCGTTGTTCCCACTTTCAAAAGCATAAAGTTTTAATAATTCTTTCAATAAAAATATAATGACAGGGGATATTTTGCATGTACATGTATAAATGAAAAAAAATAGAATCATGAAAATTTTCTAAGAAAGATTACTGTATAACAATTCAAAACTTTATATAAATATATCTTTCAATATATATATATATATATATATATATATATATATATATATATATATATATATATATATATATATATATATATATATATATATATATATATATATATATATATATATATATATATATATATATATATATATATATATATATATATATATATATATATATATATATATATATATATATATATATATATATATATATATATATATATATATATATATATATATATATATATATATATATATATATATATATATATATATATATATATATATATATATATATATATATATATATATATATATATATATATATATATATATATATATATATATATATATATATATATATATATATATATATATATATATATATATATATATATATATATATATATATATATATATATATATATATATATATATATATTATGCACATTTTCTTTTTTTCCCACTAAATTTATTGTGTGGCTTGGCCAAAACCAAACAGATAGCACCAGTTTTTAATGACAGGCATGGCAAGTATACACTGAAATAAAGAAAATTCAATTGGAGTTTCGGAAGAAAATAATTGTGAAATACCTATATTGCAAAAGCAGGGTCATTGATATATTTTTCATTGTATGTACTATTTGCATAATCCTACGTATATAAATAATGTTCATGTGGATAGGAAAACTTTGTGATAAGGAAATTTTAAAATGCTTAGCAAACGGAAAGCAGATTTCCCTAAATAACTGTAGGGGAATTTAACGTCTATTTATAGATTGAAAATTATCAGCAGGAATAATGGACTCACAGATTGAACATAGCAAGGTTCGTAAAATATAATATACATTAAAGACTTTCTGCTTAACATTAAATCATTCTTACTTTTTCTTAGTCTGATATCTTGTTTAACCACTCCTATTTCTCCCAAATGTCAAAAATGAAAATTAACTCTGATATTTAAAATGTTTACATCATTAAATCTACTTTCACTTTAACTTTAAGACTTTTAAAAATTGTTTCTAACAATGTTGAGCTTATGCAGTTGTCATATACACATATATGTGTATTGATATTGAGTCCAAACATATTTTATAATCAATTAAATCAATAAGCATGTACATGAATTTGTTCGGTAAGGAATTCGGATGATTATGTACGGATTTTAAATTCTGTGTATACTCCCTACAAATACAAAAATGTCTATTGGATTTGAGAAATGAAAGTAATATTTTTTTCCATTGCCTGATGTATCAAAGATAAAAATTGGTCGGAAAACGTCATCAATGCGCGCAGTTGGTAACTTTCATTACTATTTAGTATTTACGACCACGACCTAGTGAATGGAAGTAAAATATTTAACATATATTCGCTTAATTTAGACATTTTTCATGTATTTATAGATTCCACCAACTAAAATGAAATAAAAATCAAAAATGAAGATATAACATACTTTACATGATATTTTTTTTGGATTTCTTTCTGAGAACTTGGCTACTTTATTAGCATTATTAACATTTATGTTTGACTTCAAATGGTGAAACTTTAATTTGTATGAAACAGAAATTAGAACTCTTTTCTTTTGTTGATAGGAAGTTGGGTCAGAAGATTTTCCAGATATGGAGGCAGTGATTGAGAAGGTAAGATGAAAATGTTCTATCAATCCCCAAGAGAGAGAGAGAGAGAGAGAGAGAGAGAGAGAGAGAGAGAGAGAGAGAGAGAGAGAGAGAGAGAAAACAATTGTTTATCACAAATCAATATAAAGAGTCCAAGGACAATTCATCAAAACTTTAAAGAGAGAAATTCGTGATAAGGAGAGATGAGAGCTATGTATAAATTAAAACGAATTTTGAAATTATATACAGTTGAACTTCGATATCTCGAACTCCGATATCTCAAATACCATGTATATATCGAAGTGACGTGGAAGTCCCAACCACTTAATCTATAAGAATCTCGAATCCCCGGTTATCTTTTTTTTTTCTCAGCCGAAATGTTCGAAATAACGAAGTTTGTCTGTACATGCATTTGCAAAATTGTAAGAAAATAAAATCATCCAGTACTATGCATTTTCAGTTGAAGAACGTGAATGAGAAAATGGATATAGTACAAAAAGAAAATATGTTCATCACTAAGAGATTAAATTCAGAGGAAGAATGGAGGTAAACTATGTTCAGATAATTTAATTCTACACATGTCTGGATTAGACAAAAAAAGTTGTTCATGGAGCTTAACACTTACTTTTGATATAATTGTCAGTTATATTATAGACAATTATTTAGTTAATTTGAATCCCAAAAAAGATAAATGATTCTCTAGCTACTATTCACATTAGTTATCACTAACTTCGATCATTATTTTGCTGCAATTGTTTGTACTTGTATTGAAATGAATGAGTAATCAGTTAGGAACTGCTTTAATATCTGTTCTATTTCACAGTAAAGTATCCGAAAGCGACGATAATAAACTAGGTAAGACATTTAATTATTTGTTTCCTTTACCAAATGAGATCTAAACCTACACTACATGTTTCACGTTATTTTCCCATTTCATAGATACAATTTTAAGATAATGAAAAAGAATTAAACAAGAAAAAAAGTATAAACATTGTAAAATAAAATCCATAGTGTAACTATTAACAATTTGACTGTTATTATTAGAATTTGGTTCATTCTCTTTAGACAAGCTCTTAGCTCAGGTAGTAGAACTGTCTGAAACAGATTCCAGACAGAACAAAGAAATATCGGAGTTAATCACAGCAATTCTGACAACAAATGAAAACATCTCCAAACTGAATCAGTCTATTGGTCAACTCAGAGATGTCAATACGATGGAAGCTTCAGGGACTTCTGATGTTCTTCAACATACCACTGAAGATGATGATCAAAAAGAAGATATGGATGACAATGTGCAGAGCAGAACTGATGTTGATTTAAATCAGTCTGATTATTTTAGTGAGGAAATACCTGAAGAACAACCAAGAACATTATCTGAAAGTAGAGATGAGTCATCAAACAATTCTTTCGTGGAAGTAGCAGAAGATAAAACCGATGAAGAATTGAATACAAGTGAAGAAAAAACTGATGATCCTGACGTCAGTGGAAGCATTGGCGAGGAAGATGATTCTATTGAGGGAACGAAATCTGAACATTCCTCAGTGGAAGACCACAGTTCCGAACCTAATGGACACATCTTGTTGGGAAGTCATGTTGAGGGTAATTCCGTCTCTCTTGAACCTGAAAACTCTGTGTCTGAATCAGTGAAGCGTTCTATGGACATTAACAGCAAGGAATCCGAACAACAAAGTCAAGAAAAAAGTAGTTCATTTCAAAGTGTAAGAGCAATGGAGGAGATACTGACTGGAGCGGAGAGTAGTAGGAAACTGAGAAGGAGGCGAACTCAGCGTGACTTTGACAACAGGCTTGTTGTTATGACTGAGGAATCGAAAAATATTGAACAAAAGTTAGGCACGACGACAAAGGATTTGCATAATGAAGAAAAGAAAACAGACAATAAGACTGAGTTTCCTAGTCAGGAAGGTAAATGTGTCATCATTGAATTTAAAGCTTTATCATGCATGTGTAATAACATCATGTAGCTTCATTTTAAAATATATCGGTTCTGAAACTATACACATAAAATGCATACGCACATGAATCCTTTTTACTAACAAATGTACACCTATACTTGTACATGTATATAAATGTTACTTATAGATCCAGTAATAAATTAAAGTCGCAATAAGTAGATACAAAATAACAGTCTTCTTGATTTTTTGTACGTATGTGTGTACACATACTTTGCCCTCAGTGCAGTTATGAATTCTTGATAGAATAATTACATTTTTTCAGATAAAAAGTTTGCATTGGTAAAGACCAGACGAGTTCCTACAGACCACTGGCTGGAAGAGGCACACATAGCGGGACAGAAACGTAAAACATTATCATATTTTCTCTTCAATGTATTTAGGGATCTTGAAGCTCTGCTGGTTAGAGGCCAAAAGAATTTCTTAGATAAAAGTTAGATTGCATTGAACGGGTATACCTGTTTGTTTTATTGTTCTACATAACCCTCTGAGAGGTTTTGTCAAATTTCACGAAAACCTGATGCAAGTGTTGAGTTAAGGGCAGATGATACAAACAATTTTTTTTCTTTGGGGAGACATAATATCATCTCTCAAGTTTAGAAAAGTGGATAATGCCTAGATTTTTTTCTACTACTAACTGGAAAATGAAATTGACTTGGAAAATTCAAGTAAAATTTCAATAAGATAACAAATATTGACAAATCACTCTCAGTAAAGGTTTGCAGATGAAAACAAATTTCAGAATATGTTACCTTCAAGTTGATGCTAAAGGTGCAATAAAAACTTTTTAAAAAAAAATATACCAAGCCAGGTGAATTTTATGAGAAAACAAAATGACAAAAAATAAGCAATATCACATAGGCTGATTTTTACCAATTTGCTTTTCCTAAATAAAATTCACCTGGCTTGGTATATTTTTCTAAAGTTTATATTACACGCTTAGCACCATGCTAACATGCATATTCTGAAATTTGTTTTCATCTGTAAACCTTTACGTACGGAGTGTGTTTTGTCCATATTTGTAATATTATTGAAATATTACTAATATTTCTAAGTCTATTTCATTTTCCAGTTCTTAGGAGAAAAAATTCTAAGAATTATCCACTTTTCTAAACATGTGGCATGATATGTCTCATATAGAACACATTAATCTCCATATTTTTTTTATGTTGATGAATGGTATTGTCATGATTTTTAAAAGATATGATTACAGGTGGAATTGAAGATCATTCAAAATGAAATATGTTTCAGTTTCTATAATACAATAACATGTAGTTGATTAAATGACTATTAAAAATCAATTAAATAGAGAACCCACCTCAGCAAAACTTATCATTTCTTATGGTGTTATCGTGATTATATTTTTCAAAACTCACTGTAGCCTAGTTAACATACCGAGTTATACTGGAGGATTCCTATAATTCATTTAAAGGAATAATAACGATAAAAGTTTATTTTTGTCGTTCCCTTTGTTGATCTCCAAATCTGTGCAATCTACCTTATAAATATCTATTATTTATTAGATAAGGATTTATTGTTTCAACATGGAAGTGGATTTGACACTATATTCATTCTGGATACATCTGCCAGCATGGAGGGTGATGGCATTAAACAACTCAAAGGAACAGTTACTGACATTCTTAATGGTAAAAAAAACATTTGCACTTTGGACTCTAAAGTTTTGTTTTGAAAAAAAAATACAGTTTAGATAAATACCATCATGATCATTTTTTCTAAGACTTTTTTTTCAGCATAAATGTATTTTTTAACTGATGAATGATAAATCTTGTTTACAGAATACGAAAGATTTTCTTCATTGGATCAAAATGTTGCTGTTATCACATTTGGAAAAGAAAATAAATTCCTTTGCTATTATTCCAGCCGATACTATGAGATAAAACAGTCTGTTGGTAAATGCGTTCCCCTTTCAAATTAATAATATTGGTGTTTTATTTTTTCAAGAAACAAAAAAGATTTTTTTAATTTAAACTGATACATGAAAATTTGAAGGAAAATAACAGAAGTGCATTCTATTTCAGAAAAATTAACATGCAATGGTCCGTCACCAATAGGTGCAGGTCTTTTACTATCGAAAGGTGCACTCAGTAAGTTTGTTGTAACTTCATATCTATACAAGTATATTGTTTATATAATTATAAAATGTATTATTAAAATGATAAATACTTTTAACACTGGTTGATAGTTGGAGTAAGCCGTGTGGGGAAATGGAACATCAGACCAAATATAATTCTTATTTCGGATGGCAGGACGACAGATATTCATTATCCCGAAGGCCCTGAGGACCCGGATGTATATGATAACGGGAGGGTATGTTGGATTTAAGATACTGATTTTAAAGAACATAACAAATTAAATCATCATTGGAAATATCCATTTCTTAAGTGGAATGTAAACTAAATATTGTGTGTCGGAAACGTACACCCATATAATACAGCGCAAAAACAACGAAAATTAAAAAAACTGTGAAAAATAGGATTTTACAGTGTCATAAATTTGGACATATAAGAAATATATGGAATTATAAGTTAACTGTTCAAGCACTCAACGTAGATACGTGTACTCAATACTACTCTTTACAGATACATACCTGTTATAAATATTCAAAGATCTACTGATTTGAAGACGGGTGGAAAATTTAAATATTGGTGCAACTATTTAAATATATGTTACTTCAGTGTTCAGTATTTTAAAAGGGGATATTATCTTTTTAATATATTTTTCGAACAGTTGGGTTGCTGATCTTTTAAATTGTGTTTATAAAATTTTGTATCCTATAGTGTGTATATGATTTATTTGTTTTATCATTCTTATGCACAAAATTCCAGCAGGTCAGCATCTTTATTATCAAGAATTGATAAGGGTATTTATCTAATATTGCATGTATGAAGCTTAGCAATATTTCGCCATCATAAATTTAAAATAGTAAAATTGATTGATAACGTCTATTACAGACACTTGCAGAATTAGGGAATATTGTCGATCATCTCGCAAATTTAGAGGTTCCAATTAAATGTGTTCCGGTCGGTGATCCAGACATGGTATGTTTTTTATCTCTAGTTTCATGTGAAGATAAGATAATGATCCAAAAACAAAATCTGGAATTTGAATTTAAAAAACTTAGTATAAATGTAACAATTAGTTGTACACGTATTAATTATTGCTATATCAAATATTACATGTTTGTAAACATTCACATTTTGCATATAAATAGCTATCATCCAGAAAACTATTATTAGGCTTTTTGACGTTTAATGAATTATTTCTAATGTCATGTTTCTAGTCGGTCCTTGAAATGATATCTGGTCTTTCCTTTGGTGGAAAAATCGTCCATTTGCATGAAACTAGACGGCTTGGGAGGTTACCACGCAACGTTGTAAGTCAATGTGTACTTCTTTCAAAGTTTTGATACATTTTTAAATCTTGTTTTTTACGTATTTATTTCATGGGTTTTGATCGGATTCAAAATGTAGTCTGCTGAAATTACAAATGTGAACGTCAAGCAACATTCTAATTGTTCTTTGACCAAAAGGCTCTATTCTCATATTATCTTTCTTTTCATGATAAATGTACGTGATTAAAGTCCTGTCTGTAAACCTCGTTCTAATCAACAAAAATACTTAAATGAATAAAAACCTCCATTCTTTAGACAACAATTAAGATGTATTCTATAAATATAATTTATGTTCTCCTCAATGAAACCTTGGGCCCAAAATGTATCAATCAAGGCATCCGGTTTTTCGTTTTTATTCTATATCCTTAAATAGTTTAAATTGTATATTATATATATTGCAGAAGCATATATTCGCTTCATTTTGGATCTTGAGAAAATGACATGAACTTACATTCAATTTTTCCTTATTATCCCTCTTTTCAGCAAACATTTATTTCTAGTACACAGAAAGTGTAGAGTGCATAGAATTTGGCATAAAAAAAGGAGAGAAAAAAAATGAAATTGTTTACAGACATTGCAGTTTTTTTAATTTATGAATTGCTTTATTAACAAAAGAAGATTTTTTGAAACTCAGATGCACGGTACAGAAATGAAGATTATTTTCTATTTTACAAAGAAGATGATAGAATAGAATCAATATTGTCAATAGACAATCGTATATATTTGGAAATAAAAGATCCAGAAGATCTAAACGTTAGAGTATCCTTAAAAAATCATAGACAGGTACTTGCATGTAGTTTCTAATGGTTTGTAGAGAATTGCTGCAGAGTTGCATGCTATCTTAAGAAAACCCACAGAGATGGACAAACCAACATTTGAAGCTTTGTTACCTAGTATGGTGACGGCGACAGACCTAACTCAAGACGATACGGTTAGTAGTTAATAATATGTAATTATCCATATGTTCAGAAAATCACAGTGTGTTGGATATTTAAATATGTTGTTCTTTATTTGTTATTTAACGTCATTGGAGAGAATCATTTTTCACTCATATGGAGACGCCACCGCTTGCCGGTGAAGGCTGTAAATTAATTTTTTTTTCTCTACTCGGCACTCAGGGTCATTTACAAGTAAGTATTTTTTTTCGTTTCAACACCTACTGCGACACGAGACCTGGGTTTATACAGTCTTATAAGAAAGTTTCCGCAGCCAACAGTGACTATAGAGCAGATACTCTAATTACAGCGCCACGCGGGCGACTAAATGCTTTTTTGCAATTAAATTGTTTAAAATTGTGAATTATTTTAAGATAAATCTAAGAATGATGAAGCTTTACATTCAGTAGTAACTAAATCAGACCAAATAGACCACATATTTATACATTGTATACAATATTTCATTTTTTTTAGTTTGACATAAATAAACCCAATCATTATATTATATAGCTTAGTTATATATCTGTACTATTTCAACCAGGATGACATATATGAAATGGTTACTGGATCGCCAGAAGAATTTCAGCCAGTAGTTGACAAAGAGGAAAAAGAAAAAGATGAAGAATGCCAAGAGAGGGACCCTAACATGCCTCACCTGGGCACCCGAGTAAGGCGTGGTCCGGACTGGAAATGGGATGACCAGGATAACCATCAACCAGGGACCGTGACAGGACACCCAAAACAGGGTAGATTCCTGTTACTACTGTCCAAAATATATGCTTTTCACATGAACGTAGTGATTTATGCTATTGTGTGCTCTCTCCCGTCCTTTAATTTGATACATTGATTATAGGTCTTGCATAGACAATATTAATGATAAGTAGACAATTGATGGATTTATTCCAATCTGTTACAGTAATTACTTTCGTTGATTGTTATTCTTCAGCTGGTTGGATTTCTGTGGAATGGGATACAGGGAAGGGATATACATACAGATATGGTGCTGAGGGATGCTATGATGTCGTAGTATGTGATGATCCTCGAGTATTGAATGATGAGCTGATAGCGGTCGGATGCTTGGTTTCTAGGGGTAAGAAATCTATACACAGTTCTTACCTGAATACGATAAAACTTCGTCTAAACAATGAAGATCTGATGGCTTGTGTGTTTTCTGCTTCTTTTCTCCTAGTATATGCTTAATAAATAAATCATTTCATGATCATTTCTTGCAAATAATCCATGTACAGGTATGAAGGCACACCTCACTACTTCTCTTACAATTATATTCAATGTTCTGTCTTCTTGATCTATATGCAATACTCACAGGGTGATATTGTCAAAAGGGGCTGTTAACTTTTCCTAGTCACTAAATACCACCTTTGCAATTCCTGGATGTCTTTTTTATCTTTTTAAACATGTTAAAGATTTGTATTATTTGTAGGATTTCGGAGATTGATCTCTGTTCGTTGATTCTACTTTTCATTACAGCTACTAGTATTATTGATTTATGTGTAAAACTTAGAAACAACTATTAGTTGATAAGTGCTTAAAACTTTGCAAAAAAAGCAGACATTTAACATTGTGTTAACCACTTAGAATTTATTTTTGAAGGAATGGACTGGGAATGGGGGGACCAAGATGGAGGGGCAGGCAGTATAGGAGCTGTTTATCGTGTCAATGACAGTGCAATTATCCACGTAGGTTTTCAATGAGTTTCATGTTTTCAGGTTTTTAATGACATTTTCTTCATTCAAAAAGATGTAGACACTTGTCTTCTTTTCTAACAGATAATGATAAAAGATAAAGAATATATACTTAAATAACAGAATGTGTAAAGCCTTGTTAGAATGAGTATTTGCATTTTTTCATGTGTTTATTCCTTGATACTTGAAAAAAAGATATAAAGACAAGGAGTAACAGTAATATAAAAAGCGTGCTTTACGTATTTTTTATATGTGCATACATTTATTTGCATACTCTCAAAGAGAGTGTAAGTTGTTGCAAATTTATTTTGTCTTCTTATTAGGTGCGTTGGCCCAATGGTAGCAAGAGTAATTATCGTTTTGGATACGATGGAAAGTTTGATGTTCAACTTTGGTGAGATCTTAATTCATATCATCTTATGCAGGGCGATATCTTTAGATTTTTTCTGTATATGACCTAGCTAGTCTAGGTCATTTTAGAATATGTTTTCTGAGTATATGAATTGGAATAAAAAAAATAGAACATACAGTCAATGAATTCAGTACAAGTTAACATTTTTTAAAACAAATTTGTTTCTCTAGTGATCCATTCTCTTCGGAAGTGAAAGAAGCTTTAAAACGTCAGAATCTGATGTCTTCTGCTAGTAGTCAACAAAGGAACCCGCCTTCTCCGTCCAAAGCAACGTCAAATATCGGTAAGCTACTGCAGTTTTGATTAAGAAGCTTTTTTTTGAAAATGAATTTGGGTGACATAATTGGTATAATCATTCCTTACAACTACTTTTCAAGCTATTTAATTGTTTAATTTTTTTAGATCTAAATAAAGGTAAAGATCCAGAAAAACAACATGTAGCTGAGGAAGAAAAGATGTCTCCTGAAGACTTAAAACAAGCTGGTGCCTCCCTGAACATAATGGATATGGCACCCCCTGTAAAGCACTCTGTTTGGTCAGATTTTGATTTCCCTGCTGATATCTCAAATAACCTGTCAAACTTGAGAAACAGACGAAAACCTTCTGCCAAGGTTACAGGTACAATATTCAGAAATCCAAACAATGCAGGTAATACAAAACAGGAAATTTTTCTGTTCAAAGAAATGCACGTTTGACTTTATACATGAACTACAAATAAATTTTATTTGTGTATAAATACTGTACGAGTCGTATGTGATTTACCGACTCAAAAATGTAAACACATATTAAAATAAAAGATATAGGTATTAATTCCTATTTTCATTTTAGGGGGAAAAGAAAAGACAAATGATAAACATGAAACAGATTTGAAAGATAAATTATTTGGAAGCACTGGTGCTTCAAAGGATGTTTCAAGTCCAGAGGTTTCAAATCCAGGTCTATCATTAAGAGTCGCCTCGCAAAAACGCGAAAACGAAGAAAGTGCACAGGCAGATCCAAAGGTTAAAACTGTAGACAGTGTTAATAATGCAACGACAAAGTCATTTGCAAACAACCAAGTTTCTATAATGAATCAAACGCCTTTAGAAAACGAGAAAGACATCAATGAGGGCGACAATTTATCAAAAATTGAAGTAACTGAGTCTAACAATAAAAATAAGGACATCTCAGTTTCCACTTCAAAACGTTTGGAAGACCACCATACAGAAAATAAGCAAAAGACAAATAGCTCTTCAAGCGTTCAAGATTCAGTCTCTGCAACAACGTGTTGGGAGTGGAAGGATTCATCTGGACAGTGGAAACTTTATCCTGGGGATGTACAAGATAAATTGAGGAAAAACTTTATGAAAAATCCGAAATCAACAGTGCTTATATCTTTAGAAAATTCATGGTAAGGGTATATTTTCAATTATTTTAAGGTTTGTACCTTGATATTATCTAAATTTCATTGTCCAATGTAAATTGATTCATTTCGATGCTATCTTGAAATGTTTTAACAAGAATGTAAAAAAAAGAGAAATACTGGACTTTCAATTTTATTAGCAATGTATGTAAAAATTTAATACTATTTGCTGAGTAAATATGATTTATGTTCAGTTTCAGAGTTGTGCTATCTAAGAGCAAACATATCAACACAGGAACCAAGGAAACCTCAGAAATTAGGAGATTTGGTAATTAAACATGCATCAAATAATAGTGTTTATATTTTGAAGTGTTATTGAAAAAAAAAAGTTTCAAATTTATTTCATGAAACGACACAAATTTTCAACACTTACTAATTTTGTCTTTATAAATTTCATTATCTTTAATCCGTTTGGGGAAAATTCTCAAAGGAAGAAAAATTTTTCTTGCACGTTTAAGTATTGAAAACCTACGTGAAAGTTTGTTTGAATTACAGATAATTACTGCATATATATTATAATACGGAAAAAGCAGTATCAGTCTGGATAACTTTTAAGCTGACTGATTTTTTTTTCAGATCCTGATCAAGTAAAATGACAGAGAGAACCCAAATAAATTTGTCACAATACTGAAAAAAGAAATTTTTAAAATTTTTTCCTTCCAATATTTCAAAGTAAAGTGATTATTTATTTAATTTAAACTTAATGAGTGCCATTAACAGATTAAACATAGCTATTAATTATTTATTTTCTTGTTTCATTCTTTTTATTTTTGACCTGAGCCTGATAGATGGATTGCATAATTCGTGTGAACTTAGAACACTTGTCCAAAATCTTTGTCATTCCATGTTACATTTGTATATCATTTATTTATCAGCTTGCACTATGTGCCATCGTTAAAATGTAAAATAAATATGATATCTTTGCGTTTTGTTTAATATCTCTCTTTAATATGGTATAAAACAATGCAGAAATGGTTAAAGGCATTTGAATAAAGTGTTTGTAATGTACCATTTATGCAACAACGTTAAATTAGTACAGGGAAGTACTCTTTTGTTGATATTAGAAGGGCGCTGTCCCTGAGTTGTTTCCCTACATTATACGTCCAAAAATTCAGTGACGTCACACACGATCTGTTAGCATATCTGGATTATTTTATTCAACACATGCAGTATTGATTTAAAAAAAAAAGATCCCCAGAAACGCATAGTTAGGGATTTTCGTCCATGCGGGGCTTTGCAGGTGCAGAGACATCTTCCGTCTTCTCTTGTGTTGAATTTTTGTTTTAAAAACCATATTCTTTAAAGAATTCAGTGCATCATTGCATTTTTTCTGCCCCCTGATTTCTCAAAATTTGAACTGAATCATATATATATTACGCTAATTTTGTACATCACTGAATAAAAGAGAATCCAATCTGACTTTGTCTGGGATTTTTTCATTTTTTATGCGTAGTTATATAATGGAATACAATCTCCGAAGTAGCAATGTTTTGGGAAATTTTCGAAATTCAGTGCAATTCTCGGCAATTTTTCATTAAATATGAACGCATGCTTGATCATGATTCATATGTCCATCTTTCATTTAGAATATTGCTGCAATATGAAAGGGGGCAAAAATATGTAATACACCACATTTAGCTATTTGCTATTTTTTTGTGCAACATAAACTTCTTTTGTTTTGATCAGATTATGACGCAATTTTTTTAATGTAAAATACAGTATTTTTTAAAATAACGCCAAAATAAACTGAAAGTCAATATTACGCAATGGATGATGACCGTCGTGTTTTACTTTGAAAAATAAAATTAACTTCTGGCTTGTATTTTTGAAAATAAATAAAAATTCTTAATTGATTAATCTTTTAATTTTGATTATATATAAATAAATATTTTTGCAGACGAAACAAGCTTTATTTTTGGGTACTCATATATGTTTAATTTTATACTGCGGAAGATATTTGTTGCTTGTTTGTATTTTGATACTGTAAACGTGGTGAGCTTTTTACGCCAAATCCTATTGTTGCGTCAACAAACCCGCGATCTACCTAAATTAATAATTTCATGCTTCTATGTCTGCCTTTTCAATTACATTTTTATTTCCTGATTGGTAAAAAAGAGATTTCTACGGAAAAACCCTTCTAATTGCCGATCACCTGAAAATGTGATTTATCAATTAGAACATTTTAATAAATTTTCAATTACCATTGCATATTGTCATAAGCACAGAAATTCAAATCTGAAGCACTCAGTTCTTACTAATTACTTTCAATTCAGCGTATCTTCCTTTGTTATTTATGTTTGTGTTTATCATTGGTGCATGGTCTGATTCCTGTACCCTGTCATTGTGAATGGGTTCATAGTATACTGTATTTGTAATTTTGCTTCCCGGTTTTTTGACAGCTTTATAAACAACAAGTACAGTTATCACCACAATCACAAACAAAATTAAAGGTACAAGGAAGACGATTAGTGTGGTGGATAGACTGCTTCTGGATTCGGGTGTAGAAAAAGTATCTGAACGATTGAGAATTGACTCTGAGGAATTTGTCTGAGGAAAGGTTACAACATTCTCCCGTATTATTCCTACTGCGAATATGTTACCTGAAACAAAAGCAAAAGATATTTCAAGTGCTATAAATATATGAAACATATACTAGTATGTAAATTTATATAACTTTAAATCACTTTTCATGAGCGAGAACTTTCATTCTGGCATATATTTGTATTATTAAGGATTATATACACTAAAAACAAAAAAAAAAAAATAAAAAAATAAAAAAAAAACAATAGCTCGAGAAAATTTTGACTCGCAAATAAATTGCAAATAGGCATCTCGCTAAAAATAAGGTGTCGCGAAAATAAAGTGGTCTGCAGAAGTTCATTGATGACTGTTTTTATACAGTTGAAAAGTATATTTTTGGAATGAAGCATATCAGAAAAATTACCAAAATATTTGCGCTTTGGGGGAAGGGATTTTGTTGTGAAAACTGAACTGATAGTTAAAGAATTCTCTTCCACTGGGAATATGTCCTTGGCCAAAACTGAAAACGCAAAGGAGAGCAAATTTTATTTAATGCTTAAATTAAAGAACACAAAAATGATAGAAAGGTAAAGTTTTATGGTAAATACGTGTACAATATAGCATCTTTCATGTAGCAGACGTTAAATCTCGTATGAATAAAACATTATACAAGAAGTTTTTATCAAGAAAAACACGTATTTTATTTTATGCATAATTAGAGTTAAAACGTATGCAAGAAAATCAACATTTGAAAATATCCCTACATATCTATATTTTAGTGTTGGCAACGAGTACCCGGTTAACCGGTTAACCGTCGAACGATGCCAGTATCGGTTAGTAAAATTGCTATTCGGTTACTCGGATAAAAATACATTTGTCATATTTAATACATGTACGTATGAAATAATTTTTATGTTATTTCTAAATGTATATTGACACATTTCCTTAATTTAATTATCGTTAGGCTAAACAAATTCCCGTTTCAAGTGACATTTAAAATCAAAATTCTTCGAAGATATGGGGGGGGGGGGGGTCTTCAAAAAAGCAAAAGAATGAAATTAATAATACATACAGAAACTATAATATTAAAAAACTCATCCGAGTAACCGGGTACTCGATCGGAAGATTAAGCGAGTAACCGGTTACTAAAAATCGTACGATTTGCCAACACTACTATATTTCGATCAAATGACGCCTATGCATGTATGATAGCTGTTAGTGCTACAACGATGACGCCAGACGGCAATATGTAAATCGGACTTATTCATACTTTAAACTAATCTTATGACATATCTTCACCTACCGCAGCCAAATGAAATGTTGCAGCTCTCCTTTTTACACAGACATCTTTGTTGGCAATGCTCCCCATAATAAGGATATGGACAGGGCATATCACATACTACTCCAGTGTATCCCACATTACATTCTATAACAATACTCATTTGTATGTTTGAAGATAATGTAAATGGACAATTTTAATTAAATCTTATAATATTATTTTGAATTAAAATTTGAAATACTTTAAAAGATACTAAATGAGTTAAAACACATTTTGTGTTTAGATATACGAATGTAGCTTAGGTAAAGATCAGATGATGAAAAAGAAGTTTTGTACAATTTATTCAAAGGGCTACAGCCTTTAAGTTTACTTACTTATACAAGACCTTGTTGCTTCATTCCACTTATATCCAAAACAACAACGGAATGATCTGGAAACGCATTTGAACAATGATTAGTGAATTTTAATTCTAAAATATGTCAAATTGTCTTTTTTTCTTACAGTTTATTTAAGGGGGATGTACAAGCCATATTGGATCTAGTCTGGTGTAAACTAAGAAATACCAAGAATGCGCTTAATACTCTACTAAACTAGCTCAAAGTTACTCAAAGTGCTAATGCACTAATTACCCACTGTTAGAGACCAAAATTAGTAAATAATTAAGTTTATTTTGTCTTAATTAGAAGAAAATTAATCATGTTAGAACTGCGCAGCTACAGCATTCATGAGATGAAAAAAGCATTGAAAATGGAGTTAGTTTGATTCATTGATAATATGGCTACAACCATTTGTTTCGTTTTTTTCTTGTCATTATCCATAATTCTTGAAAATTTTATTTTTCATATGGGTGTCTTCCTGAGGCCATGTGTTTATTTCGTCCGCCATTCCTCTGTCACACAGAGTTCGAATTACAATGATTTTAGAATAAATGCGACCATAATAACATCAAGACAAGAAATTATAAGTAATAATAATTAGGTTATATTACTTACTACTTTTATTTGTTGCATCGCATCGTCTGATTAATGAAAAAACGCGATTTTAATCTCACTCCAGCAAATCGGGAAAAACAATTCTGTTTACAACTCGAAATTCCTCGTTAATATTATTCCACTAAGCACATGGTTGGCATGTGCATATATCTGCTGTGGATAGATCCGTTTATTACCATGATTATATTTAATTTTTATGGAACAAGTCTTGATAATTTGTTGGTTTCTTTAAAACTCAAGAAAAAAAAGATAAAAATGTCCTAAACATATGTGATTACGGTGGGTCTTTTTTCTGTGGCGATAGAAGTTATTTTCAAATGAGGCACTACAAGGAGGATGCTTAGCATTTAATTTGAAAATGTTAAACAATATGCAGTGCATGAAAAATAAATTGTAATTACATGTCTTACATTCGAAAAGTTGGTACATATGTCTATTTTGTTTAGAAGTTAGATAGAAAAAATAGGCAGTTATAGGATTTCCTTCAGGCACCTCACATAAATAGCTAGAATGTTTGCAATGACCAACACATTGTATGGGGTCATGTTTGGACACAAAAACGCATCATGTCTTATTATGTTGACAACGTTGTAAGCTCTCGCTCATTGAACATACGAAGCATGATAAAATATAATGAGTTGTTTCTATGAAATTTAGAAGCGAGCACAATGTTTGCAAAGAAAGGTCCATTGCATACGCTAAGTCTATCATCGCAAAAAAGTGAGTGCTAACCCCACCCACCCCCCCCCCCCGCCCCGAAAATCCTATGTTTGTTTTTCAAAATAGTGTCAAAGATTAAAAAAAAATTGCTAAGTATGACGTGATGGAACATGTACAAGCCTTATAACACCACTTGTTATAAAAATATTTGGTTGCCCTCTCTCCCGATCTACTGCCTAGAAATGGCCCGACTCATTTTTTTAACATCCCATTACACGATATTTTTTTCTTTTTCTTCCGTCAACAATTCTGTTTAAATTTAAAGGAATTTTTTTCTCACCTATAAATACGGACCCAATAATTTTTCCCTGAGTTGGGAGGACCACCAAACATCATTTTAAAAATGTTTATATGTTGATTTTTTCTCTTTACTTTGTACAATTGTAATTTTGAAAATATGGGCAAATAGAAAAAAAATTATTCATTAAATCTCCTAACCCACTCTGAATGATTTCATGCCTTTTCAACTGTTGCTCCTCTGTAATGAAAATTGTAAATGCATGTTTATTTGACACAGTATACGAGGGGTGATAAAAAAGTAAACAATATTTTAGGTATTTGATATTTATATTATTGTTGAAATATTCAAGTATTTTTCAAAGTGTAAAATTTTAATTGAAGGTCTTTGATAGCATATTGCTTTATTAAAAACACATCCCTTTTCAAACTTGCTCTCACCGGGCAACATAACAAGTATCATATTTAACCATCTGCCTTCCTTCACTAAAACGATATCCAATCATTGATTGAAATTATAGGAAGCCATTTAATAAACTGTGAACAAATTCTTATACGCTACTTCAAAGGCATTTCTAAGATATACATGTGCCATAAATATTATAGTCGTTTGTTGAACGAGTTCCACTGAGACAACCATTTTTCGTCAAAAGTACATGAATAATGACGTCATTTTCAGATTGTGACATCACAAACAAGGAGCAAAACTTCAGCATATGCTATTTATAGAACTTGTGTTTGGCTATCTAATCTGAATTGTGGTTTTGTAGATATAGAGATATTTCGCGAACTTTTTGATAACGTTTCGTACTAGCAGGTACTGAAACAAGGTCATTCGTATCAATTTTATGTGTCTAATTTCTTTGTGTTTTATTGGTGATAATTAAAATTTTAATAGATAATATAATTTATCTGTGGCAAACTTACAAACTCTTAATTTTTAACTTTGATGGTGCTCATTTTTCCTTACCTGGAATCAAAGAGTTTAAATTTTTTTAAATTAATACGTAACTATTTAACATCTGTTCGATAATAATACTAAATAAATTACTTCAAGCCACACTATAACACCTTTCCTCTTTTAAAAGTGTTCATATTATTTGAAATATTTTGCAACTGTAATTCTCTTCTACATTTATAGATTGTTATGCCCCTCCATATTAAGAAGAGGTCTGGAAAACAAGATTCTGTTCTAAAAATAGACCACGTGCTGCTATCCATGAACTACTTTCATGGTTCTTTACACTCTTTTTGAAGACAACGGTACCTTGTTTTAAACTTAAAATTATCATTTAAAAGTGCAAAATTTAGTCATTTTCTCAACAAATGGTTGTAGAGATAACATTAATGCACAGTTTGCATATTTTTTTGGATTTTTTAAGGCTCTGCTGAATTCTGTAGCTGCGCAGTTCTAAGGAGCATATCAAAAGCATTTTTCTGCAAAAGTATAGATTAAATATGCACAACATGCATTCGGTTATGCATATTTATTGTATCTTTATCAAAAAGACTTAAAATTTGATCAAAATATAATGTATTTTAGCCATTTGAAGAAATGTTTACATTTTGCTCTCACTGCACTAAAAGTGGCCGTACATCCCCCTTAAGATTTAAAAAAAATTACATACAATATCATTAAACAGTATAACAATTTTATCTTATTTTTGTACCTCCTATATGAATATTTATAAATTAAACGTACCCTCTGCATTGCCTTGATAGGACGTGAATAGTTGATAATAAAAATACCAAACTTAGTAGTGCTGTCCTAGATGCCATAGAAGCAGATACACAGATTCATATTTAACTGCACTATGCTTCAGCACTTGATTTTTTTATTGTTTCAATGTAAGCAGTTATTCATGCAATCCTCTTTAGAGTTTTTATAGTACTCACTTGTTTTACTTGCTAGCAAAGTACAGGCGGAAATCCGGATTTCCTGCATAACAATCTTGCATTTACTTATGTCAAGCATGTTCTCTTGTACTTAAAATAATTCATCGATCTATTACAAAATCAGCAATAAATACAGTTTTTTAAACATATCTTATATGCCCAATGTCAAAATAGCTATATGAACCTTTACGGCTTCCAAGACTTATATGTCAGTTTTAAATATTTTTAATATTCCACAGAGCCAAAAGGAATTTGAACTTCCCTGTATATATTGGATTCGGAAATTCATAAAAATCCTTACACACAAAGATACATTGCGGGTTCCAGTAAATGTTCAACGAAGCCTCTTTCGTTACTCCTCACTAAGATTTTGACAGTTGTGAAGGAAAAACTTCAGGAGTACTGTGCAACAATATATTCAAGAAGTGGTGTGAATCAGATGTGGATACTCAAAATCTCCAAAGAACTTTTGGACAATTTAAAATCACAAGATTTGACCAAAATCAACAGCTTAAAAACTTACGAATTTTCAACTTTATATATATCCATTCCTCACGATAAATTAACGTCCATGCTTTTTGATATCATTGACAGCTGCGTTTTTTGAAATAAAAATGGAACTCGTAAATTTACTTACCTGGTCATTGGTCATTTGCAAAATTGTTTTGTTAAAACACATTAATATGATTGCACATACAAGTACTCTGAAGTTGACATCAAAGAATGCTTGAGTTTCTGATTGACAATATCTATGTGGTTTTTGGAGACCAGGTTTTCCAACAATCTATTGGAATTCCCATCGGTACCAATATGCGTTCCGTTATTAGCGGACCTATTTTTATATTCATATGAAGCAGAATTTGTGCAAAATCTTATGTGTGAAAAGAAGAAAACACTTGCTGTGGCCTTCAACTCGACATTAAATATATCGACGACGTATTGTCATTTAACAATGGTAATTAACATTCCTACGTCGATACGATATATCCAGGAGAGCTTGAGATAAAAGATACCACAGAGTCTGACACATCTGTTTCATACTTGGATATTTTACTTGAAAAAGACGTTAATGGTAATCTAACAACCAAGCTATATGATAAACGTAATGACTTCAACTTTTCTATCGTCAACTTCTCTTACTTATGCAGCAATATACCTTCATCACCTGCATACGGAGTATATATATCTCAGTTGATTCGATACGCAAGAGCTTGCTCTACGTATGAACAATTTCTAAAACGAGGTAAATTATTGACAAGCAAGTTGATGATACAAGAATATCAGCCGTCTCGTTTAAGTCATCATTTTGTAAGATCTACGGTCGATACAATGACCTTGTCAGCAAATACAATTTATCATTGAGTCAAATGCTGACTGACGTTTTTCAAACTAATTGTTAGTCCATTATTTATACACAGAATTGACGACGGATTTTCCCGATTTTTCCTGATCATGACAAGGAGCACACGGCGGATGTGACCGGTCAGCAGGGATGATGCTCACTCCTCCATGGCACCTGATCCCACCTCTGATGTTTCGGAGGTCCGTGTTTGCTCTGCTCTTATTTTGTATTGTTTTATGGACTTTGAGATTGAATACTGTTCGTTATCTCCATATCCTTCTAAACGGACTTATACGTATTCTTAAGGTCAAAAAACGTATCCTACAGGGCTGATATAGATTTGCAGGTGTGATGCGAATATTTTTCACCATTTATAGACTTAATCTTACCAAAGCAGTATTCGTGGTAAGAAAAATATATATTCCGTTCAAAAACCCTGTAAAAATATGTTTCAGTCTCTTGAAAAATGGTACAAGTACATGTAGCTGATATGTGAATATTTATTGGTATTTGCGAAAGTGTGGAGTAAGTTTTTTCTAAGTATGTAATGAACATCATAAAAACTCATCCTCTGGACCATGGCCTTCCGCCCTCCTAACTGATACAGAGTTTGTTATGAAAAAGGGTTTGAATTCTAATTTATACAGTTACAAAAGATTATATAACTCTTTGGTAAGATATCTTAATGTCTTTGTTCTTCGGTAGAGAGAACTATATTGAAAAGTACTTTCATACTTGGAATCCAGCGAGTCATAGAAATAAACAAAACAATGTTTTCATAGGTTTATTGAAACACAATGAGAAAGGTAAAAGGATTCTTAAAACCGTTTTGAATAAAAAGGACATGAAATCATTTTTTAACATGATTATCAATGAAGACATCAAATAGAAATAAAACCCTTCACTTTTTCAAATTCTTGCACACTTAAGTGGGTTCTTTAGTTTTCCTGTGCAATAGCCGGAAAGTTGTCTAGTCAACAAAGAAAGGGGATTGATTTGTTATAATAATCAACACACTAAAATTTACAAAGCAGTTATTTTCAGTTTGCCTGAATTACTCAGGAAACCATGATCTTTGTTTTAAGCTATGCATGTATACAATCACTTAAAATTGCTTGCAAAAATCAAAAATGTTAAGATGGACATTTACTTAGCACAATAAATCATCTTTTGTGGATGTAATATACAAAATGTAAACAAAAAGAAATGATTCCAAGGATTTTTTTATAGACTAAATAGCATTTCTATAGTGGACCAGGAAATGTTTTTGTTCAGATTAAATTTAATCAATTTTAAAACAAGTGGTTTATCCTGCTCTTCTGTTCTTAAATCTCAATGCAGAATCTCTATTTTTGTGTTGAAATCAGTTTATACTTTATTCAATAGCAATGAATAGCCAGATTAAAAGCAGCTGCAAGTACCAAAAGGAAGACAAAGTAATCTACAAAGTAAATGACCACTCCTTACTTTTAAGAATCATTATGTATCTCAAAGGATGCATATTTTGTTTCAGATGCAACATTAATTAAATGAAATGTGTGAATTCTAGATTATTTATGAAAGGTACACTTATCAAACTGACAAAAAAAAGTACATCTTGGACTATGTATATCGCTAATGATACGCCTATGTTTTAACTTTATATTCATTAGTCCTCCATTAAAAAAAAAACTGAAGTAAAAT
This sequence comes from Saccostrea cuccullata, assembly GCF_032062105.1. Taxonomy (NCBI): domain Eukaryota; kingdom Metazoa; phylum Mollusca; class Bivalvia; order Ostreida; family Ostreidae; genus Saccostrea; species Saccostrea cuccullata. Next base: position 10,998 of record NW_026927602.1, on the reverse strand, counting down.
GTTAGGTCAATCTTACTAAAACAAATCTAAGAAAAGTGCATAAAACACAAATTCCCTTAATATCTACAGTTTGTATCGGGTGCCTTGAACAGAAGTAAACATTCGTTTCGTTTCAAAACTAAAGTTTGCTATGAAATGTTTCAGAATTTTCAGAAAAATGTAACCGAAAGATAACACTAGATGCTGTCATGAGACAGTAATACCCGCACTATTATGTTTGCATCTAAATACACACTCCTTCATATTGGACTTTCCAAGGAAGAAGTCAAAATAATTCTATAATTATCACCGTACATGTATTCGTCAAATTGAACATAAAATTTTCAGGTGACCATATGATCTATGAGCCTCACATATGTATTTTGAATACTTAATTCATTACCAGTCTGAAATAACAGAATTTAATTAATGATTGAAGTAAATTACTTAATTAGATTCAGATAAATATTTTGCCCATAATTTGGAACTTTTTAAATTTACTTTCTCAACGACATATTATTTTAGTACAAAGCGTTTTTGATGAATTTATCAAAATGTGCAAACTGATTTTAGTACTTGGTCGGGAAAAAAACCCATTGAAAATACAACCCGATTAATTTGTCAATGCCCATCTCTCTCCCCCCCCCCCACACACACACACACACTCTCACTCTCACATTTTTTTAAAATAGACCTAGATGGCAAAGTTATGTTAAACATAGTTTATTATGATAGTTTGAAATTTGTTCTTGTACTAAACAGTTTTACGTGTGAACATCTTATTTTCTACATTCATATTGGGTTTGCGTCACCCATTATCATATTTATAGATATCACCTCTCGGCACACCTCGGCCGATTCATACTGGCAACGGAATCAGCAAAGGTTTGTCGAATGAGATTATTTAGCACATGTATGCTGACGATGCAGTGTGGTCAGTTAAAATCATTTGTGTTTTAATTGGATTATATGGATTATATTTCATGAATTCGTTGTCACGACCTATGACATTCGGTAAGTACAAGATTTAGTATAGATTGCATAAAAATAAATAAATGCAAATGGTTAGGTTGAAGTTCAAAAAGGGTCAAAGATCATCGCATGCCACAGTCGACAAATTTCACATTGTCAAGTTATCTCCCGTTGCGGACATTCAGTATATACAGGCGCAGATCCAGAATTTTTTTTTTCAGAAAAGGGGAGGGGGTGTCACACCTCAGTCAAAAAAATCAGCCCAAGATTTCCTGAGAAGCAAATAAAAAATAATAATAAAAACAATGATGGTGGAGTCCCTGTTTTCTAAGGGGGAGGATGTCCAAAGTCATTTTTATTCTCTACAGTACATAGTCTTATTTAAATAACTGCTAATTCCGGGGGGGGGGGGTGTCTGATCTCCCTAGCCACTGACTCCCTGTACCTGAAATGACAATTGATCTTATGACTCCATAATAATAGAAAATTTTTTCATTTGACTATATATACATATTTTGTTTCCTATGTTTATGTATGTTTGTCTGTCCACAGAAACTTTAACCTTGCTCATAAGTTTTAAGTGGATTGGGCTATACACATGGCTTCAATATTTCATAGGTAAATTTCTTTTGGCAAAACCTTTTAATGGGTACCACCAATTTTGACCTCTTAATCTCTTGACCTTGGAGTTTGACCCACTTTTACAAGAAAAATACCTTAAACTTGGCCTAAGTTTTGAACAGGTGGTGCTAGGACTTTCATGCTCTAACATGTGTAATCATTGTGAACTTTCAACAGGTATAATTATTTTTGACCTAGACCTTAGAGTTGAACCCAATTTAACTTTAACCTTGGCAATAACTTTTGAACAGGTGAGGAAGTTCTAGGGATTTCTCTCTTTTTTCACATGTGTATTCCTTGTGACAAGACTTTCCCTTTGATACCAACAATTTTGACCCTTTGACCTTGACCTTGGAGTTTGACTTACATTTGAGAAACTTCAACCTTTGCCAAAAGCTGCCATAACAGTTGCTGTCACAACAAACAAACAAATTACTAAAAAAACACAGTATACATGTACATATTTTATATTCAACAGATATACATCTGGTCATATCTCTAGTTCTCCCTTGAATGAGACATGGTGATATAAATTTTAAAAAATAATTATGATAAGAGTTGAAAAGGTTGTGCATATTAAAATATACTAAGCCCTGCAGATGAATTAGATATACCAGTTTAGATATACCAGTTTAGCTTAATTTTGCTACCCAAAGCACCTTGATTAACTATTTATAAGCATACTGTTTTCTGAAATGTACTGATTTCTGTTGTCCATCTGTTTGTCTGCAAACTTTTCACATTAACTTCTTAAGAACCACTGGGCCAATTTCAACCAATTTACATTTAAATATGCAGGGGACTTTTTCCAACATAAATCTTCTTCTCAAGAACAGCAAAGACATTTATTGTCCCCCATTTTCGCTAAGGTAGGGTACATTAAATCTCATTTGTTTGTCATTCTGCCCATCTGTCACAATAAATTTAACTTTGCAATTGGTCATCATGGTCGTATATTTTGAATGAGAAGAGACAGGACTTTTATATTAAACATGTGTATTAGTATTAAATGGGACAATACCATTCTAAATACACTATGATTTTTATTACCCATGACCTTGAAGTTTGACCTAATTTCATAAACAAATTAATTGCTTTGAATTAATCATTTTGAAAGATAAATGAAAGGGCATTCATATTACCTGTGATAAGACCTTTCCAAATGTATCATGACTTTTTGACTCTGTGACCTTGACCTTGAAGTTTAACTTAGTTTTCATTAATGTTGTATTTCCTTTTCATTGAGAAGAGATTCGACTTTCACATTTCAAGTGAACATTACCCATAACAAGATGTTTCCCAACATGCTATGATTTTTTACCCCTTGACCTTGATGTTTTAACAAAATTTCAAAAGAGTGAACTCTCCCAAAAGAAGATAAGACCACTGTTTAAAACGAAAAAGGAGTTTAGGGAAGACTGGGCTTTTTCCATAAAAAAAAGTCATTTTTCGACCCTCATTTGACCCCCCGGGCAAAATCAAAATTCCGAAACCTAACTGCACATCTACATGACCCCACCAACCATCTCCCAAAAGATGATTGGGCTGCTGAATAAAATGTAAGAGGAGTTCAGGGAAAAATGGGGCTTTTAGCATAAAAAACGTCATTTTTCGACCTCCATTTGACCCCTGGGGCAAAATCAAAATTCAGAAACCTTACTACACATCTGCATGACCCCACCAACCATCTCCCAAAAGATGATTAGGCTGCTGAGTAAAATGTAAGAGGAGTTCAGGGAAGAAGAGTCTTTTTGCATTAAAAAAGTCATTTTTCGACACCCATTTGACCCCCCAGGGCAAAATCAAAATTCCGAAACCTTACTGCATATCTACATGACACCACCAACCATCTCCCAAAAGATGATTAGGCTCCTGAGTAAAATGTAAGAGGAGTTCAGGGAAGACGGGGCTTTTTGCATAAAAAACATCATTTTTCGACCCTCATTTGACCCCCCGGGGCAAAATCAAAATTCCAAAACCTTACTGCACATCTACATGATCCCATCAACCATCTTCCAAAAGATGATTAGGCTGCTGAATAAAATGTAAGAGGAGTTCAGGGAAGACGGAGCTTTTTGCTTAAAAAACGTGATTTTTCGACCCCCATTTGACCCCCCAGGGCAAAATCAAAATTCAGAAACCTTACTGCACATCTGCATGACCCCACCAACCATCTCCCAAAAGATGATTAGGCTGCTGATTAAAATGTAAGAGGAGTTCAGGGAAGAAGGGTCTTTTTGCATTAAAAAAGTCATTTTTCGACACCTATTTGACCCCCCAGGGCAAAATAAAAATTCCGAAACCTTACTGCACATCTACATGACACCACCAACCATCTCCCAAAAGCTGGTTAGGCTGCTGAGTAAAATGTAAGAGGAGTTCAGGGAAGACGGGGCTTTTTGCATAAAAAATGTCATTTTTCGACCCCCATTTGACCCCCTGGGGCAAAATCAAAATTCCAAAACCTTACTGCACATCTACATGGCCCCACCAACCATCTCCCGAAAGCTGGTTAGGCTGCTGAGTAAAATGTAAGAGGAGTTCAGGGAAGACGGGGCTTTTTGCATAAAAAATGTCATTTTTCGACCCCCATTTGACCCCCCGGGGCAAAATCAAAATTCCGAAACCTTACTGCATGTCTACATGACACCATCAACCATCTCCCAAAAGATGATTAGGCTCCTGAGTAAAATGTAAGAGGAGTTCAGGGAAGACGGGGCTTTTTGCATAAAAAACATCATTTTTCGACCCTCATTTGACCCCCCGGGGCAAAATCAAAATTCCAAAACCTTACTGCACATCTACATGATCCCATCAACCATCTTCCAAAAGATGATTAGGCTGCTGAATAAAATGTAAGAGGAGTTCAGGGAAGACGGAGCTTTTTGCTTAAAAAACGTCATTTTTCGACCCCCATTTGACCCCCTGGGGCAAAATCAAAATTCTGAAAGTTTTCTGCACATCTGCATGACCCCACCAACCATCTCCCAAAAGATGATTAGGCTGCTGAGTAAAATGTAAGAGGAGTTCAGGGAAGACGGGGCTTTTTGCATTAAAAAAGTCATTTTTCGACACCCATTTGACCCCCCAGGGCAAAATCAAAATTCCGAAACCTTACTGCACATCTACATGACCCCACCAACCATCTCCCAAAAGCTGGTTAGGCTGCTGAGTAAAATGTAAGAGGAGTTCAGGGAAGACGGGGCTTTTTGCATAAAAAATGTCATTTTTCGACCCCCATTTGACCCCCCGGGGCAGAATCAAAATTCCAAAACCTTACTGCACATCTACATGACCCCACCAACCATCTCCCGAAAGCTGGTTAGGCTGCTGAGTAAAATGTAGAAGGAGTTCAGGGAAGACGGGGCTTTTTGCATAAAAAATGTCATTTTTCGACCCCCATTTGACCCCCCGGGGCAAAATCAAAATTCCAAAACCTTACTGCACATCTACATGACCCCACCAACCATCTCCCAAAAGATGATTAAGCTACTGTGTAAAATGTAGGAGGAGTTCAGGGAAGAAAAGTGTGACAGACGGACGGACGGACGGACGGACGGACATGAGTAACAACAATATACCCGATTTTTCTTTAGAAAGTGCGGGTATAATTATAAAGAGGAAAAATATGTATCAAGTGACTGATGGGTGGACACATTTTTTTTAATTGAAAACAATATTCTTACTCCTTTCTTTTGAAAAGGTGTACCTACAAGTGTCACGGAAAAAAAAGAATTCAATCGAAAATTGCTATAAAATTGCTATAGAATTTATTTAAAAAAAATGAATCCACACAATATCCATGAAATATGAAAGTAACGGACACTTAAATGCCTTTAAGAACAGTGAAACTGTAAAACTTGTTAGCACAGCAAACAGGAACCCGTAATGTATGAATATAAATTGTTTGGCGTTAATTGCCTTGCAAAAGACTAAAAATACTCATTTTTTCTGTCTTAAATACTTTAAACAAACTTCTATATCATCTGTCTTATCCTACAAACCGTAGATTCCTTATTTTACAAGAGTACTTTTTGTAGTTCTTTCAAATTGCCAAATCAATAAAATGCACTCAGACGGTTAATTAAAATATTCTATTAAGATTTCAGCATCATGGAAAAGTCAGAAAACTTAATTTGCGAGTGATCCATCTTTATATCTCTCTTAAAGATTTTCTCAATACATTTTCATGTAAAAAGCCTCATCCTACCACCTCAGTCATAATTCTACTTGAATAACACTTTAACAGGAAATTTTCCCAATGGTTTAATTTCTGAAATTCCTTTTAAAAAGAATTTTTTCACATACCTTCTAAAATAATATGCACAGTGTAAGCATAAATGACCCGTCCGTCTGGCCGTTACACTTTTTTTCCTCAGACTTCTTCGAAGTAAGATCTTGATTTTCAACGTTGGTAGGGTGGACAAGTGGAGGATTATGAATTTTTATTCTACATTTTTTTTTACTCAAAAATCGAATTCCACATGCTCCTCATTTTCTTAACCGTATCCCAATCATATTTAAAAAAAAAAAACGAAGTATGGGAGAGGGCTATAGATATGCAATTAGGTTGTGAAATTTTCCATTTATCCTGGGGTGGCCATGGGTGGTGGGTGGGGGTGGGATGATACTGAGGGTTGGTTTATATTAAGACAGCAATTCTATTTTAGGCAATATCATTTTTATTTTAAATCCAAATTAAAATTTTTACAGTTGAAGAGAATTTAAATGCGTTCAAAGATCAGTTGATAAAAATAAGATTTACTTTCTGTACATTTCCTGTGCCCTTACATTTTCATTCACCCCAAAAATTGATTTTTATTATCAACAATAGGATTTATTAATGGAAATTTGAATCTCTATTAGATTCTCTAGATATCATCCAGTTTGTGTGGTTGCTCAGTTTATAACGGCTTATATTTTTTCTAAAATGCAAAAAGAAAAAGGCAGTTAATATTAAAAATGATTACAAAATGTATCTCAGGAATATTTTTTATTTTATCAATAATATTTCATCAATAAATAGAATTCTTCTTTAGATTTTACCTTAGAAAGATATGAAGGTGATAACTACTATTATAACATGAATAAGCATTGCAACGGTAACACCAGTAATGGTGGCAGTTGATTTCTTAGGATCATCTCTGAAATCAAAACCAAATTATTTTATCCACACCACCATACTTTCAAATGAAACTTATGGAGATAACGAACAGTAAAATTTTTACTTTCAAACTAATAATTAAGGTATTTGCCTGAAATCTCAAATAGTTCCATAATTTGCACAATTATGTTATTAAAACATTAAACAATTATCTTGTAAACACATATCGAAATAGGACAAAAAAGATCGAGTATGATATTTGTTATATGATAATAGATTTAAAAAAATATTACTTACAGCTGCTTTTGAGAATGTTCTGTACCTGTGCATGTATTGTTTGTTTCGTAACATATTGAATCTAGAGTAAACAAATATTGAATATTTTATCAAATGTTATGGTGTACATGTAATTTTGACTTAAATACAATATAGGTACAGTATCAAAAACCTGATTTCACTCCGAAGATACAATCAAGATAAACATAATTTTTTCTTGATTCAGAAATATTTTCCTAAGAAGATGGCTGTCTCTCTCTTCAAAAATTATACTTTTCTCTTTGAATAACTTAATAGTTGGACAAGCCCTGGCCACATATATACTTTGGTGAAAAGTGGGGGTATTCAACTTTAGAGCTCAGTAACAACAGAGGATATACAGCTTACATTCAAATGTTTCATTGGACAGGTAAGACGGGGAACATGGACTCAATGAAGTGGTACAATTCCTAAAGAAAGAGGGCTGAATAATTTCCCCTAAGGTATTCCATTCCGTGCAAACACCATCTATATGTACATCAAAACTTAATAAAAATAAATCAACATAACATAATTATCATAATATTTTTACAACTGAAAAATACTACTAAAACATTAAAATAAAAACTTATTATAAAATATAGAATTAAACGTACTAAGATTTCTGAATGTGGCGGCACAAACTTCTACAAAACCACCAACATCTTCAGTGGGTACACAATGGTATTCGAGACTTTTTGTACAGTTGTGTTCAATTGTCCAGCACTCTTTTTCCGCTGCAGCCCTTCTCCACTCCGTCTCGTTTTCCGGACAGCATGATACATTTTCGACCGTTTGTGCTGAAGCAGCACAGTGATAGATTGATTTTACGGCCTGAGAGAAATTTATAAATCTGCTATCATTGAATCAAACATGTTTAAAAAAATAATAATTTGAATATATATTTATAAACTATCTAGATCTATTAATACACATACCTTGGAACAGAAAGTATATGTAAGCAACAAAATCGGCAAATTCATTGACTGCTTATTTTTTACACTGAAAGAAAAAAAATGATAAAGTTATAGATGAGTTCTATATATGAGAGGAAGGTAAAAATTTACAATCACCAGGAAAAGTTTTAATGACTGTCAATAAATCTAAATATTTTGAAAATAAAAATGGATGGTTACAGATATTTTTTTCAGATATATGTATACATGTACGTTTATTGTATTTTCTTGGTAAAAGACGGTTTCCAATTCATAATCTGCAGTCCCTTCTAAATTGTTAGTGTATTTATGAAAGAAAACGGTAATAAATTAACATCAATGCCAAAATCTGTATGGAATAGAAAACTTCCAAGTATATTTGAACGCATATTAAGGCATGTGTTTTGCAAACCTTTGTAACAAATGAAAGACGGGTGGAAACTGGTGGCAATTGTATTAAAATCCCTTTGACTGAGGAATAATGATATTAAAAATAAATAAAAAACTACTAAATTAAAAATATAATAAGTAGGGTTTGAAACTCATTACTGTAAGATATACGTCTTAAACCTAACTAGTGCTAATTGTAACGGGGACCGTTACAGATGTTCCCCAAACGCTCCCCATGTCCCTTTACGTGCCTTATTCCTCTTAGACCTTTTATAAATATGCTAAGTATCCAAGGATTTCATTTAAGAATATAAAATTTACAATGATATCAACTATCAACTATATATCGTTTAACGTTTTGCATGCGCGCACACGTACATGTACATACATATGCAAGATGATTATGGCATGTTGGTTAAATGTTTAACATATCTTTCTATCCGCGAATCAAAGAAAAAAATACATATATAAAGTTACCATTTTTCAATCATATGTCATTTTTTAATATATCGATTCACATTTTATTTCGCTATTTATTTTAACCTAGGGCTCAAAGTTGGTTTTATTCCGACGACAAGGCAGGGTTAAAGTCGACTAAGGGTATCACGCCGATAGCTAACCAATCAAAATGAACGTATTCAATTGTAGTTCCATACATGGAAAAGGGATTTTCCTTTCTGTTCGGAATTTTTTTAATATTTCCTCTCAGGCCATTTTGACAACGCTGGTACCTGTGCCTAGTAAATTTTATATACTTTGTAAATAAATATATAAAGGTTTTTGACCGGAACTATTCATTTTTTCCAATGCATAGGGGGCTACTTTCTGGGGTTTACAAGAGATGTTTAAAAAAACATTCGTGTCAGCTAATGTGACCAATATTGTTTAACACCTCCTTATTAATATTTTTTTCATGAATGCAAATACCTGATTATATTACGAAGGAGAGTACATGTATATTGATTTTTAATATACCGAAAATCGCTATTTCTGGGGATTGCGTAATTCTAAAAAAAAATTCAAATAAATTTCAAAGGTAAAATAAACAAAGGATGCTTGGTATTAAAATATTATTTCAAATCAGTAGAATTGAATGCTATCAACGACATCTGAATAAATAGGCTATAAAAGGTTTATATACCAACTTTGTTCATCTGCACTCTAATTTTAAACACGACAGGATTTGTAATTTCTTTTCCATATAAATTAATAATTTCTATATACTTTGGAAACTCAAATCAAATATTTTAATACACTTTCCTCGAGCTCTTTTCTGCAGTTTTCCTGAAATTTTATGTGGGTCCGAGGTGTTATTTGAGTTTAACAGCGATTCTCTACGTTGCCATTAAATTGATTTGTTTAGTTGTTGCGGGGGGAAGGGGGGGGGGTATTTTTATTGTTAACCTATTTAACGTTGGAGTTGAATCTTGTATCTTACTCCAAGAACTTAAGATTGATTGTGACATTTGGATGAAAGGTCAAGGTCATTAAAAACCACCACCTCTTTAACTTCTATCCTGCCAACCGAAATAAACTCTGAAAGGTGTTTCTAGATACATGTACATGTACTTCATGTTGCTTTTTACCCTTGGGTCAAGGACAAGGGTTAAGGTCGATTTCAAGTTCATAGGTCAAGGTGATTTTGGTATATAGCTAATATCAACATTTTATTCAGATTACCAGTGACCTTGACTTAAGTTTCAAGGTCAAGGGTCAAAAGATCTGCATGCTTCAGTATGTTACATGTCTTGACATTTAGAAGTTCTTAATTCTGCATGAACATCACAAACTCAAGTATACTGTCGTTTAATGCATTGTGTGCGGGTGCATGTGCATGCACGTCCTTGCATTTACTTTTGATAGTAGTATAATGTAGGCATTCATTATATCTATTCATATTCGAAATTTCACCCTGTATTAGTGAGAACCAAGAAAGTTGTAGGCATTTAAAGTTTTAGCCAATCAGATTGCAGCACACGTGCATGTGCGTGTTTTCATGATTATTCTTATATATCATGCTGTAGATCTTCATAATGTATGGCTATGTTAAAAATTTCAAAGGATTTTGTCAGAAAACAAAAAAGATATTTAGACTTTTAGTTTCAGCCAATCGGAGCGAAGCGCACGTGCATGCGCGTGAGATCTTGCTATTTTGACCATGTCATGATGTCTATACTACTAATATATCCTTATATCATGAGTTTCAAAGCATTTCATCCAAAATTTAAAAAGTTACGGCTATATCTATTATATTGGTCATTTCACGTGTTACGCGTGTGCGCACACGCACGCACGTGCGCGCAAAATGACCTTCGTTCCGCACATCTACATAACATACCTAGTGACCCTAAAAAGGTTTCACCTAGATCGGATGAGTAGTTTACGAGAACACTCGCGGACAAAAAAGTACCGGAGAACAAAGAAAAATTCAGAAAAAGTAAAAACAATATGTTCCCAAACTCCGTTTGGGGAACATAATTACAGTGAGATTTGGTATCATATTATAATCAAAATCACTGAGCCTCCTAAAGCCCATGAACAAAGCATTTACTTTTATGTTATAAATAACAGAAAAAACAGACTGTAATTTGTAAAGGAGGACAATTATAATCATCTGATCAAAGGAGTGGACGTAGCCATGTAAATAAAACTAACATGAGAGCTGCACACCTCGCCTGTAATTTTTCATTGTTAAAATAGAGA